>NW_027103564.1:67472-377067 GCF_902728285.1 Clytia hemisphaerica | reverse complement strand
GTGTGATTTTTTTTAAATAGACTTTCGATATTTTGCTATTCGGGACTTCGGGACTTTGGGTTAGTGTAATATTTTTTTTCAGAAAGTTGATGTATTTCAATTCGGGACTTAGGTATGATGTGATTTTTTTAAACAGATTTTCGATATATTTCAATTCGGGACTTCGGGACCTCGGGACTTTAGGTTGGTGTAATATTTTTTTCAGAAAGTTGATGTATTTCAATTCGGGACTTCGGGACTTCGGGACTTGCGTATGGTGTGATTTTTTTTAAATAGACTTTCGATATTTTGCTATTCGGGACTTCGGGACTTCGGGACCTCGGGACTTTGGGTTGGTGTAATATTTTTTTCAGAAAGTTGATGTATTTCAATTCGGGACTTCGGGACCTAGGTATGGTGTGATTTTTCTTAAATGGACTTTCGATATTTTGCTATTCGGGACTTCGGGACCTCGGGACTTTGGGTTGGTGTAATATTTTTTTCAGAAAGTTGATGTATTTCAATTCGGGACTTCGGGACTTAGGTATGTGTGATTTTTTTTAAATAGATTTTCGATATTTTGCAATTCGGGACTTCGGGACCTCGGGACTTTGGGTTGGTGTAATATTTTTTTCAGAAAGTTGATGTATTTCAATTCGGGACTTCGGGACTTAGGTATGGTGTGATTTTTTTAAATATACTTTCGATATTTTGCTATTTGGGACTTCGGTGTATTGATGTATTTCAATGTGTATTCGGTGTATTGATGTATTTCAATTCGGGACTTCGGTATGTGTGATTTTTTTTAAATAGATTTTCGATATTTTGCAATTCGGGACTTCGGGACCTCGGGACTTTGGGTTGGTGTAATATTTTTTTCAGAAAGTTGATGTATTTCAATTCGGGACTTCGGGACCTAGGTATGGTGTGATTTTTCTTAAATAGATTTTCGATATTTTGCAATTCGGGACTTCGGGACCTCGGGACTTTGGGTTGGTGCAATATTTTTTTTCAGAAAGTTGATGTATTTCAATTCGGGACTTCGGGACTTCGGGTCCTAGGTATGGTGTGATTTTTCTTAAATGGACTTTCGATATTTTGCAATTCGGGACTTCGGGACCTCGGGACTTTGGGTTGGTGCAATATTTTTTTCAGAAAGTTGATGTATTTCAATTCGGGACTTCGGGACTTAGGTAAGGTGTGATTTTTTTAAATATACTTTCGATATTTTGCTATTTGGGACTTCGGGACCTCGGGACTTTGGGTTGGCGTAATACTTTTTTCAGAAAGTTGATGTATTTCAATTCGGGATTTCGGGACTTAGGTAAGGTGTGACTTTTTTAAATAGACTTTCGATATTTTGCTATTCGGGACTTTGGGACCTCGGGACTTTGGGTTGGTGTAATATTTTTTTCAGAAAGTTGATATATTTCAATTCGGGACTTCGGGACATAGGTATGGTGTAATTTTTTTAAACAGATTTTCGATATTTTGCTATTCGGGACTTCGGAACTTTGGGTTGGTGCAAAGAGATAGAAAATAGAGGAGGTTGCACGCTTCTCTTTCTATTATACTATGTTAGTTATGATCATGAATAATTAATGAGGGAAGAAAAAAATAGGGAAAAGTTTACGGAACCGACTAAATTGAGACAATCGGTGTTTCATTCAAAAAGATACTATCGACGCCGTACAAAGGTGTTTGAAAACGAAAGTAGAACGAGCAGAGAGACAAATCAAAAAAATGGTAAAAAAATGGCTATTGTTTTCTTTGACAGCTCGAGTCTTTTGGAAATTTATTCTTAGATATTAGCTCTCTTGAAATATACTGTTCACTTTCTCACGTTCTAAAGAAAGGTTTACTTCAATGAGAGTCTATATAGCTGCAAATAAGGTAAGCTAAGTACAGGGAGAAATCTAGCACCAGTTGTCCATTTTAGCTTTTTTATGAGCTAAAAATGTATATTTTTTTACAAAAATCATAATATATTTTAACCATATAATAAACTATCATCAAAAGATAAATATCTACTAACAAATGTATTGAGATTGATAATTTTAGATCAGTTTGGACTGGTTTGGAGAGAAAAGAGAAGATATGCAGATATAAGATGATCAAAAACTTTAAGAGATTATAAACTTCAAATTTTTCATCTCATGTCAAAGACTGTCACAAGTGTGAAGGTGTATTTACTTTTTCTGCTTAATTAATTTTTGTTTGAAACTTCACAAAAAAACATTTGGAAATCCAAATCAAATCCAGCTAAAATACTGGTAAAATCTAACAAAACAATTGAATAACAATAATTTAACAATAGAAAAATCAGAACGACCTGCCCATAAGTTGAGGTTGAGGTTGGCTGACTAAGACGACCACCCAAAGTGTAAAATCCAGGATATTCGACAAGCAGCTCTTGCATCATTGACGTGAATGTCTTGACTAAAGATGAAAAGTGAAAAAAGTCTGAATGAAAGAATAAAAGACGGAGAAAGTGTTGGTTTTCTATTTTGAAAAAAAACCTCCAGAACATGCAAAGCCAGGAGGAGCACTCACAGAAACATTGATTGCTTAAAAATTAACATTGTACTATTTCATACTAAAAAAACTTTGAATGCAAAATCATTACAAACCTGTAGTTTGCAGCCCTTCAACAGTTTGAATAGCCAGGTACAGTCTCCTTTTTTCTTTCCTCTTTAGCAAGCCAGGTGTGGAAAGTGCCTCTGTTTTCCCACCTTTCAAAAATGTATTCGTCAGCCACTAAAATGATAAAAAGTTATAATTTGGTCCCAACACACAAGTAAACTGTCAACATTATCTCTTATCAAATAAAAAATGCTCCTTTAAAATCATGAGATTTCATTTCACATATTGTATAATATGGAGTAGAATTATCTGGATAATAGTAACACCTAACCCTCCCCTTAAAGGGAACTAGCAGGTGGTGAGAATACCTACAAAAACTAATCCCATTGAAGAATATAGGATAAAAATGACGAAACGTTTGTCTTTTGTTTTTATGTACTGTCTAGAAAAATTATTTAAAATTTCTGTTTACATCAAGCTAGTCATCAAACTAAAATCAGACTAAGAACAAGCAGACTTGTAGCTATAGACTAAATTATTTCAATGTCATGGACAACATTTTTATTGTCATAAAAAGCCATTTTATTTCAGACAGACCTAATTCTCAGACTTCACCTAGCATGGTCAAAAATAAGAAGGAAAAATATAAAAAATGATAACTGTTGTATAATTGTATGCTTACTCTCAGGTACCTAATAGCCGGGGGGGTTGGAATAAGCGGGGGGGTTGGAAAAAATCTCAAAAATTAATAAGCGGGGGGGGTTGGAATAAGAATGTCCTGGGTGGAAAATTTTCGAAAAATTAATTAGCGGGGGGGACGGCTATTAAGTAACCCGAGAATAGTAACATAAGCAAAATTTTTGAGTTAATATGGGAGTTACCTGAGCTGCAAGTTTAAATGTCATCCTATTTAGTCGATGTGTTCTCTTCTTAATTTGATCATGTAAAGCCCTGGGATTATGGTATTCTCGAACTCCCAGAGTTGTACCACACGGATCCAACTGATCGAGTGTTTGTCCAGCTAAAAGGAAAGGAAACCTTACAATTTCAATCATTTTTTTGAATTTCAACACCTGGTATAGTACACCTGGTAGTGATAATACTATTTCAAACAAATCATCATTAATAATATCTAAGGTATTATATCCTCTGGAAATAATAGACAAACCATTGATTTACAAAAGTTTTTGGTGCTTCTATTTCCATGAGAGTTTTCAAAATTGTTTTGTATACTCACAAATGAAATAGAGCTTTCTATCCAAATCACATCAGATTAATACTGAAGAAATGGACTTTATCTTCCTTATTCTTTGAGTTTATAAAATGAACGGTTTGTACAATGCTCCATCAGATACCAAACACCTGACCTTCAAACTCAATATAATTCCAACACTTTAACAGCTCCCAGATTACAGGAAATAACTCAATCATCACTTGAAGCAGATGCAGTAGGGAAAAAGCCAAAAACAAAAGTAAATCCAGTGTAGATACCTCGTAAGTAGTACAATAAAAGCTAAAACATGTGAGGCCGATTGTCTTGCTTGTTGGCCCTCCTCATAACATTGCCTTTCCAACTTACAGATTTCCTCATTTATTTCACCCAATAACAAAATAAAAAATCTTCAGCATCAATAATTAGACAAGCCACACCCGGTCTCTTTAATATTGTGAAATTTTCTCTCCATCAACAAAATCTGCGAAACCACCAGTATCAATATATACCTGGTGTTGCTTTAACACGCTGAGTTGAGTTATGCTTGACTTTCTATTTCTTCCTACTTTTTCAGCTTGGGTGCTTCTGGGTGCCTTTCAACGCTGATTCAAACTTCGTACAAACAACTCTACACTTTTCACAGATTTTCTCAGGATGAAAATCAACAGAATCATTAGTATAACATCAACTCTCAAAGCATTGAAAGCATCAAAAGAAGTTGCCTCTTTAAGTTTTCTACGGTCTTACTTTTTATGATGAATTGGCTTATCATGCACCGGCCGCATAATAATCTACACTACGTTTTTACTAAGCCAAACCAAAGGGTAGGTTTGTTCGATGAAAGTCAAATTCTTCTAAGAAGAAGAAGACTTCCATCTCTTCCTTCAGTAATAAAAAAAACAAATCAAGAAGCAAACTTTTCGAAATTCACTGCCAGAGTGAAAGACAACAAGAACCTGAACCTAGTCAGTCGAGTTGAGTACATGAAAAATGGGCTGAACTCAAAGAGCCAGACCACAGTGAAAAGAGCCAGACCACACTAGAAACTTCAGATATACATACCTCAAGGCATCCTCTACCAAGGAAAATTATTCCCTATTTGAGAAAAAATGTCCATCTTTTCGATTTCGAGTGATTTCCATCAGTTGGTGCTGTTAGCTACTCAACAAGACAGGCCATCTTTCTTCGATGATAATTTCACTGTATCCTTGATCAAAACGTAAACAAATCATTTGATTGGTTGAAATAAATATATCCCAAAGCATTTGAGATGTTTCAAACAATGTAGTACTTGCTGTAGACGTTGTTTTAGTCATAACTCGAATAGACATAACAAAAATAACAGCAGAAAAATCACCGCTTCGACCCGCCATGTTTGCTTCCTTCTCGATTGGCGGCATAACTCAGCTCGCGTCAAAGGCGATTTTTCTTTGTTGCAAAACAAAGGAAATTGAATAGAAAACAAGAGTCGCCCGGCTTTAAAGCAGTTGCGTGCAACCTCCTCTATTTTCTATCTCTTTGGTTGGTGTAAAACTTTTTCAGAAAGTTGATATATTTCAATTCAGGACTTTGGAACTTGAGTATGGTGTAATTTTTTTTGATAGAATTTCGATATATTCAGTATTTCAATGACTGTAACTTTGTAATTTTAAACATTGTAGAAAAAAAGGATGAATTGATGCTGTTCTGCAAAATTCAGCATTTCTCTATCTTGTAAAAACTCCAGCTTGTCCCTCGTATTTACGTAACTACCTGCCAGTAAGACTTACAGCACCAAGGTGGCCTTAGAACAAGAAATCCTATTTATCCTCTTAATATACGAACTGAGCGTTTCCGTAACACTTTTTTTCCGTACTGCATATCTCAGTGGAATGTTCTGGGAGGTAATATACGAGATCTACCTTCAATTAAAACTTTCAAAAAAGCAATCTATGAATTTTTGAGACCCAAGCAATCTCATTTAGATATGGCTTCCGCGACACTTTAGATCCTGTCTGTGGTTGCCGAACTAACTCTGTTGAAAACACTCAACACTTTCTTCTGCACTGCTCTATATATTCCCATGCAAGACAATCTTTGTTCGACAAACTTCAGACCCTAGGCATTATTTTTCATCCGCCACTTAACCCTCCTTTTTTCTGTCGGCTTTTATTATATGGGGATGAAAGTTTGACTTCAAATCTAAATAAATCTATTCTTTGTTCTGTTGTTGAATTTCTTAACGAAACTGGAAGGTTTAGCGGTGCTTTATTTTAGGCTTTTACCTAACAACTGTAGCTTCCTTCTCCAAGATTTTTTTTTTCTCTCTTTATTTACTTATTTATTTATTTTTTACATAGTCTAGTACCTCTGGCGATATAACGTTAGTTCCTAGCGGGGGGAGGGACTATATTTTTTGTTTAAGTAATGTTTTGTAATATATGTTCGTAGTGTACACGTGTCTTTGTTTCAATAAAGAAAAAAAAAAAAATTACTCTTCCTCGCAAAAGTCTTACTTTTCTTCTTCTTCAAATTTTTTCAATGCAATTTTTGAATTTTCAGATTCAGGAATAGTTTGTCTAACAGAAAATGTATAACATGCCATAGTTTTGTTGATTACATCAGTCAGAAAACACATTTTAAACACGGCAATTATGAAAAATTCACTATGGTCAGAGCCCTTAAGTCCAATTACTTTAAGTCTGTAAATGTTTGTTTTGCGTGCATCCTTTGGGGGTAGAGACTTTCTTACAGAAGTACCCTGATTCCTTCTGATTTTAGCTAAACCATTGTTTTTTTGCTGCATAGTTCTTGCATCGAAAGGTTCAGTCTCGTCAAGGTAACTCGATGAAGTGAAAAAACAGGGGCTGTAACCACAGATATCTGTAAAGCCCGAAGGGCTAGATAGGCAACTTTAAGCTTTCTCCAGCAAAAAAAAGTGAAGCAAAAATTTGACTTTTTAAATTTCGTGCCGATGGATAGGATCTAGCATTTTAATTGTTTTCGGAGCGCGAGATCAAAAAAAGTAGGCGGCAAACGCTATTTCACATCTCTCAAACCGGTGAAATTGCACATTTTAGTCACGTGACTTTGATAGGAAATCCTTCCAAACCTAGGCTTCACTTTTCGATAAAAGTCGCAAATCTAGCCCTTCGGGCTTTACAGATCTGTGGTTGTAACTATCAATACAAGAATTTTACCGGAAAAATAATTATATAGGGGAACACTGGACTTAGTGGCATCAGAAATCATCGGGTCGATGTTCTTTGTTTATTCTTTTTAGACTGCCCAGTCAAGTTTTCTTGAAGGCGATTTAATTTCATATGGATGTATGGAGTTTCAAATGACGTAAGTGGGCGCGTTTACGCTTGCTTGATCCTATGCTTTAGACCTTTAGTGTAGGCGACCGCCAATACGCCATCTTACATTTTCATCAAAATGCGTAGTGTCAAACTTCTTCCAAATCCAGAGAACCTAGGGAGTGTAGAATGTATTTTAAATGCACCAATAGCAAAAAATGATTTCCCTACAAAATCTTAAAATATACTTTATATCAAAATTTTGAAGGGATTCGTTGTCGAATTTCAGGTGATTCAAATTTCAATTTCAGATTCAAATTGGTTTCTCAAAAGCAGTTTTCGACTAATATCTTTAGATTGACTTTTTATTCTTCTATCCCCCTCTATCCTTTTCGACGGTCTTCATCAAGTTCGTCCAATCAGCTTGTTTAAATCATCGATGTGAGTTGGCAACTTTCAGTCAATTTGCTGCCGTACGTACATCGAGACAAGAAAGTTAACCCTTTAAATTTGAGCTAAGTTTCTCAGGTAGAGGGAATTCAGCTTTTGAATCAGAACTTAGATCCTTAAGATAAACTGGCTGGAAAATTCTCAATGATATTTTAATAAAATATCCTCGGGAAATCTGAAATTTCTTTAAACAAGCTCAGTTTGTAATACAGCTTTTCGACTGTAGCCGCCAATTGCCGCGCGGGCATTTTTTTGTATCCGTTTTGCCACCCTAAAACCGTCCCAGTCTTTTTTTTGCGCCTAAAGTAAAGACAATAGAAAAAAGCGTAAAAAAGGGTGTTTAGGGTGGTAAATTAAATAATAAAGTGGCACGCGCCTGATCGCGCGACTACGGTCGAAAAGGTGTATACTAAAAACAGAAACAAACTTGAGAATTTTTCTTTCAAGATGTTATAATTCATTCATTTTATTTCATGTTTACAATCCAGATTTTTTCACCGTATGTTTGGTAGCTGAGATGTCATAGTACCGACTTAGATAACTTTAATTTGTTATTATGTTGGCTGCTTTTCGTATAGCCTATTGCATTTGCACGGTTTGAATTCAGAGTTCTCCCTCTCCTAGATGAGTTGTCTTCACCACGACTATAAAGAGCTTCATCCGCCCTTGCGTTTCATTTTGGACTTCAGCCTCTCCTAGACGGACTGCCCTCCCGGGCTACGGAGCTCCATCTACCCCTTGGCTTGAACGTCCTGTCTACATGCGCTTGCGCATTTCCTAAATAAAATGAAAAATAAAGATGATTGTTTATTTCATAAAATTATCTTTTAAACAATCTTTGATATGCGCACGTCAAGATGATGTCGTATTTTCTAGCGGTAACACCCGAAAAAAGCCGAGTGTTGACTAATGAGTTTCTATCTTTAGTAACAGAAAGCGGCCCAGTTCCGGCTTTTTCGGGTGACCCACGCATATCAAGAGTCGATAAAAACTTTTCTTCTAACCCTTTAGCTTCTCATTAAGAAGAATATGGATGACAATGTTTTTTCGTCCTTATTGTGGCTCGTCAGCACTGCGTAACTGCCATTGACTATGAATTTCTTCTCAAAAGAAAGTTGAAAAGGTGTTTACTTCATCAATTATATAATCTAGATGAAAGAAGTTAAATTCATGTTTTACAGACCCTATTTTTTGTTTCAAAGAGATAATTATAAGTCTACGTTAGCATAGCTGTCGACCGTAGTGCAGTGATAGAGCATCAGGCTTCGGTGCGCAAGGTTGTGGGCTCAACCAGTCGGGTCATACCAAAGATTACCAAAATGATACTCGATGCCTCCCTGCTTGATGCTCAGCAATTAAGAGAAGGATCATGGTGAAGCGGATTAATCCGAGGAGAAAGAGTGGCGCCCTCCCACTACCCTCTGGTAGATAGTCACCTCCGAATGCTTTCGCAGACTTACTAACTTAGGCTACCAAATAACCTTGTCAACAAGCTGAAACAAAAATACTTACTGTAGGAAGTCCGAAGCCACCTTTGTTTGTTGTGGCTGCTTGTGATGGTTTGAAAGCAGCTTTTCTGCCCTTCCTTGGGCCGCCAAAAGCACGGTTCTTGTTTGGCTTTTGGTCCTTGGTTTTTGGTGATCGCTTTTTGAGATCCTAAAAGTAAGAAAATCAACCTATTAGATTAGCTCTCCTCAATTCCAATTTGAGTTGAAAATATGATTTGTTTGAAGAGGGATTGATTTGAATGTATTTTGTGAATATTTTTGTTCGAAATTTAATCTTACCAAATCCTTTCGGTATTTTGGAAGTGGAACCTTTAATTCCTTTGGTGTCGGAAAAAGCAAAGCTACCCCAACTGAGGCATCATCAGAAATTATCAGAAAGCACAGTAATAGCCCCCCCCCCGTTATAGGTAGTCTCTAGACAATTTTATGTTGGAAATCAGAAATACCTTAGGTAAACCAAAGCCACCAACATTCAATGGGTTCTTATCTTCGATGTACCAATGTACATTTGCTTGGCAACCGCTGGAGGTTGTTTTAGGTTGCATGTTTGTTTGACAACCGCTGGAGATTGTTTTAGGTTGCTGCTTGATCGTTTGACAACCGCTGGAGGTTGTTTTAGGTTGCGTTTTCATAGTTTGACAACCACTGGAGGTTGTTTTAGGCTGCGTTTTCATAGTTTGACAACCACTGGAGGTTGTTTTAGGTTGCATGTTTGTTTGACAACCACTGGAGGTTGTTTTGGCTCGCAGCTGGATTGTTTGACAACCGCTGGAGGTTGTTTTAGGCTGCGTTTTCATAGTTTGACAACCACTGGAGGTTGTTTTAGGTTGCAGCTTGATTGTTTGACAACCACTGGAAGTTGTTTTAGGTTGCATGTTTGTTTGAAAACCACTGGAGGTTGTTTTAGGTTGCAGCTTGGTTGTTTGACAACCGCTGGAGGTTGTTTTGGCTCGCAGCTGGATTGTTTGACAACCACTGGAGGTTGTTTTGGCTCGCAGCTGGATTGCTTGACAACCACTGGAGGTTGTTTTAGGTTGCATGTTTGTTTGACAACCGCTGGAGGTTGTTTTAGGCTGCATGGTTGTTTGACAACCACTGGAGGTTGTTTTGGCTCGCAGCTGGATTGTTTGACAACCGCTGGAGGTTGTTTTAGGTTGTATGTTTGCTTGACAACCACTGGAGGTTGTTTTGGCTCGCAGCTGGATTGTTTGACAACCGCTGGAGGTTGTTTTAGGTTGCATGTTTGTTTGACAACCGCTGGAAGTTGTTTGAGGTTGCAGATCAATAGTTTGACAACCGCTGGAGGTTGTGTTAGGTTGCAGCTCGATAGTTTGCGAAGCTGCATCTTTACCTTTCCCTCGTTTTGCTTCTCTCTCCATGTGTTCGATAATGGTGCTTGTGAGAGACTCATTTTCCGCCCGCAGTTCATTGTTTTCTTTCCTCAAAGGGAGGACGGTTTTGTTATGCCCAGCTGCCTTCCTCTTGAGAGCAGAATTTTCGAACTGGAGGCATAGCTGACGCTCCTAAATAGAAGTTGTAAAGATGTATATGAATAAGAATATGAGAAATGAACCCACCAATGTGCACGTTTTCGTATAAGAATGTTCAAATTATCGATGACTTCGAATGTTCTTATAACTTTTTGAGTTTTAAGCATCTACAAATGCTCTTCAAATGTTCTTATTTTCATCAATTTGTGTTTAATTAAAATTGAATTAAATTGAATTAAGGTGGCTGGTTAGCGGAATTTTAATTTTAACTTGGCAGGTTACAAACCTTTTCTATTTCTATTTGGTTGAGTTGCAGGAGGCTCTTAGGCCCTTTTTCGCAACTATAGAATAGGCGCTTTCAATGAGCGCCCTGGCAGCACCTTGAACTGACTACCTGATTCCCCTCGCATGGCATAGTTACCAGGGTGAAGGTTCGTTCACTTGCCATGTGAACTGCTGCGAGTGGGAATCGAACCTCAGTCGCCTGTGCAGCAACAAAGTCAATGACCACTAGTATACCACAGGCCTATAAGTGGAATTTTCATAGCTAAATTCCATGAGTGTTCCTCGTGCGTGGTGTTATGGTATGGTGACTCTACTGTCTTCATTTAAAATACAAAAAATGTGTAAAAAGATGTTTAAACAATGCCGAGATAAGAATGTTTAACTTACGTCCATCGTGCGACGAAGGTCGATATTTAGACGAATAATTTCTTTATCTTTTTCTGAAAGTTTTCCTTCCAGAAAATAAATGGTATCTTGCAATTGCAAGATCGTTTGCTGATCATCTGTCAATGTATGAATATCCATATTAGCCATTATATCACTCATGATAACAATATAATGATACAAGATTCGAGTAAAAATTCTCTACGAACACTTTACTCAAATCTGGATTCCCGAATGAAGAACAAAATTTTCAAATTATTTTTCTAATGTTTTTTCCTTTCTAATTGACGTCAAATATTTTTTCTTTTTATTTGATATCATTTTTTGTATTTTAGTGACGTCAATTTTTTATTCAATCAAAAAAAATCACGTGATCACATATATTTTATTTTCGCCTGTTGAAGAGTGGTTACAACGGAACCTCTAATTAGCGGACACGTAATTACTGCTTGCAGTATTCATTTGAGTTCAATTGCGCCGCACTATTAATGCCAGCGTGTTGGCATTTGAAATGCCAATTTGTTTGAGCGAAGGAATCTCCTTTTATGGCATTTCAAATCAAGCAAAGGAACCAAAATAAAGTGAAAAAATTATAGTTTTATTGTTTTTGTCAATTTAGAACATGAAGGAATCACCTTCTTCTCAACTTCAGTTGAGCTAGAATCTTCTGTGTCTGTCTATCTGTCTGTCTGTCTGTCACAAAAACTTTAGGGCGGCCTCGAGACTTCAAAAATTGTCGGATTTGGCTGAAATTTTGCACACTTGTTCCTTGGCGATTTTTTTCATTTTTTGAAAATTTAGATTTTTGGGGCCTGGGAACGAGTTTTTCGCCAAAACGAGGCTAAAACTTTGAATTAGAGAACATTTTGGCAGTTGAAAGTCTGTCTGAAAGTCTGAAAGCCTGTTATTTTTAAGGTTTCAGTTCTTCCACCCTATTATTTGAGCATCTTCAATCGGGCCTTTGAGTTAGTTGGAAAAATACTGAAGTTGAGCCCAGTGCGTTGCGCACGTTTGATTCCTTGAAAGGTTATAACGAAAAATACAATGGAACTATAAATACTTGGTACTTTACCTGGATGTGCAATCTTTATTTTTCAAAAGTGTTGGTTGTTTTGGGCCAGGGTACAATTTTTTTCACCGAAAGGATACTGAAACCTTTAATCTTTGAAATGTCTAAAATGGTTTGATTTTGGCTTAAATTAAATAGTTTGATTTCTGGAATCTTAAACGAAGTTTTACAACAAATGATAATAACCTCTTGTTAATTGGAAAAAAAACTTTAAAATCGGTAGAAATTCAAAATTTATTGCAATTCTTTGGTCCATTCCGTAAAATACATATTATTAACAAAATTTTTCTTGATTACTTAAGGTGCATAAAGAGAAATAATAAAGTTGGCGAATAAAAAAATATTTGCGTAGTATTGACTATATAATTTTGGATATAGTTTGTGATTATTTAATCAATAATAGCACGGGTTTTTCCGAAGTTCTGTCCAGCTTGTGATGCACCTTTGTTGGAGCCCATTTGAAGTCCAATGATGCCCTCTCCGGCTTTAAGTTGCTCATCAGTAAATTCTCGTTTGTTTTCTGTTGACTCTGTGGGGCCGAGACATGGCCCGTTGTAGCCGATGGTCTGGGCTTTGCGACCCAATGATACGATTCCGTTGATAACCTAAAATTGATTTAACCAAGGTAATGTAATGTGCTGAATTAGCAAAAATTTTTCTTCGAAAGTGATAAACCCTCGCTAAATTGAACTTCTACTGTTCGAATTTTTCTCCAACTCGGACTAATTGTTTTTTTATAAGAATGCCAAAATATTTTAAATTACATATTTGTATGCTTTTAACTTTTTGGGTTTTACAGTTTAAACAAGAGTTCTTGAAGTGTTCTTTTATTTTTGACTTTTTGTGAGTATTTCAGCCTAATTTCTTAAGAAATTTTGTGTTTTAAGAGTCTGCAAAGCCTTAAAAAATATGTTCTTATAATGTTCTTAAATTTTAAGCCTCGAAGTTTTGTGTTCTTATAATTAAAAACGTACCTGGTTAATATTTTGTCCTTCATACAAATCAACAGTTTGGAAAAGGTCGTTTTTGACACAACCGATTTTTTCGCAAGCAGCCAAAAAGTTACCAATATTTTCCATTTCTTTGAAGGTCATTTTGTTCTCGTTGATCTTTTTCACACTTCCTGGTTTTATAACATTGATAACTTCGCAAAGGATTTTTCCGTTTTTCAATGGCGAAATAACATCGGCTGATTTCCCAATTACCTTTAAAACAAACAAAACTAACTCATTAAATGTATGACCATTTTTGATGTTACTTTAAACGCTCAAAAGAGTGGGTCCCTCTCAAATTTTATCGTTAACTTGAAATTTTTGCCGAAAAATATCGCTCAAAAGACAACCCCGCTGTCAGAAATATGGCGCGAATCTCATGGTCTAAGTATTTCATGTCTGCAGAGGTTGAAGATTCTTTTCTAGCATTTTTTGGCTAAAATTTTATTACAAGGCTCCGCCCTCATGCCAAGTGTACATACCGAGGGTAAGGATGCAGCTAAATCTGCTTTACCGCCATCATTTAAAACCTCTTTTAGCCATTGGAAACAATCAGTTGCGAGGTCTGGATCGAATTTGGCTTCCTTTTTTCGATTCAATTCAGCGGTCATTCCAAATCCTTTTGGTCGGTTTGCCATTTTTACTGTTATTTTAGTCTGAAAAATAGAATAATTTTTTTTCAACGGACACTTTTTAAGGTTATGACAATTTTTGTCATAGTATTTTTTCAGGGCCACACAGAAAAATTATCGAGATTTCTCAAAAACGATTTGAAAAAAGTGCTAATGCCAGCGCCAACATGTGATCAGAGTATATGCTAGTCTTGTACCCTAATCATCAAAAAACGGCCCTCAGTTCATGAGAAGAGTAACCGATGTGCTGGAAGACTAGCCTATTAGCATGCTCACAATTTGCTGATGCAAAATAAAGAGTCATATACCACAACTGTATTTTTTTTTAGGTTGATGCGTAAACCATTAAATCGAAATCAACATAGCAAACACAAAGTTGACAACGATTGACAACATAGTTCTAATAAGATTTCAGTGTAACAAGTTTTGCTGACTATGGTCTGGCTATCCCACTGTGTCATCATACTTGTAAGTTCAGATTCTTTATTTTTACCACGACGCTTGTTTTGGTTGCCTTGGCAACTCCCTTACTTTATCATCGTCTATATTCTTCACTTTTCCGAAAAATTAGTTACTCTTAATTTTTGGGCCATCAGTAGTAAATATTGTTGGCAAAAAAAGTGTGCAGTTTCAACCGTTAGCTCGCCTTTACCTTCAGGTCTGCTTTGCGGACCTTTTAAGTATGAGACCTTATTGAAGTTGAAGTTATGCGAATCTGTTGCATATACACAGGGAATGTACGAACTTTTATCGATCAGAATATTCTTGAGAATATGCAAACCAACAAAAACCAACCTTGCAAAGTAGCAAATAATGCGCAAACTTCCTCGGAAGGCTTGGAAAGGTTTTTGAACATTTTTGAACATGAGGGACCGACTAAAGTCTGAGAAACTTTCGATCGAATGAATATTTAGATAAAAGGAATCACTCCTGTGAAAATGGTGACTATATGTTTTTTTGTACTTCAGTTATTTTTCCATTTTCATTGCACTTCATTCTACTTGATAATATTCCACTCGTAAATATAATACAGGAAACTGTAAATAAAATAGCTATTAGTTTAAATACATAGTCTCTTTATCTTATACCAATTTATTGGGGATAAAAGAAAAGAGGAAAAAATAGTTATCTCAACAAGTCCAAAACTGCCAAAAATCTATCATACTTGGTCATCTAACTCCGTTAGTTTCGAAAAGCGCCTTAAATAAAACTCTCAGGAAATCCGAAAATTTTCTTTAAAGCCTGTGATTTCTTGGATTACCCCTTGGGAATGTTTGTTAGCTTAAGGAGGCCCAGTATCGATTCAAAATCGATAAAATCGTCCTGGTCCCAAAACATCTTTTTTTCTTGCAATTGATTTTGGTCAATTTGCTCAATCCAAATCTAGATGTTGCCCACATTAAAAACCACATTTTTCTGCTTTCCAGGAAAAACTGCAAGGCCTTAAAATCCATAAAATTTAACACAACGTTTTTGCAATATTCCTTGCTCAAAAGGTATAGATGGTTTTGTGGTAAAACGTGTCGGATTATGGGGAAATTTCTCATTTCATTCACAAAAGCGTTTAAAAAATGCAAAACACGCAAGAACTGTTGTTATCCAAGCTTGCTAACATTCAGATTTAGGTTCAGCGTCCTCAAATCGATCAAATAAAATTGCAAAAGCTTTGTTAAGGACATTTTGAAACATTTCTTCTTTTATTTGAAAAGCTTTTACCAATCCATTGACCATGGCCTACAACTTGAGAGTGTATTCTGAAAAGTCTTAACTTTAACTAAGCTAGAAATTTCTGTCTGTTTGTCTCAAAAAGCCAGCTTTTAGACATCGAAAAAGATTCGGATTAGCTAAAATCTTTCGGACTTGCTCCTTGATTTGATACATGTGAGTGTTATTCTTAATTAGTGTTTTTTTTAAGGGCCCAAATTTTTCGTCAAAACGAGGTTGCCAACAGAATACCTCAATTGGGAAAAGACTGAATTATCATGAGAACTGAAACACCTTTCTCCCTTTTGATATCAAAACAAGTAACTTTAATCAGTGCAAAGCAATACTCGTTCAATCAAATAAATTGTCAAAACTTCATTAAAAAATTCAAGCCTTGTGTTTCTATTTACATCTGGTGTGAATCTTTGTTGTCAATAGTTTCTTGACTTTCCCATACGCCCTTTCGTTACCAAAACGTAAAAAAAGCTTCAAGGTGAACCTAAAAGTAAAAAGCTCCAATGTCAAATTTCTCTACTCAACATACAAGATAACACAAACACCGTACCAATTATAATTGTAGAGATTGTATTGAAAATTCAAAAGTTAATTTAGTGTCATTTTCAAAACAAAAGATCCGAGGTTATTAAGAAGGATTGGCAATGTTCAAACAAAAGAAAAACAATTAGACTCATTGGCGTGGATTCAGACTGCTTTGTTCCATGATTTTGACAACCGTGTAGGAGGGTGATTTCTGCTTAATCAGTACCTTAATTGCTCATTAGCAACACTCCGACGCAGTGTTTTTTATTGATGCAATCCGACAAATTCCCTTTATGGTATAAAAGCAGTTAATCAAAAAAATCCTTAATACTCTTACGATTGAAATCATTCAAATAAGCTTATTTGATTAGTAATTTCTGCCTTTTTGATTGAGAAGGCAATCCATGTGGAATAACAGCAAATTAAGCCTGATTAAATGTCCACAGTCTACATACACGTTTTTTTTTCATAAGAATGTCCAAAATTTTTGAAACCTTCGGATTTTCTTAACTTTTATAGTTTTAAGCCTAAAAATGTTCTAAGCATGTTCTTATTTTCGCCATTTTTTGGGTATTTTTGTCCATATTCCTAAGAAATTGGGTGCTTTAGAGTCCACGAAGCCTTAAAATGTTCTTAACTTGTTCTTAACATTTTGGCCATCGAAGCCTTAAGTTCTTATATAGTTCGTTCTTATAAAAAAACGTGCAAATTACCCCTCTATCTCTTGTCTTGGCTACCTACACAGAGTTGGAGAATCTATATAAAGAAACTATTTAGTTAGATAGAGGGGTAATTTGCACGTTTTTTTATAAGAACAAACCACATAAGAACACAAGGCTAGTACGATGGCCAAAATGTTCAGAAAAAGTTAAGAACATTTTAATGCTTTGAGGACTCTAAAATGGCCAATTTCTTAAGAAAATGGACAAAAATGCTCACAAAATGGTGAAAATAAGAACATATTAAGAACATTTTTAGGCTTAAAACTCAAAAAGTTAAGAACATCCGAAGGCTTCAATATTTTTGGATGTTCTTATAAAAAAACAATAATACTATGTCATCGATGTTAAAAGATGCAGCCTTATCATGATAGCACATCTAGGCAAATTCTAGGGTCATGAAAATTACAGAATCCATTCCAGAAACAGCATAACAGATGTTTACACTCTTTCCGGTTATTCCCTGCTACTAATTAACGTTTGATCAGCTGCAGGGATAAGCCAATAAGATTCTGACCTCTAGTAATAAGCAGAGCTATTATAGGATTAGGCTGCTCTCACCTGACCTTCTCTATCGCAATGTATTTTTTATGAGAACGTCCAAAATTTCATTTTAGTATACTTTTTCTATGAAATTGGTTGTTTAAGAGTCCATAAAGCCTTATAATGTTCCTAACTTGTTCTTAATATTTTAGACTTCGAAACCTTACGCTCTTATAAAAAAACGTGAAAAATATTTGATATATTCAAACAATCATGCAAAATTTTTATGAGAACATGATATTCAAAATCGATGCAAGCAGATGTTACTCTTTCCTTTTCCCTAAATCATTGGGTATGTGAGGGTTCAAAAAGAATATTTTTATAAGAACGCGAGACTTACTTCCAAGACTTACATAATATTTTGAGTCGTCTCAAATAACACCCCTGTCTCACAGTCCCGTTGGAACTTTTTCCCACGGCGGGAACAAAAAATTCTATCGAAATTCCAATAGAGATTCAAATTCTATTGTTCCAAATTTAAAATATCGAGTGGGGATGGTCTTGAAGTGCAATTATTAACATTGAATTTTAAAAGGGGGTGAAATCAAATTTTATTTTTCAGTTGGACTGAAATCGTAAGGTATATTTCCCATTGAGCACAAAATTCTGGTCAAATCTTCCAGTGGGGCTGAAAATTCAGATAAGAACTTCTACTTTCATGTCAAATTGATGCAATTCTTTGGTTCTTTCCGCTCATAAATACCTATTAACATTTTTTTGGTTATTATTTTATCTACTTTTAAAACACATTAATATTAAAACAAAAAAGGTCACAATAATTAAATTTTGAATTGGACCTGAGTTAACCCAAAATTGAAGAAAATATACATGAAAATTTAATCAATGATAGCACGGGTTTTTCCGAAGTTCTGTCCAGCTTGTGATGCACCTTTGTTGGATCCCATTTGAAGTCCAATGACGTTTTTTCCGGCTTTTAGTTGTTCCTCACTGAATTCTCGCTTGTTTTCTGTTGACTCTTGGGGACCTAGACATGGCCCGTCGTAGCCAATAGTTTGGGATTTGCGACCCAGAGCGACTATGCCGTTGATGACCTATTGAAAAACAATGCTAATTTTATTTGTTTGAAATACTCCGGAGAAAAACATTTTCGAAATTTGGATCTTGGTCGAATACTTGGAGTCGCATAAAAATCCTATTCAAGATTAGTGTTTTTTTATTGTCAATTTAAAGTTAAAGTCTGTGAAAAAAATTCAACAATTTTGGCCGATACTCCAGAATTCTCATTATTTACCAGGGTCAACTACTCTTATAAAAAACGTCACCTACCTGGTTCGGATTTTGTGATTCGTACAAATCAACAGTTTGGAAAAGATCTCCTTTGTCACATCCCAATTCCTCACAACCAGTCAAGAATTTGCTTATATTTTCCATTTCTTTGAATGCCATTTTGCTGTCATTGATCTTTCTGACGGTACCAGGTTTGATACAGTTGATGACCGTGCAAAGGATTTTTCCGTTTTTCAATGGTGGTGCAACATCCCCAGAGCTTGAAACATGCTATAAATTGGAAGTGTTTTTAAAAATTCAAGGGGCTAAATAAAGAAATAAGTAAAGTTTGGAAATACGCAGTACGCCTACAAAAAAGTGGAACAGATTTTTCGGATTAGGGAAACTTGTTACGGAGGACTTATTTTCTAAATCTCTCTATAATTCGAGTTACTGTAATTCGCAGCTCCCGTCAAAAGGAAACCGTTGTAAATTGCTTCCTACAATTCGAGAGTTGGCTGTGTCATCTTGGGAGCAGGATGTCTACCAACTAAACAAAAAATTCCAAATTTAGTCTTTCTTTAGTCAGAAATGATTTTTTACCGTTTTCGGGACACAGCAAAAATATTGTAATATATAAATATTTCTTTGCATACACTGTAGAGAACTTACTTTGAGAACGTCAGCCATATCGTCATGACCACCATCTATTAAGACCAATCTCAACCATTCAAAAGCATCATTTGCCAGGTCTGGGTCGAATTTGGCTTCCTTTTTTCGATTCAATTCGGCGGTCATTCCAAATCCTTTTGGTCGGTTAGCCATTTTTATTGTTGTTTTTTATACAGCACTAAAATAAAGCACAAATTTAAATAACACGTGATATTTAGGGGTGTAAAGAAATCTCTCTAAATTGCCGTAGTGTCAGTTTTGATATACAATGAGCTCCATATAACAAGTTTCTCTATATACTTGTAGATCGTTGAAGATTAATGCCTACTGGACTTCACTTTCTGACGATTTTGACGAAGCTCAGTCCAGTGAAATGGAGTCCGTTCTCATATTTCAGCGATAACACACACAAATTTTTCTACCCAATGGCTGTTACAAAGTGTTTGTATGAAATTTGTCTGATTTCGATGGTCGAAAAGTTCACAGTAAAACTTTGTAAAGTGGGGACTTCGTCCTAGAATATCAGTAAATTTATTGGGTACAGAAACAACAACAAATGTCATCTCTCTAACATCTGCTCTCATGCTTCTCTTCTTTCCCATAACTTGCACTGATGATTGTGAATTCTCATCAATGCAAGGCTGTAATAAATACAAATCTAGCAAATCTCTAGAGAAATAATGATAGCAAATATAACGCATTAAGATATCAAAGACAAAGAAAACACTAATTGCCTTGAGAATAGGTCATATCTAAGAAATAATCGAGCGTAGTGACTAATATAATTATGTCGTAAAATTGGTATGAAATAAAAGTAACAATGTCTTTTTCAAACTCAATACTTTTTTCGGGACACCCTGTATCTGGTCAGATAAGAATCGTTACACGCTTTTTTTTATAAGAATGCACTTTATAAGAATGTCCACGATGAAAATGGCCAAAAAATTAAGAATATGCTAAGAATATCACCATCATGGAATTTTGAGACGTATGTACTAAATGTTAAATCTAGTCTCAATTATGATCCTAACCTAAGAATGCTGTAAGAATACTTTAGGATGGAAGTAAAAATTAGTCAAAATCATTTTTTATTGCTCTTTGGAATAACGTTAATCTCTTTTTATTTAGGCTTTGATAACAAAACTTGTATCGTCATTATTATATAAAATGTTTTCAGCAAAAGCAAGGAGACGGGTATACCAAATTCTTACAAAGACGATAAGTAACATTATGTGGTTTACCGATTGTGGTTACAAATGTATGTGCTGGCTTTTTCTATTTAGTGATATTTCACTCTGGGCCTAAAAACCGAGGCCTAAAACTGCTATTTAATTCGAATTCTGACAAAAGTTACAGTCTTTTTTTGTCTCCACTGCAGATTATATTCAACAGTAGCCTGGTGACAGGAGGGACAAGGGAGCAACTACCCCCCTCCCAGTGGCCGATTTTAAGGGGATGCCGAAAGTCAAGGGGCGCAAAAAAGCGCCTCTGATTACTAGCTCCGGCGCCCCTTTGCTTTTTTACATCTTAAAATTGGCAGTTTTCAGCCTAAAGGTGAGAAAATACAGACACAGACTTTATTTCCTCTTTAGAATTCTAGCATTAAAAAGACATACAAGGTCACAGGTGTATTCCATGTGGTTTGACATTTCTGTGTACTGTCATAATATTTAACAGGGGAAGTTTAGAACGGGAACAAATAAACGTTTTCGCCGTACGTTAAGGAAACCAATACCGTTACGTTATTTTAGTGTTCACATATTTTTGGTCGAGGAATATTGCCAAACTTCTATTTTTAAAGCGGGAAAGGTTTCCTTCCTTCAAATCCAGCTATGAGTTGGTACGTTCATGAAACCAACGACACACTTATGATCCTACAGTTAATCTGTATGTCTGAGTGTTTGAAACTAACTCATGTATCAACAATCAGTGACAAAATACTTGGCACAAAAGGAAAATTCACTGGGGTGTTTTG
This sequence comes from Clytia hemisphaerica, assembly GCF_902728285.1. Taxonomy (NCBI): domain Eukaryota; kingdom Metazoa; phylum Cnidaria; class Hydrozoa; order Leptothecata; family Clytiidae; genus Clytia; species Clytia hemisphaerica. The sequence continues at coordinate 355,824 of NW_027103564.1, read as the reverse complement.
AAACCACAATCGATTTGTAAGTGCTTTAAAGTAGGTTCGAAGGGTAGAGCTTTAACTCTCAGTTTTAACGTTAGACTTAAAACTTATGGCCTTAGGATCTGAGGATCCAAAAGTTTAAAAATGGTCCAGTAGGGCTTGAAATATAACCTAGAAACCAATAAATCCTTCCCAGGTCGAAATAATCGATGAAATCAAGTTGAAGGCCTGAAATTGACATTCTCGCACTCGAACAATTTTCGAAAAATGGTAAATTAGCCAAAAGTGCCAATATATTATGGCACTGATTGAAAGTATATTTTGATGAGAACGAATAAGTTCTAGTTCCAGGAACCTCTGACAGCCTCATCGTTCTTTAAATGCGACATTCAATCTTTTTAAGACTAGACTGTGACTTAAGAATGTCTTGCAGTATTAGGTTGCTTAAGATTTGTCATAAGTTTGCTGAAAGAAAGGGCTTTACATAGTCTCCTTGACAAATATTTTTGTTGCAATGATGTTAAATAAATATGTTTTCTTTTTTGGTTTTGTAGACATTTGATCAATAAAATCAAACATTACACAAGAGTGTTTTTCTTTTACTCTCATGCTATGGTCTGTTATGAAAATTTAGATAAAGATCAGCAAAAAATATAGATTCTCCATTGCATCCGAAAAAACAGACCTCAAGTTTCAAAATAACCCTAAAAATATGCTTCTTTCATGCCCCTGTCACCGGCTCCTTCTCAATACCATATCAAGAAAGCTAGTTTGAAAACTATAGCCTATAGTCTATAGGTCATTTCCCAAGAATTCTTTATTCCTTAAAAGATAGTACGCGGCAGGGTAGGAGTTTTAATAGTAACGTAACTCTTCTTAGCTTTATAAGTAATTATCTAATATGAGGTATTCTGAATTTGTTACACGTTATCGAAAATAATGTATATAAAATAGTCTAAAAAATTAACTGTTTATTTCATAAAAATCTGGTGAATTTAAAGAGAATGGGGCTACCTAATCTAACTTCATCCCAGTTGATACGAAACGTCAATCAACGCTTTATGACGGTCAAACAACGTTAGATGAACGTCGAAACAATGTCGTAAACCATCTCTGGGATGCTAACCATGTTAAAACTATTTACAGAGCTAGTATCTAAAAGGCATTTCATTATAGTCAAGATCAGCATCCCAAAAATCTTAAATTTGCATTTAGGGGTAATTTTGGCTGGTGCATAGCATTAATACCTAAATATATAATCTAGTACATAAAGTTTTATAAATAATGTCAAATTCAAAAAGGTAATAATAGCATGATATAAACAAAACATTTTACAATTACAAGTGGGGAGTACCCAAGACACTATTACCACACCAAACCGTTAAATTTGTCCTAACTTTTTTAATACGTTGTGATGTTTTTGGGATTAGTGCAGTGGGAATAGTTTACGTAATAAAATAGTTTATCCCTAGATTACAGAAGTGAATACTTCTTGCCAACTAATTTAATCCATAATAGACCTGGTCTTTCCAAAGTTTTGACCAGCCTGAGATGCTCCTTTGTTTGAACCAGCCTGTAATCCAATGATACCTTGACCAGCCCGTAGAGTCTCTTCAGAGAATTCTCGTTTGTTTTCGGTCGCTTCAGTAGGCCCGAGCTCTGGCCCATCGTAGCCGATCGCTTGTGCTTTACGTCCGAGTGCCAAGATACCATTAATTACCTGGATAAAAAAAGCAGAGTTAAAACTTGTGAGAAATACAGAAAAGAACAGACCAAGAATCAAAACAAAAAACTTTTAACTGAATTTTAACTAATTTTTGAGAGCTTTCTGACCATCCGAAATGGTGGACTTGGATTCCATAGCCTTTTTCGGCAAACTTCTATAAAACTGCTGTTAACAAAATTGTTAATGAATAAGGTCAAAATGTATTAGAATCTCTTACGAGGAGGTTAACAGAAATCTATCATTTTTTACATCCTTTTCAGCGGAAAATAACTTCACGTTTCATTTGACATGACTTTGTTTTGACCTTGTGAACGATAAAACGATAAAACTTTTTTGCCGGCTGAGACGTAGACTTATGTAAACTTATTCGTTTGGGACTCTTTGATAGCTTTTCGTTGTTTGTAATAGGATACACAGGTGTTACCCAGCGATTGTCTAACGCTATCAGATGAACTTTTTCTGGTTGTTAGATGGACGTCATTTGGATGTTAGATGGACGTTATCTAAATGTTAGATATTCAAATGGACGTTATTTGGATGTTAGATGGACGTTATTCGGATGTTACGTATCAGCAACTGGGTTGCATAATTTTAATAGGGTTCTCGAGAATAATAGGCAATGGCTAATGAAGCCATGGGAGACTATTACACAGGCAGATTATATAAAGTAGATTAGATAATCAAAATGCTGCTGAGATTTAGCATTATCACGATAAGCTTGTCAGACGCTCCTGTTTGTCTGAGATCAAAATCAAAATGGTATATATGTCGATTCTCCATTCTCTATTTTATGCATTTTTAACAAGCTTTAAACGATTGTGATGTGATGTCTGTACCATACAAAGTCAACAACGCTTTTTATCCTTAGAATAATTCTATGGAAACTTTTTTTTCAAAATTCAAATACAAATTAAGAACAAGCCTTAGATTTTGGACATAATTCATAAAAATGCTGACTATAAGTCAATTAAAGCTCATTAAAGTCGTCAAGTAAGTTTATTTTAACCTGAAAATCGTCAAAAATAAGAACAGTTGTATGGCCCTAATTTACTGGTCCTTATAAAAAGTGTACATTTAGGCAATTCTACTTTGTCAATCTAACATGGTGAAAGACTTTTATAAACTATGAGATATTTGTGGCTAACTTGGTGCTTGTAGAAAAACTGTATGCTTAATTAAGACATTGAAGTATTAATTAAGACATTCATAATTCATGAAGTATTGCATGTCGAGATAGAGTGATAAGAAATGATTATAACAGACAATTACCAGAGAATCATTGAAAACATTATTTTTTCTGAATTATAAAACGACGGATAAAGCCGATATGGTCGCACATTCGAAATTCAGTACCTTTTAAACTAGAAATCTTTTTTACTTTCTTAGAGGGAGGGGAGGGGGCACCCACCCTACCCTAGGTCACCTTCCCTCCGAATCAGCTGTTCCACTTGTCATTTAGAAGCAACAAAATAATAAACTTCCTCCTCAACACATATTTTGTCTCATTTTTAAGATATTCTTACGTCATTTTTAACCACAAGACAATGTAAGCGTCGGATGTTGTTTTATTGTCATGTACATTATCACCCACCCCAACTCAGCTCAAAAGTACTTGAATTTTGTTATTCAACTTAGAGAGGTCCTTCATAATAATCTTGTGTAATGCCTATGTAGCATTGTTCTATGGATCAGTTATATCTATATTGATGATAAAGAAACCTGAAACCCATTAAATCAGGAGATAAATATGCCCAACATTTTATTAATACATCCTAGCACTGCAATATCTTTTTAATGGTCATTCTGACTGGTATTGTATTTAATCAATCATGCTTCCAACATGTCAAACATAAAGACACCATTGTATGCTACAATCCCTGCATAAGAGCTCTTTTCCAAAAATTCTTCGTTCTCCTCCAAGCTTTTTTAAGTATGGTACTAATATATTATTTAGATGATTGTAGCTTGGGTAGAACATTGCGGAGAAAAATATTATTTTTACCTGTGGCAGATTTTGTCCTTCGTACAGATCGACCGTTTGGAAGAGATCTAATTTCTTGCATCCAATACTCTCACAACCTTCCAAGAAATTGTTGATGTTTTCCATTTGTTTGAATGCCATTTTGCCTGTATTGATTTTCTTAACGCTTCCAGGCTTGACAACGTTCATGATTTTGCAGAGTATGGTACCGTCTTTCAATGGCATCATTAGATCTGATTGAGCACTGATCTAGAATGTAAAGAGCGGAAGAGGTTCATTTTGAGTTGTACGTATCAAAGCAATAGGAATAGATAGAACCATGATAAGCAACCCTGTCTCACTGACCCGAATGCTGAGCTGAAAAGGACTCCAAAATCTTCAAAAGTTAGGAGGTAATGAAGGTACTACCAGATAGGCTAGATTAGATCATATCCTTATATGTTAATGAACTCGAATGAATGGATAAATAACCCTGGGGGGCACTGGGTTTGCCAACTGACGGTATGTGCGGCGAAAAAATTGGCTTTTAAAATCGCACCCTTATAGTGCAGCAAAAAATCGCCGAAATTCCGTCAAATTCATACCCTTACAGTGCATTTTCTTCAAATTTTCAACCCTTTTTGGGCAAAAAATCTTAATTTTTCCTTGATTTACTATAATTTCCACCCTTACAGTGCATTTAACAAAAAGTCTACCCTTACAGTGCATTTCTGCTATCTTGAAAAATAGACCCTTAGCCGCCGCACATACCCGTCGGTCAATTTGCCTGGCTGCCCCCCCCCCGGGATGAATAATAGAGAAGTTACATCGCGAAGATGATTGGGCTTGATTTTAGAAGGATTCATAGGTGTTTTGCTTTCTCTCAACTTGGTTCAGATTTGAAATGAACAGAGATTTAAATAAGAACAGGGGAGAGGGGATAAAAAATTGTCGAGGTTTCTTTGAAGTTTATAGTAAGCAACTTACGGTATCGGGTAGTGAGCTTGATTCTGCTGTAAAGTCACCATCATTGAGTACGAATTTCATCCAAGTCAAACAATCTTCTGCTAAATCAAAATCAAATTTGGCGTCCTGTTTTTTCTTTAGTTGTGCGGTCAAACCGTAACCGCGCGGTCGAACAATTTTATCACTCGGCATGGTGATGGTATATCGTTTTGTGTCCAAAAAATAGTTCAAAATCTACAAAAGCGCTCTGGTTGGCAAAATTTATAACACCGACGAAAGTGTACCAGATTTTTTGTCGTTGAATAGATATATCTTGAATCGATATGAGTATTCAAGGTTCGTCGCCGCTTTTACTTCCCCGGACGTAACACAGAGTTCCTAAAAATTTTCTGACTCCAAGTGAACTTGAATAAATTTCACGTTTGTTTCCTTACTTCGGTTCTCAAGTACCTCTTACGCTCAACTACTTCAAAAAATTATGATTTTTCTGTCAGTCGAGAAAAATGTCACGAGCCAATCCCTCTTATGATGAAATGTGATACCTCAATTACACGCCTTCAACTTTTTAACCAATACGCTTTCAAATGTTATACTAAAACACCGGATTTTGTAAAGCATACATTCATGCTAACGCAAATAGTGTCAATCGCTGGATTTTTTCGTTAGGAAATGATATTTTTTCGTGTATTACTGTAGTCTGTTACGAACTTAGGAAGTAATCGCTCTCTATTCAGGTTTAGGGTTTGTCCAAATTGCCAAGTTTTCCTCCTTCCTTTTTAGTTTGGCTATTGAATTTTACAGCGTTTCAATATTTTGAATCAATTTAGTCAGGGCAAGGTGAGAATTTCATGCCAGAAAATTAGGAATGATCCGACTTGTTGTTATTCTTACAAAGTTTATTTCTAATAAAAATTTATTTACTGAATTATGAAATCACAATGCGATCATAATGAAACAACAAACAAAATATTATCCAAACTTTCATTAAATCTTTTTTTATGTCAATCCTTAGAAACTGTATGAAATCTTACTGTCAAAGCATTCTTGTCAATGAAGAGCCAGTAGCCTCTAACATGATATTGTGCTTTTGGGAAATTTAGGGTAGGAAGGATAAAACAGTTTTTGGAAGATTTATAATATCAGTCCTGTTCAGAGTCAATTTTTTCGAAAAGCAGTGGCTAAAATTAGATCAGTAAGCCATCCTTCTTGCTTAGATATGGTATTTTTTTTTATAAGAAAACTGGTAACGGTGTTTCGTATAAAAAACCCTTAACAATGAATGAGGTATTGATTGTTTACTTTCAGAAATCAGGAGAAGGACATCGCCATTACTAAATGAATTCGATCCTTATTTGACGATAAAAATATGATATTTTATTATTCACTCCCATCAATCAAATGCCAAGGGGTTAAGTACCAGTCTATTTCATATTTCATAGATAATACAAACATCGGTCGATTTCTACTTTTACACGTTTTTTTTATAAGAGCAAACTATACAAGAACATAAGGAACTTCGGTGGCCAAAATCTTAAGAACAAGTTAAGAACATTTTTAGGCTTAATGGGCTCTAAAACACCTGTTTTCTTAGGAAAATGAACAAAATTACTCAAAAAAAGCTAGAACATGTTAAGAACATTTTCAGACTTGAAACCCGAAAAGTTAAGAATATCTGAAGGCTTCAAAAATTTTGGATGTTCTTATAAAAAAAACGTGTATGCAAAGGAACATCACAAATTTCGATTTAAGTTATGCTAAATTTTGACTCTTTATACTTTAATTCGAATTCGAAAGTTTTAGTCTGGTATAGAATTGGCTCAAAACGGACCCTAGCCTTAACAAGAATAATTCACATGTCTTGGTGACGTCATCAGCTTCCCAGTAAGATTTGTATTTTTAAGCCAGGCTCAGAAGACAGGCTTTGAAACATACTAAACGATGCATATGTAAATACAAATGAAATGAAATGAAATATGACGGATTTTGGGCCATTTTCGAACCATTTTTGAGGCTCTAATTGACGCCATTTCTAAAACGGCCCCATTTTCGTCATCTACTTTTCATGATCTTTCAGATACAGATACAGTTTTTTGAAAATTTCTTGAATATTTTTGCAGAGGTTTGTACTGAAAATTGTAATGAAAATTCGTGACTTTTTTAATGCGATTTTAAATACGCGTATACACACTCCAATTAAGAAAAAATGCTAACCTCGACTTATTGGGCGGGGTGAAAACAGGGTGGCATGTGTGTTAAACTTAAAACCAGCTCCTTGACCATATTGAAAATAGACGCAGACACAGACACAGATTACTATGTCATGGGTTTGTGGTAATTCGTGAGCATTACATTGCATATAACGGTAATTTAATTACTCAGATGAAATACCGGCCATACTTTGATCTCAAACCACAATGCAATATTATGACAAACACAAAACAAAATAATTATGGGCTGAGGATGATAAGTCGAACAATCGAAAAATATACAAGAAATACCTCAATTTTGACCTGATAATAAAAACAACCGAGAATGCACTTTAAGCGAGCAAGTAGGAGATTATGTGGCGCTTTTCCTGCGTCGGAGATGATTAGTTTTTTTATTTGTCTAGATCCTGACTGATTACGGTCCTCAAAACTGCTGGTCAAAACTGCGGGCTGTTACAAAACCTTTTTGCCCAAGACATGCCTGGCTTGCTTTCTGGCTTAGCCTTTAGAAGAATTCTGTGATGTTCTCTATTATAACCTCTCGCAGTTACAGCTCAGAATAGCAGAGATGTAAAGCATTACTGTTAACCGCCTACAGTTAAAGATACCTCCGAAGAAAAGAGATCATGGGCCTAAAGGCCACCATGATGGGCGACATCATATCTTCCTTCAAATTTTTAGCCCCCTTACTTCGAACGGCCCTCCAGAGCCAATGCAGATTCATCCTAAGCCAGTACCAAAAAATAAGAAATTGAACAAATTAATCATTAAAAAAAATTCTTTGTCTAGTTAGAAGGCGATTCTCCTCAGAACACTGAATGTAATAACATTAGAATCTTATTCCATAAAACCATACCAAAAACCATATGTTGTTTCCATTGAACCTTCTCTCCGACCATCCGCCAGCTACGTATGTCTGAGAATCGAAAAAAAATACAGCCTGGATCTTTTTGATGAAATAAAGAGGCTTGTCATGTTTGAAAACAATGACAAAAGAATCTAACAAAACTACAAAAGCTGGCCAAACCTTCCTGTATTCATCCTTGTTAAATAGACATACTTTAAATAAGATTTAGACAACGAATTTCATTTTTCCCATTTTTATAATAAATACTTGATTTTAATAACAATTTGTAGCGGTTCTATAGCTTACAGACAAAAACGACACTCCTACTTTATCTTCAATCACAACAAAAGAAGTAGGCGAGGCAAACTGATCCTAATACTGTTTAGCCTTGATTACCCTACAGTACATCGAGGCAAATTATTCTTACTGAACGTTATACTTACGATAAATGGACGTTTTAATGCGTCATTTGTAGCATTATAAGATTTTCTTTTAATATACAACCAGTCTTACAGTGTTTTAATCTCCTCCAGTTTTAATATACTTTGAAGTAATACCTTACTGAGATCAGAAAGTAGATAATATTCATTTAAAAAAATGACTGTTTCTCGACGACATAAAAAGTTCATCTGTAGAAAGCTCATCATACTGCGCAAGTAGACTTTTTTTATAAGACTTTTCTTATTTTTTTAAGGACTTTGAGCCTAAAATTGTTCTTATCCTGTTCTTATCTTTAAGGCAAAATTAAGGTATTTTAGTATTGATACCTTATATTTCTACCAATTCGACCCTTAATTTACTCAAAATTCTACCTTACAGACTCAGATTTGTTCTTCAATTGTTCTGGTATTTTTTTGCCTCATATTGTTCTTAAAGATTGTTATTATAAAAAGAATGTAGTATCTTGAAAAGATCCCTATTTGTTACACATTCTTTCCATAAGAATGCTAATTTTCATAGAATTTCCAAATAAGGCATAAAGATTGATACTGTTTCTCTCTAAGCAATAAGTTCTCCATCGTATATTTTTCACCTGAAATGTTATTACTAATATACATATTTGGACAACCTGTAAGTGAACTTACTCTGTAGAAATACACTTTACAGCTGTTATTTTTTTCTGTGTAAATATCCAAATAAATTTACTTTAAAATCATAAACTTCTATCTTTAAACTCTAGCTCAGTGTGGACACAAAATGTTTACGTCACATCATGATTAGATTTATACGGTTTGATTACGCGGATCAATCTGAGTCCAAACATCCCAGTCAACCTTAAGAGTTTCTAGTTAGAGTGGTGGTTGTTTTCTAGCTACCATTTTCAATAAATTGTTGAAAGTATGTTGTATGTCATTACAACATGCTTTCAATTCGACACAATTCGCTTTACCTCATTGACAAAAAAGATACCAAAAATGTGGGCGATAAGATAAGGATAAGATGGTTCTGTCGGGTTTTAAACGGCGTCAAAGTGACACTTTCTAAACGTTTGGTGTTCATTTTCTCGAATGAACCAAAAAAATTCCACTCCGGAAATTTTTGTCACTGGCCCTAAAGAATGGCCCCCTACTATAAGCAGACTCGCCTAAACCATTAACTTCCCCAGAACCATCAACTCCATCCGCAGTTATCTTTTAGTTTAGCGACCTGTTCATTTTGTAAGCAGGCGGTTTTATTCATCTTTTTTTATTATAAAGATGACAGTTCAAACCTGGATTGTAGTTTGAAAAAGGGGGTAAATCCTACATTTACTAAAAATAGAAGAAAAAGAACGAAAAATAGAATAAAAAGAGACAAATTTTGCCGTCTACAACCCCGATCAGACTTAGTTTGTCCACCCCTACAACTTCATTCCTCTTTGTTTATCACGGGAATTAACTATAAAAAGATTGTTAAAAAAACGACAAATTACGATTGCGTGCTATAATGCAGGATTCTTTAGAGGAACAGACTGATCGGAAATTTAAATTTAACGTTAAAAATCCGTGGTTCTGCCCAATTTGGGCTACTTTAAAAGGAATTAACCTATGGACGTAAATCTATACTTAATCTGTTCAAAGGCAGAGCCATTTTGCAAAATTAAGTGAGGACAGAGGACCACGCCCTATGAATGGTAGTGGAGTATGCCGTTTTGTTTTTTATTATTTTATTATGAGTATAAGAAAGAAGTGTAACAATAAATAGAAAATGGAAGAAAAAAAGAAAAGTGGAGGAGGGTTAAAATTTAAGTGTGAGCACGATAGAAATCCCTGAGACGGAGAGCTTCAGGAGTGACAGCAGTATGATACATCTCTGGTTCACTTCTCGCGTTCAAAGACGTCTTCATCGTTTCAATCAATTCATTTTGCTGAAAGAACAATTGAAATATATGTTAGAATATTTTCTTATTCATACCGAGTGTTAAGTTGCTACCCTAAAAACTCAGTAATTTCACTTGTCAATAAACGTTTAACGTTAGATGAACGTTGAAATAACGTAGGCCCGGGGAAGCACTTGTTATAAATTTTTGGAAAGAATATCAAAAGAGGAGTCCGAACTTCATGGGCTCCTATTTCTTTAGGATTTGAGGTTTTGAGAGCAGGTTTAGGACTCCTTTCGTTCAAATATCATTTGGCTTGGGAATGGAAGAGTGGAGCTAGGTGTGATCTTATAAATTTTGGTCGAGCCTAGCATTTTACCTCTTTTTCGAACATATCGCCAACTCGTTGCAGTTGTGTGTTCAAGTCAAGTTTGTACTGAAAGTGAAAATAAATGAAGATAAAAATATTGAGAAATTTCAGTTAGAATCATTATCAGGACCTGAGTTCATACATTTCACGTAAGTTTTAAAATTTCGTCCTTCAGCTGTTAAAACTATATCTCGTCATGATCTCTGACTGAAAATTTGCTAGGATACAAAGCTCCTTGCATTCAGTAAACGGTGAAACATTATCGAAAGACAAACCTTAATTTCGAGGTCAGCTCTCAGTTTTTGTAACTCCTGCTTCTCGATAAAACTTTCTTGGTAGTATTCCTGAAAGAAAGTGAAAGTTCAGACAATCAACGATACAAAAATCTTTCTGTTAAATCACATTAAAATCCCCACCTAGAATCAATCATGCATGGTACCACCACTAAGTATATCCCCCACCAAGATTTTGAAAAATTTGAATTCCCAGCAGAATTTAGGAAAAAAAAATTAAGTCTTCTTTCAAGTATAATACAGGTCATATGTACAAGATTATCCACTAGGTTTCAATAGTAAAAGGTAACTACTAAAGTTATATATCATTGATTGATGTTGATGAGATGTTTTAATTTTACAACCAAACCACCTTAGTCCCACAAAATCAGGTCCCACCTAATCCTGTTTTCCCCCCTGAAATCCAAAAAGTCCCACCTAAAGATTTTGAACCAAAAATCAACAAAACTCCCCTTGATTTAGGGGGGGGGGTGCACACTATGAGCCGCCTTATTCATCCATCTTGTACCAGTAGCGTGGTGGGTCGACTAAAATTCAGGCAAACTGGGGAGGCAATTTTAGAAGATTTTGGCGCCCCTTATGAAAAGCACGAAAATTTGGGGGTATCTTCTCTCTTTTTGGCCGAAAACTGCCATATCTAAGGTTTAAAAGAGCATAGGGGCGCTGAAATTAGTAATTAGAGGCATTTTTTGCGCATTATTTCGCCCCCCCCCAAAAAAAAAGTTGAGTTTTACCCCGAAATGGCTAGATCGGAGTCCACTAAAGCTTTTTAAGACTGGATGGTGGTGCAATTTAGTGGCCTGATCGTATATGGTAATATGCTTTTTGCTTAGGCACAGTCAACCAGATTTTAGTTGCTTTTGAAAGCTAAGGATAGGATGAAGAAATCTTTTTATTTGCAAATAGGGTATTTCAAATCTGTTTTTGATGTTGGTTTATCATTTTCATTATATACTTCAACGGCAAGTATTTTTTTGCTATTTTGACTTTTAGTGTTTTAACTTCAGAATGGCCAAGTGTCAAGTGCTCCTAGTGTACTTCGCTAGACTCAGCGTCATCAAAAATGATCGAAAAAGCAAAGTAAGGCTAAAAGTAGGCTAGTCTATGGGATGGCTAACCCGTCCTTGCGTAGGAAAATTTACCAGTAATAGATGAAAAGTAATTCTTACCACTTTCGCATGACATTGAACAAGATCTGAAAGAAGAATATTGAAAATTCAGTTTAAAGTAATTTCCTTAGATGATAAATGGTCTAAACCACAGTTGACCACCCCTGAGTCAATTCGCCCTGATATTGTGATTATCACGATATTATCACGCCCAAGTTATTACCCTCGGACTGTTAGTGACAAGATTAATTCCTGCTCGCAAGTTGCATAGGAATTTATCACTAAGATATTGTCTTCAATTTAGTAAGCTTTTGAATTCTGTATTTCTGTTATACTACACGCGCGCGAAAAAACAATGCAATGACTTCTTCTCTGAGATGACAAAAATCGCAACACTAATTTGGTGCGATGTTTTGTGTGTCGGGCTGAAATCTCAATGCCTTTTGGTAACTTTGAAAAAATTCCGGAAAAGTAGCAAGAATCTTAGTGCGGAAATGGGAATCTTATACAAAACGACGAAATTTTACGAACCTGATTTTAACTTTCTTCCGAACATCTCGGAAGCCCTCAATTCTTCTTCTTTTAACTTCAGTTCGCCCTCCAAATCACGAACCTAAAATAAAAATGTGAAATAGTATTGACATTTTGAGCTTAAATAATTTAAAGTAATGTTCATAATTTTTCCAATCTGGTGAATTCTAAATCCTGTAGAAAACATAGCATAATTTTTATAATTTGAATTGGGAATCAGTCGAGTTATAGGGAGTTGAGTCATGTACAGTTTACTGGAGAAGCGAAATACTTTCTTCAAATCAGAGAAAGATTTGAATTACAAAGACTATTTTATTCTCCTTTTCAGGGACCAATATTTTAAGTCGATGGCATTAGAGAGGCCAATGAAAAACTTAGAAAGTGCGTAAAAAGTTTGTTAGCTTACTTGTTTTTCGAGTGATAATTTCAAGAGTTCTTTACTATCTTTCTCTTTATTTATCTCAGCGATGACGCATGCGCTTCGAATCGATCCCGACTCGTATTCCTGGAAGAAGAAAGATAATTTGATTTCAGGTATGTTATGTCTGTTTTGCTTTTTTTTTTAAGGGGAGTCTAAAATTATAAAGACAAAAGACTGATAATTGCTCCTTAGGCTTGTCTCCTACCATCATGGTGCTCTAAGTATTTTTCTACCAGTGGGTTGGACCTGAAAAATAAGTATACAGGACTAGTGTTAACTCCATTGGGTGAGTGATGGGGGTGTTGAAATTACATAAGGCTGCTTACGTGTAATTGTTTTTCAACTGAAGACAGTTTTTCTTTCATGATATGCATCTCACTCACTGTCTGTTTGTGTCTGAAAAGAAAGAAGAAAGAAAGAAATTAAATGAAGAAGTATGTCAAAACCTTTTGAGCTAAAACTTTCCAAGGATGGTCCTATTTTCGACGAAAATTCTACTTGACTATCTGTTTCCTACCTCCAAGTAGTAATAAATCATACAGTTTCTATGTGGAAGGGTCAGGAAATTCACGAGCTTCTGCAAAGAAAGAAATCATGAAAAAATCTCAAGAAAGGTCTAATAACGAGTCATCATTCTTACTGTTCTTCGAGGAGGAGGACTTGTTTGTGATAGTTTTGTCGTTCTCGATTACCATTGGACATTTCCAGTTTAAGTTGTTCGTTCGTACCGCGTGATGCTTTCAAATCTTTAATCAATTGGTCAACCTATAGTTCGAGAATAGAACAGTTGACTCTCTCTAATTCGATCTTCAAGGGACCAAGAATTTTCCTCGAATTAGAGAAAGATTCGAATAGTGGAGGTTCGAATTAGAGAGTTGACTGTATATCGGGATCTTTTACAAAAGTTTATTTCATCGGCTTCAACCGACTTATGCCATTTTCCCCCGTTTTTTGTTTTATTCTTTTGCGCATAAAACTGCCCTATAAACTGAAAAATTCTATCATTTGAAAAGAAACATTAGGGAAAAAATTAGCAGACTGAAATAAAAAACTTGTCAACCCATCGAAGCGTGTTCAATATCACTATCTGTGCATCGATACAGTGATTTTGGCGTAAATCGCCACAAATAAAATCGAATCCAATCCTCTTTCATTTAGCTTTTGGCGCAAGTTTGATAGCTCGCTGCTTAGACTGGAGTCGTTTATAATGCGTGTAATATACTAATAATAATAATACGGGATTTAGTTTGTATAAACGACTGGAAGAATCCGGTGTTCCAGCCTTATAGATACAGGGGCTAGCTACGCAGAAACTTGCGTAGCGAGAAAACAATTTATCAAGCAACAACAAACTCTCAAAACGAAATCAACTTAAATGAAAAACTTTCAATACACAAATCCACACATATTTTCTTTCTCAAGAATTATTTTGAGCAGGAAAAAATTAGAATTGCAATATTGACACTTTTCTTTTGTTTGGAGTTAGTGCACAAAGGTTTCTAGACGACTAAAATTGTTCCATTCATTACTTTTTGCTTTATTTCTACTATGTATGAATTAGTCGTCTAGCTTGCTAGACTACTCGCTGCTGGATTGGAGAACGTATCAAACAAAATTTATTGACCCGTATGAAAAAATGAGACTCAAATCTTACCTGTTGTTCCAAATAATCTTTACAGAAATGTAATTTTGTGTTGAGGTCTTTTAGTCGTTTGCCAGACTCCAAACAATGAAGTAACTCTTGTTTGACTTCCGAGTTACTTGTTCCGAGTTGATTACACTTCTCAAATAACTCTTTCACCGTAATCTCAGTATTTTCAACCACTACAAAGAGAGGTAAGTATTTTAAAGAATCGCTCTTTTGATATGCTTTCCAATATATTTGGATCCTGACAGCCTGTTTGTCAGAATTTATGGGGCTCGTCGTAAAAAAGAACGGGAGAGTTCTTAAGAGTGGTAAAGTACAAAAACCACCTCCTCTGGTCTGTACCATTTACATCTTTACTCAATTGGAAGAATTTTAGAAAGATTCATTTTTATTCAAATTAACGGCCCCAGCCTCTCTGGGACATCCCGGTGCTTCGTCGGTCAGTAAGTTAGTTACCTTTAAAGAGATGGAAGATTAAGGTCCCTTATTACTAGAAGATCCGATGGTAGTTTGTATTCTATAGGTTACTTACAGAGTTCTTTCTCTTTTATTTGTTGTTGCGCATATGATAATTTGGAGCCCATCTCTGTTCGTCTAGAAGCATTATCTTGCTCCTGTAAGAAATAAAAAAAATTACAAAGATATATCATTTCAAAATAGAACATGTTAAATGGAGCTAATTTTGTAGACTTTTCTACTCACAAATCGTGGATATAAGTTTGGAGTTTAGTTTGGAAATAACTATGCTAAGCGAACGTAATGAACGTTAGCTGCAGCGGCACGGGCGACTATTTTAATTTGTCGAGAATTGTCTAGCCCAGTTTGAACGCAACAATGTCCCAATAGCGTTCATCGAACATCAAATAGCTGCGGGATACCTCTAAGGCTTTAGAGGTAAGGGGAGTTACCAAATATTGAGGTGACTTCGAAAGACTTTTGATTTTTCTTGGAAGCAAACAATATACGTACCATGCTTTGTCTCTCGTGTTCACAGTCACTCAACTTTTGATTCAACATTTGCTCGTGCAATTGACGCTCGTGAAGCTCTACAAAATGTAAATTTATCCCCAAAGAAATTAAAGATAAGCTCAGAACTTTTTAATCCCTGTTGAATCAGCGTGGTTTATGCTTTGGTCGCTACCCTTAAGCTAAATTGATGATTCCCTGGAAGAGCGAAATACTCATCTGCAGATAAGCCAAATGAAATTTAAACACAGGGGGGGTAGAAAATAATACTACGCTGCCAAAGGTGTATCGGTTTTAAGGCTCGATAACCCATAACCTCTTGCAAACCAAAAAACCCAGTATATTTATATCTATCAATTTGCAAGCCTGGTGGAAGCTTATTTAGATTTTCTCAGAATCCTTGATATTTTTGACGTAATCCATTACATTGGGAACACCGGAAAAGACTGCAATTTCTTCAATCTAAAACTAAACAGATGACATGTTCCGCTTTATTTCGGGGTACCTCCGGAAAAATGACTTACCGGTTTCGAGATCACTGACGCGCTCGTTAAGATCATCTTTCTTTGAAGTCAATAAAGTAACCTCTTCTTCCAAAGTTTTCATAATCAAAGTGTTCGCACGTAATGTTGTCAGTTCTATGGTAGAAAAATAAGAGAAAAGATAATTTTAGAACTTACACTCGCTGATTACCAGCCTGTTATTTTGCGCAGCCATTCCCTTTTTTACTTTATGCTTGACACACCCCCTTCTCACAGACCCACTGGGACCCCTTCCCACTGGAAAAATTGGCTAAAATATCGTCCCCAGTCGAAAATTATACTGTAATTTTTGTCCCCGTTGAAAAAAAATCAGATAAGCAAATCCTCATTGCAAAATATTGTTTTAATTTTTCCATCCCCACTGAATTTTTTGACTCCAAAATAATGAAATTCAAATCCCCAACAATAGAAAACATGGAAATATCAATCCCCATTGTGTTTTAGTCCGTTATTTTAACCCCCACTGGCTGAAAAATTCCTACCGGGTCTGTGAGAAGTGGGTGTCTTGACGAGAGTGATTAATTACTGAAGTGGCCCATCGGATCACATCTACTCTTAGATCCCAGTAACCTACCACTAACAGCCAATTCGATTGACTTCAAAATTTGCCATACTCACCAACTTTGTCAAATCCACAATTTCAATGTCAAAAGATCATAGCTTCATGGCAAATTTGTACACCGCTACACCGCCATTATCATTTCCGTTTTGTGATGCTTCGTGAGAAGTTTTCTGTCGGCGTTTGTAGAGCGCAAAGTGCTTATACGCGGGCGATTTTTTTAACCAATCAAATTGCCGATCGGCATTGTTTTGCTTTAGCATTGGAAGGTCCTCTATTTTTCAAAATCTTTGGCAAAAGTAGCAAAATTGGCATTTGTAAAAGCGAAAGGTCTCGTGGGAACAGTGTTTTGTATGGAGGTAAGTTCCAAAAATGTCAAGAATGCCAGATTCATCACATCTTTTTTATTTGGCATTTATGGCGCTCAAATTTTGCCACATTTGCCAAATTTTTGTCAATCGAATGCAAAATAATTGGCAATCAGGGCAAAATTGGCAAATTTTGAAGTCAATCGAATTGGCTGTAAGATAATATTATCCAATTTAAGCCACTCACTCATTTAATGAGTGATCATCAAATGGTTATCGAACCTGCACAACATTTGGATTGAAAGGCGAACGATTTACCGAGTGATATATAATTTAAATAACTGACCTTCATTTTGTTCTTTTAGAACGTCTTCCATCTCGACACGACTTCTCTCAGATTGCTTCAACAATGAGGAAAGTTCCAAATTCTAAAACAAGAAGGGTCGTCGAGAATATCAAGAAAGAATCCGAAAAACACATTCAAAATGAATCGAAACGGAAGTGAATGCCGCTATGTGGCTCCCAACAGGTTTCTGGCATGTAAGTTTGATTATTATTTTTATTATAGGCAAAAACAGCCATTGAATAATTCCTGATATACCACGGTATTATACCACAGTAGAATTTTTTTTCAAACCTTTTTTTGAAACTTGATTTTTTGTCACTTTTATTTTGTTGCTATTAATAAAGAGAGACAATAAAAGAGTTCAATTGTGAATTTCGTGAACAATTGAATGACTTAAGTCATTAAAAAGCAGTTAAAAAGAAAAAAAATCGAATGTTCGATTTGTGTAAGAGTTTTGTGTGAATCTATCTACAAAATAGAAACTTATAACTTGTTTTCGTCTTGGGCATATAATTTAACATATATTCAATAGGTTTACGTTGGTTCTTGGATTTATCAACCCTCGGTGATGAATCTCAATAACCAACTTTTACCTATTGAATATCTGCTTAATATTGAATGAAATGTTAAGGTCTGCCACACATGCATGAGTTATTCCATTCTTCAGCACTGGGTCTCTTAAGATCTCGCTCTCTAGTTCTTAACATTTTATTCAACGGCGTGAACTTTTTTCCAATTCATGACAGTAGTGTAAATAAAGGTTGATCAATAGCTTCACTTGGGGAAGTTAGAAAGAAGAAACCTCCATAGCCCTGATCTATAGTGGAGATCAAACAAAGCGAGAGATTTCTAATCAGAATTTATTACTTAGGACTCTTTATTATGATAAAATAAAGGGGCTAAATAAACTACTTACTCGCTGTTCCAGCTCTCCCATAACGGTTTCCAAGATGTGGGCAGCTGGCTTAGCTGTCTGATCTGACATCTCTTGTAAACCCTGCAAATACGAGAAATATAGTTGAATGATAGATATGCCCTCCGATGCATCGGAATGGGTCCTACCCACGATGGAGTAGGAATCACAGAGCAAGAAGACATTGCAACCCTGCAGATGCGAGCTGCCGAGCCATGGTGTATACCACGACACTTGAACTACACGGGAGAACGGGTGTCCTCGCAGGTGAAGAACCTCCTAAGTGTCTTAGCACACCACAATGTCTGGAATATCTACCCATACTCTTGTATCAGAGTTATGGTACCCAATTCCCCTCACATGGCATGGGTTGACCCGGGCGAAGGAGCATTCACTTGCCAAGTGAATCGTAGTGCCACGGTGGGTATCGAACTCGGTCCTCTTGGACAGAAGTAAAGCACGATAACCACTATACCACTACGCCTATAGTTGAACGGAGTATAAATAAACTGCAGCTATATCCAGAAATAAAATAAAATTCTATAACTTATGTTATTATGTTGAGCGCGTTTGGAGTTTATCGCTCGAAAGTCAAAGATTCAAGCTCCATTATTACAGAAAAATTAGCCTATGTCTGTAATCTATAGACATATTCTAAATAAAATCTAGCTCTAAACTAAACCTTACCTCTAATTCACCCATCTTTTGATCCATTTTGGATTGTAAAGCGGTCAATTCTCGCTCCAAATTGCCATTCCTGAAACGTCCCAAAATTTCCATTTTGAATGATATAGCAAATTATTATTTATAACCTTAAAATTTTATTTAAATTCTTGCTAAATTCCTCAACAATTTTTCTAATTATTCGCCTGTGTTGTCTTCGTGAACATTCGTTAGAAAAGTTTTTGAAGACTCTGCATTGCACTTTTGACGTTGCAAATGGGGGTGTGACTTTTACGTCAGAATATTAGGGTCTTTTCTCAACACAGCTATGACCATCCCAAGTCTTTAATGTTTTTATATAATAAGCGCCAAAGAATATTGCAAGTTGTATTGCGCCATCAACAGACGATGTGACTCGAGCGGAATTCAAAATCGAGTCAGTCGTTCCTATTTGAACTTAATCGAATTTAAATGGACTACGAAATTCTAGAAAATTCTGTACGTTTTTTAGATGTTTAGATCTTTTAACGGGGACGTGCCACTAGCCAGGGTCACTTTTTTGAGTTCTGAATATATTTGACAGGGCTGCAAATACTATAAATTTTGAAAGTTGTATCTCCCACAAGGTCGACTTTTGGTCATTTCACAATTCTACATCTGACAGGGTCAAAATCTTGTCTGTCTGTTAGGGTCCATATTTCGAACTATTTAGGACAGGGCTCAATTTAACTGCGACACGTACCCCTCGGCCATCAGGCTGGATATCCCACCCCTCCCCCGGTGTCACAGCCAGATCCCGATTTTAAGATCTACCATGGTTAAGTATTAAAGTATTACGTAGACTAAAATCTACCTGAATTCTTACTTATAGGGCTGCGAACAGAGCATTATCTATACGAAGCTATCTTACAGCACGCGCTTCCTTAGGGGCCCTAATTTTTAGAAATGACTAACCTAAGTGATGGACTATAATGCATGACCTCGAATAAGGGATGTTTATATATATTTAGTTTACTATACATCGAGACCCAAATTTGAATGAAGGAAGTAATTAAGGCAAAATCCCGCGATCGAGGGACGCCTAACGCTTAACCATACTAGTATTATGCTGAAGTTAAGCTCTTAAATTGTAGTGTTTGATCATTATATAATTGTATACCTGTCTGAGGCTGCACGCAATTTTGAATCAGCTCGCGAGCGAATGTTATCTTGGAACTGGCGAGCTGCTTTAACCAATGATGGCTGACGTTCAGTGCGCCGGTACTAAAAAGTAAAAATAAGAAACAGTTTTTACAAAGTCTTAACTTATAAGAAATGCATTCTCATGCCACAAGAGTTGTCAACATTCCGCATCAGAGATAGATATAAGTCTAAAATGCTAGGCGACTAAATACAAAATTAGGAGGACATGGTAAAGGCATATTATAAGTTAAAAGAAGTTGTAGTATAGTGAATGTGATGCTTTAAGATTTGCGCGCCAACTCGGACAAGACATCCGTTTGTTTTCGCGCGGTACGTTTTATGAATATTCTAGTAATAACATGGTTTAGAGGGTAATTTGGGATTAATAACCCCGAGGTTCATTGAAAACATTTCAAAATAGCCCGAACGTAGTGAGAAATTTTTGTTTACATCAGGGCGATTACAAAAAAGCGGGGCTATTACGGATTTATCGCCCCGCTCGTCCTTAACAAATCTAAGCTAAATGTAATCAACCATATAATTATGCATACAATCTAGCGTTTGTATAAAGGTTTTGTGGGCCGTTCAACATATGCAGGGAAAAGGTGGCTTCAAATCCTATGTATCAGTTCAGCCGTGCAGTCAGTACCACTACATGAAAAAGGCAACTATTTCAAGGATATATTTTCCGAACGGGATGGTGAAAACCCGAAAAGGAAACTATTTCCAGATTGAAAATTTCATCGCTTTTCTGTTTCCCGTTTTAGTCAAGAACTTTCATCGTTCCCTAACTGGAAATAGAATTTTTGTAAACAAAGCAGATTTTTGTTTCCCGATCGAGAAAAAGTTTCCAAATAGGGAAGTTTTTAATTGGGAATGGGAAAAGTAGAATTAAGAAGCGATTACCCGGTGGATTTCTTAACTACCTGGTGGATTTCTTAACTACCTGGTGAATATTAATTATTTTCCCTCCTTTACAAGTGGGGCAAGTTCTTAACTTTCCACAGGCATTTACGGAGTGCTCAGAAGCCACTTTCCCGATCGGGAAACTGGTGAACTTCCCGGTTTGGAAAGTCGAGCCATTTCGGGAAATTTTCCACCTTCCCGTTTGGGAAATATTTCCCGTTAAGGCAATAGTTGCCTTTTCCATATAGTGTTCCCGACTGCCGTGAGCATTACATAGTTTTAGCTTTCTCTGAAATTAATTTTAAGGGCCTTAAGGACGGACTTTTATCCTGCAAGTCTCAATCACATCACTTTTCAAAGAACAGAAAATGAAGAGCATATTGTATCATTACATATATCTAATATTTTACAATTCTTCCGAGACCTATAAATATTTGTGGAATGAGTTTCCTTCAAACGGAATCTTTTTGTATTCGTTTCGTGATACCCACGGTAGTCTTATTGTGTTACTGCGTTTGGAAGGCTAAAAAACAAATAACTTTTCAATTCTCACTAAGTGTTAGAGTCCTTAAGCAGCTACGCTAAGTGGAGTCGTTAATGATACAATCTTAAAGAAGCCTAGGTAATACGATAAAGAAAGAAAACTGAATGAAATTTATCATGTTATTTTGAGTATGTGCTACTTATTTAACATGGAAAAGTGTAGAATGAACCAACTTATATCCTATGTAAGTTGCACGGCCCTACGTGGTTTTATACAAACGCTTGGTTGAAAGTAACATTTATTGATAGATTTCAAAGAATGTTCCACGACAAAAAATAAGGAAACACTAGATTCAATTGTTTGAAATGCTGTGCAAATCTTAAGGCATCACTATATCTTGTCTGGTAAAAGTTTCACTTCCACCCTTTGACTATACTTTATTGACAATAAACCTTAGATTTGTTTTAAGCATACCGGGAAATTCTCCGGAGTTATCTAATTGTTAGCAAGAGTCAGCCCCGTTTTGAAAAAAAACAACAACATATAAAACAAAAGAAGTAATAAAGGAGAGCGTTAGTTACCTTTTCAAAAGGGTCATCAACAATACTTTGTCTTCGAGTCGAAGGACCCGTGTTTTCCATAGTGTAATCCATCGAATCTGGAGTTTCCGGATCAATTGTAACAATTCTTGTTGGTGTTGTTGAGCGAAACCCGGCGTTCCAGGTAGAATTCTCTGGTAAGACGTCCATTTATCAAAGAAATGAAAGTGAAAAACAAAAATATATCTGACGTCAACTTGATAAAAATAAATTTTGACGTCAGTTAGCAAATATATGTTTTGCGTCAATATTATTTTGATGACGCCCATCTGTGTTTCTTTTCAGATATATTTTAACCGAAATTAGAAAGTTTACTGAAGAGTTCATTGTTTTTTTCAGAACCGCTCTAATGTAAGTAATGATATAATTTATGGTTAGAAATATTTTATTCCGAATGAAAGTAAGTATGTAAATTAGACGGTCCTATCGTCTACACATCTCACTTAAAAAAGAGAATAATTCAGGAGGCGGGATAAATTTGAAAACGAAGTTTAGTTCGAGGCGGTGTAAACAGTGTCGGGGTGTTTACAGTGTTTGTTCAAAACTCTTCCGCCACTTTTTTATCCGTAAACCACCGTGACGGCCTGACTCAGCGCATACATATTTTCCCGCGTTTACTGACCCTCTAAACGGACGATAGCATCGTCTATATGTAAATCCAAAAATTTCGCAACTCTTAGCCAGAGCTCTTTGATATATTACATTTAATCTTGATTGATTTTCAAAGGTAATAGATCAGGAATTAGTAAAAGAATTTCTCAAAATTTGTGCTTGTGTGCCGCAGGAGGGCGAGCAAATTGTTCTTTCTATTGAATAAAATTGCTATACAAGCAAATGCTAGGGACATAAATTATGTCCTTTAGTTAAATTTCCTTGTTTTATTTAATATATTTTGCTATATAGACCTATTCTCGTGAATATAATAAGAAATTAAAAAGAAGTGCTATATACAAATATATGTAAATTAGTTTTCTTGGGGTATAAATAAGGTATGAAATTGTTTGTTTCTAATAATTTACCTAATCAAAATAATTGATAATATGAGAAAATAACGGAAAAGACTGCTTTAAAAAAGCTAAGTTTTGAGGTATATTAGTCCTGAGTTGTCGAGAGTAACTAGGATATGTATAAGACCATGCTTTATAGTTTTAAAACATTTGGGCCAATAGTTTAAATAAGTTACAATATTGTATAGATGTCTGATTTTTTTAATATCACAGGAATAATTTTCAGCTGGATAGAAACATCAAAATAATCAAAAAACGTTCACAGCCTAATATCCAGGTTAGACTATTTGAGATTTTTGTTACATTTGATATCCAGCAGAAGTCTAATATTCCTGGAGCAGTCTTGGGATTTCAGAAGTTCTTATTATTTTTGTTCACCATACCATTTTATTTTATAGGTGTCAATAGTTGTCAAAATGAGACAATTTAAGGAACTATTCGCTTCAGTCATCGCCTTGTCATCCTCTACCGGAGCTAGCAAAATCTATTTTGATTTCACAAATAATGGCAAAAAATCTTCTTCCTACTGTGAGGTAAACGAAAGATACCTTTTCTTCATTCTCTATGATTGTACCCTAAGTAGATCATTTAGTTTGGTAGGATTAAAATAGGGTTCGGAGTATGGACTATTTAGAATTATTGAAAGATTCGAAATTCGAATTAGTTAATGTTTACATATCGTCTACTTTTGTATTTTTTCTCAAGTTGAGCTACATGTAACTTCCCTCTTCTCTGCCAAAACCCCTTCTTAGTTTGGGTAATTCATTGTTATTATTTTGCACCCCTGTCTCACAGCCTTGGTGGAACTTTTTCCTACAATTGGGATAAAAATTAAAAGCCCAATGGAGATAGAAATTCTTTTGTTCCAAGCACAAAAAATCCAGTTTGGATGGTTTTGGAGAGCAATCTTTTCCATTATCTTTCGAACGGGGATAAAGATCAAGGTCGATTCCTCAGTGGGACTTGGTATTTTTCACATTTCATTTCGGTCATATTTTTCATTGGGGCAAGGGTCCCACGGGGTCTGTGACATGGGGTGTTATTTTACATGCCTGTATGAATGTGAAAGATATTATTTATTGTATGTAAGCTCTTGCTTTCTCTTGGAAACATTTTGTAAATTTGATACATCAAAGCTTTGCAAAATGAGTATAATAAGTTTTTGTTAATTTTAGCCAATTTTTCCAGTTGGTCCGGGGGGGGGGTAGGTCCCTAATGACGGTTCAGATAATTTTACATTGGACTATCAAATCAGAATTAAGGAATCTAGAACCAAACTCTGAATAAAAAATCATCTGTAATTTTCTCTATTTTCCAGGTAGCTTTGAAGAATCAGCAACCTTCTCAAAAGCAAAGAACAATTTTCCATGATTTCGATTCGGTTCAAGTGTCACTACTACTGGGTACTACATAGAATTCGGGCTTTTCATTCTATGGCTACAAGAAATAAATTTATTGAAACCCAAAATATAATGCATTTTATTTGTCTCTTTTTTTTTCTACTAAACTTTTTCTGCTATTGCAGATTAACCCATTAAGTAACTTAAAATGTTCAAATATTTTACAGATTTTTCGTACACGCACCAACTAAAAAAAACCAATATCGACTACCTCATAACAGATCATTCATATTCTGCGCATACCATGCTATTCTCTAAAGGGCCTTGACAAATGTGATAATCCGACCTGGTTAACATAAAAACGAAAGCGAAAGTGAAAGCGACTGAGACCATGTTCAGCCGTTACGGTTTTGTATCGCTCCGGTGTGGTATTTTTTATGGAAAGGAAGTGTTCATACCACTGACCTTTATATATCCCTGGACCAAGCAATATCCACCATCTTTGATTGGAGTTTTTTTTGGAATTGGTACCCGAGAAGAAGCCATTGCAATGTTAAAAATTAACGTCTAACGTCGCTACATCATCAAAAGAATTAGAGGAAAAGTAGACCTAGCGCTATTGATGCATTTACACCACTATCGAGTAGTGCCGCCATTAGGGTACCACTTTTCAAAAAAACTCCGATCAAAGATTTTGCTTGGCTGGGATTGAGAAGCTTGGTCCAGGGTATATAAAAGTCAGTGGTTCATACTCATTTCGGAACGTTTCGGAGCAAGAAATTGGAGCAGTTCCGTTCCGATGAAAATAGTTGAGGGAAACCGTTTCGATCTGTTTTGCTTTGTAACGTCTTCATTTTTGACGTTTCCAATTTTGACGCTCACACAGTGTTTCGTAGAGAAACGGAACGTAGCTTGTGAACGTGGTCTGAGTTTATCGTTTATGTTTATGATTGACGCTTGAATTTGGTGCGATTGTTTTGCTTTAGCCATTGATCTGGCGCAAAAGTGGTCTGAATGGAAAAGATAAAGATGGTCGTCGGCCAACCTGGGCTGATTCTTTTATGAAGCTATGTATGTGTTACCTTATTTTGGGGTTTTTTCGTTTATAAGATTTTGAAAAAAAATATATGCGGAACCTTAGCGTATGAGCAAAAGGGATATGGTTATATTGCTGAGTGTCCCTGGGTGAAAATCAAAGTTTTTCTCACTTTATTTCTGGGCTTTAATCTTCATGAAATATCATTTCTATCAAGCAAACGTTAACCTTCTCTGGTATGTTTGGTTTTGAATTCGAGGGGGGGGGCATGGTCGAACAAAACTTTAAAGGTTTATTTAACGTCCACAACATCGTTACGTGAACGGCGTAACAACATTATGTATCAGCGTAATAGCCGTACCTGCGTGACTCATCGTGCAAACCAGATCTTTTCTCAAGCTGTGCCTGGTTTATGGCAATATAACGATTTCGGCGCTTTAAAGATTTGTTATATTTACGGAGTTTAAGTTTGACTCGGAAAAGTTATTCAGTCACAACTTACCATCACATTTATCCTAGTGACTGAATCAAACTAGCTTAGATTTCTAGGCTATGTCTGGTTTTAATCTTTATGAAATATTCAATTTCAATAAATAAAACTTTTGGTATTAAAATAATATTTATATGAAGTAGAAAAAATATTAAAATTTGATAATTTTGATGCCGTTTTTGTATTGTTTCTAAAATTGAATAATTAATTTTTCTCATTGGATCTGTATATTTTTGTGAATCGAGGTATCTATGATGTTGTCAGCGTCTATTGTATGAAATCAATTGTGAAAATACAAAATATTATACCTATTGGTATAAAAGATATTAATTTCTAGCATTTCCTGTTTTATGTTATCAGACTAAGGATCGGTGTTTTTTGGTTTTAATCCATCGTGTTTCCAGTTTCAATATTCTTCGTGATCTTTTACGAAAGGCGCTGTAAACATCGCGCTGCATCAACCAAAACTTTTGGTCCACTTCAACGCCACAATATAAACCCTATGGAAAATTTTGAGTCTTAAACATTTGAGAGGCAACTAAATGAACCACATTCAATTAAAAGACACATATTTATCAATCGTATTTTTATACATGAAATCGTATTTGGTACGAGAATAAAATATTATCATCGGCTGGCTATAATTGACTTATTAATTCAACTCATACTTTGCTGGTAACCCGATATATTAGTGGAATTCTGGTAAAAAAATCTCACATTACATATTGACTTGATATTGTTGTATGTGTATTACAACCTTCAAACGTAAAAAGGTCCAAGATATTGTCAATGACATAACCAACGATCCAAACCAAGAAGAAGAAGTAGATCCGCAACTGCATCCTAATAACGCTGAAAATTTTGTCCCACAAGAAACCGAATCTGAAGATTACGAACGTGAGGACTTCATTATGTTTACAATCGCCGTCATTTTGTTCTGTGCTGGATCGGTCATTGCAGTTATCAACGCATACTGCATGGGTACAAAATGCATGAGAGTGGGCTCCAATAGAGATATTGCACATTTTAGCCCATGTACTTTTTATTGAATTTAAATTTTAGATCAGCTCTCCTGGGTAGAAGTATATCAATTTTATGTTAAAATTAACGAAAGGTGTCGTTTCGTGAGGCGGTTACAGTGACCGTTTGCTTGCATTTCGCAATAACAACATTTTTGAAAATTTCCGATTATTTTTCAATGATTATTTTTCAAGATATCCATAAAGGTCGTAAAAGTCGTAATATCAAATCGGAAATTGCGGTTGTTATTGAAACGCATGCGCAATTGAGAAATTTATGGCACTGAACAAGAATATTACTTGTAAATCAACCCTTGTCCTTAGAAAACCAATGATAATTTTAAATACACGTTGTTTTTTTTTAAGAAACACACTTTTAAGAAACATGAGGCTCAGAATGCCTAAAAACTAAGAAACATCTAAGAAACATGCTGAGGCTAAGAATGAGAAAATAACATTTTTTACCTCGTTTTTTTTAGAACCTTCCAATCTTTGCATGAAAAATAGGCTGATTATGTCAAAAAGTTTAGAAACATGTAAGAAACATTTAATGCTCAAAAGAGCGATTTCTTAAGAAACATTGGGGCTGCTTTAAAAAAAAAAAAAACGTGTAGTGGAGTCCTTTGTTAAAAATCATAATAAAAATACGACTGTCAAAATTTGCGACCCTATCGCCTATCAGATATTATAGATCCTGAAAAAGGGACCCTTACCAACTGCACGTCCCCTTTCCCCATTTTTATTTATCGAAAACCCCCATAGGGGTACACTTGGTAATTGTTTGGGGGCAGTTAGGGGAAGGGGTGGTACTTCTAGAGTTACGATGGAGAAAGGTATGCCCAGTTTCATTACGCGTTTTTTATAAGAACATCCTAAAGTCTTCGAATATTCTTAACCATTCAAATTTAAGCCTAAAATCATTTAAAAAATTTTCTTAATTTCACCATTTTGTTAGTACTTTAGTACAATTTCTTAAGAAATTGTGAATTATAGAGAAGCCTTATGTTCTTAACTTGTTCTTAATATTTTGGCCATCGAAGCCTTAATGTGCTTTTATAGTTTGTTCTTATAAAACGTGTAAAAAAATCGATCTTCATAAAGTTCATTCAGGAGAATAAAGATTTGATGTGAGAAAATTCTAGGTTTCATGTGTATTTTTATATTTTTGACAGATATTACGAATTTATACATATTTATGAATATGAACATGAATATGATATGAATAATGAATTGGCTATATTGATTTCTTTTCTAATTTTTTCATTCGATTTTTTCATTATTATTTTTTTGAGAAGAACCCTGTAGATTTCAGCTTTCTGAGCTTATCTTCGCCTGTTCTTAAAATTTTAAGAGTTTTCAGATTTATGATGTTCCCTAATGTATGCTCAGAAAGGCTGAAAGATTGAAAGATTGAAAATGACCATCATCACTAAATCTTATCAACTTCTGAAATCTGAGACAAGTTTGTTCTCGTCCTTAGTCTTTGACCAAATTTAAGTATAGTGTTTTAAAGTTGTTCTTAAAAATAAAACTGGTATCCTTTTTCTCATGATCTCATTTGTAATTTTGAAATAAAAAAAGTTACCTCCAAACCAACTACACGTTTTTTATAAGAACATCCAAAATATTTTTGAAGCCTTCGGATGTTCTTAACTTTTTGAGTTTCAAGCCAAAACTGTTCTTAAAATGTTCTTATTTTCACCATTCTTGTCAGTATTTTTGTCCATTTTCCTAAGAAATCGGATGTTTTAGAGTCTGCAAAGCCTTAAAAATGTTCTTAAGGTTTTGACCATCGAAGCCTTATGTTCTTATAAAAAAAAACATGTAAAACAAGTAATCGTATAAAAAAAGACACCTCCCCAATCACACCAGCACTCGCCCTTAAACATCTTCGAAAGCTTTTGATATAGACACTCTTTTATTTGTAAGAGCCTTTTGTACCTTTTGTATTTTTTGTTTATACTCGGCTATTCTTATTTCTTATTCGAGTCTTAGAATGATCGGAATGTTCTTATTCTGTTCTTATTTCAGGGCAAAATTTAAGTATTTTCAAATGCATAAAATTCACCCATTTCAAGCACAGGATTGTTCTTAAATTGTTCTTATTTTTTGGCGTTTTAGAGCCTGGTTGTTTTTATAAAATTGTGCATATACAAAAAAGGGTGTAACTTTGCAACTATGTCAGGATCACTACTGAGTGTTTCCTAGATAACAAGTCAAAAAATTATGCATAACATAAATAGATCAATCGAAATTGCTATTCATTATTTACAAAATATTGACAATTTTTTTCACGACAAAATTTTTCACTTTTTTATTTAATTTTGCTCTATTTAGTTCATCATAAATAAATATCAAAAATACTGTGTCAAACAATTTTTATTTGATTCAACTTTGCTATTGGGAAAATATTTTTATATCTTTACTTTGTAAATCGAAAATCAAAAATCGAAAGAGATTATATTGAAAAATTCACCTAATTCAGAAGATGTAGTAGTTGCTTTGTTTTTTTTTGTTTTTTTTGTTCAAAGCACAATGAAGTCGAACACAGGTATTTTTCCCCAATTTGCTAAAATCTTGCTATTTTTTCTACTGTAACATACAAGGGTTTCATTTAAAAAACTCAATTTTTGTCCACCTAATGTATATGGTCGTTATCTAATCAAATGACGCCTACATTTCCCTGCGTTTACTAGATTCCTCTAGAGTCAATTGTGACATCTTAATCAAAAAGAAAAAGAAATCTTTCCTTCACCCTCTTCACACAGACCCACTGAGACCTCTTACCAACGGAAAAATCGGCCAAAATTATCGTCCCCAGTGGAAAATTTTACTCTATTTTTTGTCCCCGCTGAGAATAATCAGATATAGATAAGCAAACTCCGACTGCAAAATATTGTGCTTTTATTTTCATCCCCACTGGATTCAAAAACAATGGAATTCAAATCCCCAGCATTTACAAACATGGGAATATCAACCCCCCCTTAAGTTTTAGACCTTTTTTTAGACCCAACCACTGGCTGAAAATATCCTACTGGATCTGTGAGAAGGGGATGTTTTCCTAAAAATCAGTGTTCGACCCTAATTAAAAATCATTTTTCATGGATATCTTGATTTTTTTATCTCCCAATTTTTTACTCTAGGATTTTCAACACTTCTAGTGCTTTTCGCACTCACACAATCAACTCAACAGGAATTATCTCAAACACAATCAACTCAACAGACATCAGACATGGTTTTAGAAAAAGTCGATAAAACCTCTGTAAGTTTAAAGTTCAAATCCTGTGAAATAAGTTACGTTTCAGACAAGATTATTTGTATTTCTTTAAATGTTTGAGATCAATCATTTTCGTTAACTACAACTTTTAAAAAAGTTTTTATTTTGTTCAACGGGTTAGGACGGGAGTAGAGCTGGCTCCATCTCAAAAAAGGTTTAATTTCTTCTCTACCTTGGAACCAATCGCACGTGGTTGTGTCCCACGAAAGGTGGGATCCTAAGGGTTCGCCCCCTCTATCTTCTCTCATTTTTCCTGTTTTAAACTTGATGAATAAATGTTTTCTCGCTTTTTACGGCAGACAGTGACCTAATCGGTAAAAGAAAAGTCTAGAAAGATGTGATCGCTTTTCAAAGTATTTATGATGGGCAAAAACATCATAAACGTAAAATTAGAAAAGTTGAAATCTTCCTATTATTTTGATTTTCCAACCCTTACAGAGACTTCCAGGTTCCAAAAAGGCACTCTTAAGGGTGGCAGATGCACATGCACGTAACCTTCACTTGCCAAGGTATCCCCAGGTATTTGACCAATTTATGATCATGTCTTTTTGATTTTATTTGACGTCAAGGTATTGATTGGTAAAGAGCTTGTACATGGTGTTCATGAAAATTGGCAGGCGTCTATGGATTTTACTCCTGAACTACATTCAAGTGTGATTAACATCCCTGAAGCAGTAATGGGTGACATTGATGCAGATGGAGAGTTTTTTATCGCTAAAGTCACTGTCGATGCTCATCTAGGTACAGGTTTTTTACATAAGAATTCATTCAAAAGTATTTTTTACTTCTAATCAGTTTTTTTAACCAGTACATCTATTTAGATTCCAATTCTAATTGATTTTTCCCATAATGTTATAACGAGAATGTAATAATAAGCAGATATTCAATAAGTAAAAGTTGGTTATTGAGATTTATTAAACCGACGTAATATACATCACCGAGGGTTAATAAATCCAATAACCAACGTAAACCTATTGAATATATGTTTTATTCCCGGGGGAGGGGGTACTAGGGTTGCGAGCTGACGGGGGGGGGGGGTACCGCCCGACTTTCGACCCTCGGACCCTTACCGGGACTAAAAAGGAGAAAACAACGGAAAATGTTTTGAATTTTGCGACCCTTACCGGGACAAATTTGGTATCTGCTGGGGGTAAAAAGTTAAAATTTTCCTATTTCTCCCACCCTTAGTGGGACTGAAATTTGATTTTCTGGTTTTTCCGACCCTCAGCGGGACTTTGGAAATCCAAGAAAGGTAGGCAGCACATACTGTACCCTCCATTTGCCTAAGTACCCCCTCCCCGGGGTTTTATTAAATACCTAGAGACAAAAACATAACATAAATTATGTAAATAATCGAACGATTCACACATAAAACACTTCAATAATCGAACGTTCGTATGTTTTTTTAATGATTTTCTTAATTACTTTGAGTCATAAAATATTTTCATTAAATCGACAATAGATTTATTTAAATAAATTTTTTTGATAAACAACAAGAGCGACAAAAAATCAAACTTTGAAAGCAAAATCTGAAAAGAAATTCTACCGTGGTATAATAGCCGTGGGATATCAGGAATTATGCAATGGCTGTTTTTGCCTACAGGTATATAGTAATTTGGTTTAAGAGCATTGATGTAATGTTTTATTTTGGAAATAGGGAATTCAGGGTGTACTTTTCCTGAAAAAACTTCGATAACAAAAAAGTCTTAATTTCTAATCTTCATTTCACAGATTGAAAGCTTTTTCGAAGAAGAAATGTCGTGATTTATTAAATGTTTTTCTATTGTTTATTGCGACATACAGGTAATATATCTGGTACTTTTCGAGGTATAAATGGTCCGTCAATATCGCCGCAATCATGGACCTTCGAAACACCTGTTCTCGAAATTATTGATGTACAAGTTGTAAGTACTCTCCCACCAGCACTTAACGTTATAACAACGTCAGCTGGATTCGGATATTTTCTTCCCTTCCTTTCCTGTCCTTTGCTTCTACCTATATCTCTCTCTAATTCGATTTTCAAGCGATAGAGAATCTTCTTTCGAATTAGAGAAAGATTCTAATTACAGGAAATACGAAATAAGAATTCAGCTAAAATAGCTGACGTTACATGATATGCACCACTGCAATGTCTTCTGACATTACGTCACGGAACCAATAGCTCATTGGTTGGAAGTGACGTAAAAGCAGTCAATACGTCACTTTCAACCAATCAGCTATTGGGTGGAACGGAAGACATTGCAATGGTGCATATCATGAATAGCCTCATTATTCTTATGAAATTTCTAATAAAAAAGAGAATGTATTTCAAGGGCGGAAATTAATATATTTTTGTATTTGATATTGATAGGAACCACTTGAGATTGATTTCAAAACTGATACAACGAGCTTTGAATTCAACATTAAAGTTTATTTGGCGTACGATTCATTCGATCCTGAATACCCAACAACTATTGCAACAGTCAAAAGTTGTACATTAACTTCTCCTACTGGAAACTCTGAAGTCATTGAGTTTGTTGATTATTCGTATATCGAGTATACAGGCCGGCGTCATGATTTGAAAATTTACGTTCAGTACCTTGCCCCAGTAGGTCGAATTGACTTTTTCACAGAAAATCCATACGATCACTTGACTTTGAAATGTGGTGGTATTACTACCTCTGTACCAGTTCTGAGCCCTTCAAGTGAAGGTATGCATGTGTTTTCTTTTTTAATTAAAAACAAGGCATTGGTATGGAGGTTTAAAGAAAAACAGGAGTTGAATTTGTCGCTAATTGTTAGTTAGTCTTTTGATTTATTTTATAATGATTTACCAAAAGGAATTCTAAGGCTCACCCGATGAAATTCCTATAGTATATCAGGAATTTCAATGCCCGTTTTTGGCAACATGTATATAATAATGAATATATTCCTTAATCCTATTAAAATTCCTAAAACTATAATAAAAATTAAAAAAATACTTCCAAACTTCGAAAAATGTGATCTATACTTTAACTGTAAGGTCCCGAATAGTAGGGGGTCCAAATAAAAGGGGGGAGGGGTCCGAATTTTTTTTAAATATAATAAAGGGGGGGGGGTCGGAAACTATACCTCTGAAAACTTCAAAATAAGGTAATCATATACTTAAACCAGGCTATTTAGAGCAATC
The DNA here is from genome assembly GCF_902728285.1 of Clytia hemisphaerica. Classification (NCBI taxonomy): domain Eukaryota; kingdom Metazoa; phylum Cnidaria; class Hydrozoa; order Leptothecata; family Clytiidae; genus Clytia; species Clytia hemisphaerica. The sequence goes on along the minus strand of NW_027103564.1, from coordinate 322,686 downwards.
CAGATTTTGATAGCTGAAAATATTTTCACAAATAAATTAAGGGGTGGGTCCGAAAATAACCGGGGGAGACGTTTATTCGGGACCTTATATATCGTCTTCATTTTTAGTCTTTTGTCAAAATTCGATCTAAGGTTCATTTTACGATTTTAATGTCATTATTTTTTTTTCGTCTAGAATTTAATTTGAATGTCAGAGATGAAGATGCAATGGGCGAGTATTTAAGCACATTCCATCATTATAGTAATGGAGATCGGAGTGAACCTGACCACCCAAATACTTTATGTTTTACTGTCGACGACAACAATTATTATAGATATGTTTTAAATTCACCAATCACCTTCTACGGTATGATATCTCTTTTGACAATATGTTGGTTTGTTTACATTTTGTAACTTTTGTAACGATTACATCCTATCATTACCGAGTTTATGTATTTGCACTTTTGAGGACGGTAGAGTGACTTAAGCGATTTGGAAAAAACCGCAATTCCGCCCCGCAAAATCGAGGACGGTAAAAGTGCTGATTTACCGTCGTCCTTAGCTGGTCAGGATCTAGTCAAATTAGAACCTTGCCGTCTCCGTCGCTGAAAAACACATATACATAAACTCGCTATTGGCTACACCTCCGTAGCACAGACTTATCGGTACCTCTGCTGCCCTATTGAGAAAAGCACCCAAAAATTTCAGCCCCACTTTGAAATCCAATGGAAAAATTCACACTACAAAACCATTCATAGTGGTGTTTTCAGCTGGACATATAATAGATTTTCTATCCGCATTGGAATTTCGATAGAACTTTCCATTCTTCTGTGGGAAAAGTTTCAACACGTGGTATACAACACCACCTCTGACTATGTTCAAGAAATTCTTTTGATTTTAGTATTATTTTTTTATATAAAAAATGACACTTTCGGTAATATTTGCCGAAACGAAAAAGAATTGCCATTTTTATCTAAAACACCTAACTGTCGAACTTTCGTTGAAAAATTTGTTTGTTTTTGAATAATGAACCAATCCCAAAAGGATATAAATTATGGAAATTCCTCATCAATAAATTAGGATTATAATTTTGAGATGACCATATTCTCTTATATGTTCGAATAAGGGATCTGTAGTAGAACACTCTTTGCTCAGAATCTCATGCTCTATCCTATCGTATTTATGACTAGCCTGGATATCCTAGTCTACACAATAGACAGATCCAGGCTTTTAGGCCTTACTCTTGGTCTATAGGCACTGCTATAGGCGGCCACTAGTGACCCCCACCGGGAATTGCTTATTAATAGGTTTAAACATAATAGACAACATTCACAAAAGATGTTTATCAATAGAGATTTGAAATAAAAGAACGTTTAAAACACAGCTGATTGGCTTAGGTTTCAAAACTCTCTATTGTTTCATTAAAACCTCAGTGCGCATGCGATTTATCTGGAGAATTTCAATATTCAAAACAAGAGCAGTGCTCATAGCCCGAAGAGTAGGAGTTTTACGCTCGAAACGAAGGAAGATATGACGTAGCCTAGGATATCCAAGCTCAAAATTTTAGAACAAACAAAAATTACCTCAACATACAAAGTTCTAAAGGCCGCGCGACCCACTCAGCATTTTATGGTTGGCGAACAAGGCACACAGCTTAATTATTGCATGAATTACATAGATTAAAGGTCGCTACCCACTCAGCATTTAATGGTCGGCGAACAAGGCGCACGGCTCAGACGCCTTGGTCGCTGAAGGCTTTTCCCATTCCACTGATCCACACATTTTTTATTTTTTATTTTATTGAAATTCTTTTGCACACGGCACAAGAAAGTTGAATGTCTTTCTGATTGGCTAATTAAAAAAAAACAATAGGGAAGCTGCACAGCCTAGCGAAAAAAGTTGAAAAGTTTCAACTCTTGTTGCGCTCAAAGCGACAGCCTTTGAAGGCTTGATTTATGTAATTTATGCAATAATTAAGCTGTGCGCCTTAGCGACCTTAAGCCTTCAAAGGCTGTCGTTTTGAGCGCAACAAGAGTTGAAACTTTTCAACTTTTTTCGCTGAGCTGTGCAGCTTTCCTATTCTTTTTTAATTAGCCAATCAGAAGAGACATTTAACTCTTTTGTACCATGTGAAAAATGAAAAAACGTGCAGCATATCTCCCCTTTATTTGGGATCAGTGGAACGAGAAAAGCGTTCAGCGACCAAAGCACCCGAGCTGTGCGCCTTGTTCGCCGACCATAAATTGCTGGGTGGGTAGCGGCCTTAAAACTATAGACCTTGGTCTCCCTACAGAATGAAAGTACAAACCCATGTTTCCAAAACTTTCCTAGCCAACCCAGGGCAGCAAAACAGAAATTAATAAAAAGCAGTGTTACAAGATCTAAAACTATTTAAAACATCCAAAGATTACATAAAAAAAGTTTGCATGCATTATCATGACCAACCATATGTTTTCTTGGAAAAAGAACTTGCTCTCTCTGTTTTCTTCTTTTTCATGTTTTCGTGTAACAGAAAGCTGTATGTTCACTAGCAAGTAGAGGGTTATCCTATTTTTGTTGCAGAATTTCTCTGTGCCATGTAGTTTGGTCCTTATGGCTTTAGCGCGGCTTTAGCGAAGGCAAGCGGACTGCATTCTGATCTGAGAATGCAAATCGCTCTAGAGAGACCAGGCGGTAAACCAGAACATGAAATATAAAAAACTAGACTGTGAAATAGTTTACAGCCTGGATATCGAGAATTCGAGATTTTCTCACTAAAATTAATACGGTATTCTTTCGTTCTAGAATTGATATTAGGTGCAGTATCTACAGCAAGTGGCTTCCCAACTAACTGGTTTTTCCAATTGGAGGATGATAGCTGGATTTCAGCTCCACCGCACACGGTGCTTGAGTTTAACTCTTCTACACCGTATCATGCAATATTGTTCCAACAATTTCTGACAATCAAAGCAATTGAATTAAAATCTATCTCAGGCAGTACTGTCAACATTTGTCCAAAGACGATTAATTTTATGGGAGGTAAAATTTTTAATGCATTTTGTTCTATCATTTACAGTAATACAAATAGGCAGTGCTGAGACACAAGTAGTAAAAATTGCAACTGCAAATGAGGCCGACCAATTGAAGAAGAAAAATGAAGAATTTTTTTTCCATTTCAAAAGTTATGGCTTCAGACTTTCTAGAATATTAAAACCTTGCTGATCTAAATCAAAGTAATGATATTTTATAAAAAGGAGAACTCCCTTCAAAATTGCCATCACTCCGCAACTTTAAATTTTCAAATACAGTGGAGTCTCTATAACATAGACGGGGAACACCACCCTTTTGTTCGAATTGTTGAAATTTTGAGGTATAGAGATTGGTTTGAAAGTCATTGTTAGCTGAAGGCAACAGAAAACTTGTTCGATTTAAAGAGGCATTCGAGTTATAGAGGTTCCAGTCATTAAGACTCCACTGGATTTTTTGATTTCAATCGCGTGTACACACCCAACTAAAGAAAAGAGCCCGAGCTTTTAAATTAAGAAAAAACGTTAAAATACCCAAAATTCTCAATATATTTTGAACTTGATTCTCTCAAAAAGTGAAAAACGACCAGGGGTCTACTTTTTCTGGTTCCAAATGTCTCTTTCGTGGATTCAAGGAGTTGAAACCAAGAAATCTAAATTTATTGAAATATTACCATTTCAATTGCCATACGTAAATAAGATCGTTTGAAAAAGTCAAATATTTTATTAAAAACCGATTTCCGAGTTTGTGAAAATGCTAGAAAACAAAAGAAAGTTGGAATTGATTACAGTTGAAACTCTCCTACTCGACGTCCTACTATTCGATGCGCTCCCTTATTTTATGAAAATCCAATTCCCCTTAAAAATCAAATTAGAATGCATCAATCGTATAAAATAACATATTTTTTGGCCTCCATATTTTTGAAAAATTTATCATTGCGAAGGACACAATGGAAGGAAAAATGTCGGTTTTTTAGGACCTAAGTAACCTAAGTAAGAATTTGGTACAAGCAGGGAACCAACGAATTCTAATGATTAGTAATGTCTTTAAAAAGTAATTGGTCATTGATCCTTTTATCTCATTCATAGACGATTCTATCGTCTACACAACGTCTCTAAAAAAAGGAATAGCTAAGGAGGAGGGATGGGTTTGAAAACGGAGGTTAGCGTTTGCTCCGAACTTTTCCGCCGCTATCTTTTTCCATGACGGCTGTAAACTCCGCGCGCATATGCATTTTCCTGCGTTTTGATCCATAGGATAGTTTATCTCGTTCGATACCTTGCCAGATATTAGTTATTTTTTGTACCCAAAGTTAAGCGACAAAAGGGTTGATACAGACAAAGAGAAAGTCATGAGGAAAATGAAAAAGTACTCTAAGAGGACCCAGGGGTTTATTCCAAGAAAACTACGACTATAAGCCCGATTGAACCGCCTCTATGAGTGCTATCTAATGTAGGTTAGCACGTATCCCCTCTGATATGTTTCGACATAGGTGATACGTATCGTCTATAAGATTCCCGACCGAGAGTTACCCCCAATTTGGTAATTCTTAAACCGAGTACAGTGGAAATTTTTTAACTCAAACCAATATAACTCGAATGCCTTCTTAACCCGAACAGGTTTTCTTGCTTCTTTAGTGATTGGGTCTTATGCCTTATAAACCCTACTCTGATAACTCGAGAATTTTCAATTTCCCGTAGGCGTTCATATTATGGAGACTCATCTGTATTAGAGTAGAGTCTCTTCAGTAGTAGACAGGGGTGAAGGAACATTTGCTGAGAAAAGCATTTTTTAACGACACATTAATTATGTTTTTATATAAAAAATAGGTAAGTGCTTTATCGTTAAAATCTGCTCCTACGTAGATCGTTCTTCACCCCTGTCTACGTACGCTACTGCTTTAACCCGTATTACTTGAACGCCGCCTTAACTCGGACAAATTTTCTTGTCCCTTTTGCTTAATCCATAACTCGAAATTTCCATATCTCGAACAAGTTTGTGCTCCCCGTGCGTGTTCGAGTTATGGAGACTCTTCTGTATCATATATTTTAGGTAATGTCTTGTTAACATATGTTCACCCAAGCAACGGTGGCACTTATGTCATGTCAAACGGAAACGAACCGAATGTGTTGGCAGGAGACGAACTTCAAATCTCTTTTCAGCTTCATCCAAAATTACTGGGAAGGTTAGTATCATCCCGGGGGATAGGGTTGGAGAATGGATCCTAAAGCTTAAAAATGTTCCAATAAAATATGTTATAAATTTCAAACGATCTCGATATAGTTCAACATGATTGTAGTACACAACTTTTGAAGGTCAACCCTTTTTGCTAAAAGTTTCATAAAAAATGCCTGGATATGAGGCAACCAGGGATGAATGACGTATGTAAAATGTATATTTGACATGTAATGTAATGATATTTGACATCATCGGACCCAAATCAATACACAACCCTCTTAATCTTTAAAAATTAGAAAACGGATCTATAGGCTGGTTTATAAAAATAGGCTAATTTCATAGGAGTCGTGTTTTTGGTACATGAATTTTCCCTTGTGAATTGAGACACAGTGGAGTCTCTTGGACTCGAAAAAATCAAGAAATCGACAATGTTTTGTGCATTTCCCCCTTCAAATAATAAAGGTCGGTTTCCACTGTGTGCTAACGTGTGATAGTGCGTGATAAAAAGCCATTTGTCACACACTATCACGAAACAATTTTTATCTGATAAAAATGGAGACATCTAAAAGAATTTTTATCACGCGCTGTTACAACGCCACAACATGTGATAGTGAGTTTTTGGATTGAAATTCACTTCAAAAAAATCTGTGAGATAACGCGTGTAACTCACTGCGCCTATGGTCGTAACGTAATTTATGAAAAGGTCTACCCTATCGACCCTAGTTTTCATTTCGGAATTTGGTTTACAATTTTACAGCTGATAACTTGATTATGTAGTGTCAATAAATTCGAACCAATCAGAAATAAATGTCATGTAACAAGCACATAAAAATTTCGAGTAAAAGCGTGATCTGTCTTCAGACTTTAATTTTGCAACCTGTGTATTAAAGTATATTTAGGCCTGAAACCACAAACAAATATAAACCGCACTAGACCTCAGTTAAAATTCACTGGTTTCTTTAAAACTAGAATGTGACATTTTTTTCTATATTTTAGGGATTTACATTTGCACATAGCAAAATCATTCTTTGATCTAAGTGTCAACCATACAAAGATCACACTTGTAAAGACTTTTGCTCAAGCAGGCGAGCACAAAATTTCATTACGAGAAAAATCATTAATAACTGGTATATATGATTCAATATGGCCAACTTCATTTCCAAAACTTAAAGTTTATACTAATACCGATGGTAAGTCTAACCGTATTTATATATTTCCTATTTTACTGCCCAGGGGGAGGGGGCACTGACCTTAACGGCTGACGTGGACGTGCCGCTTGAGTTTGGAGAGTGGACCCTGTCAAATATGAATGTTTGATAAATTTGGGACCCTGTCTTAACGAAAAAACAAAACAAATTTCCTATTTTTACCCTGGAAATTGGAAAAACTGACTAATAGTAGACGAAAAAATTTAAGCATTTTCTAATTTTAACCCTGAATATTGTCCAAAATAATCAAAAGTCGACCCATTAGTAAATTTTGGGCACCTTGAGTTGGCTGTGTAACTTTTTCTTAACATTTTGGCTGGCGAAGCCTTATGTTCTTATATATTCTTATTTAACACTTTAAGTGCTAGTGTCGTATATATCAGACATGGGCTATGTAGGACGCCGAAGCCCACATGTAATACCCAGTTTGAGTTAGAAATCGTCATTTTTGGTCTAACTCGTAGGAATCGGATTGGGCTTCATGGCTAAGCAAAAAAAAAAAAATAAGTGAGTCTTTTCAGCGAGATTTTAAGCTAAAAAGTCTAAAAAATGCAAAAATTTGACAAAAATCCACACACAGTATTTTGACCGTTTTTTGACCATTTTTGGTCAACGAGTGATCCAATAACCTCCAAATTTGGCCCTGATTAACTTGATTCTGTCCTCCAGCGAATTAGCTTGAAGTTTTGCCACTCGGCGCCTTTCTATCATTTAGTCAGGTCTGCGCAGCGGAAGGCGCCTAAAAGAAGTCTCCTTAATTCAAACTAATTATATCTTAAGATTTTTTTTTCTTAATTCAAGCCAAATTTAGCCTACGTGGCGGACAAGCGAAAGAAAGCTTAATTCAAGAACTTTTTGGTTTATTTTGAATTTTTTTTTTCTCATATTAAAATTCTGGAATTTGCTGTGTAAGCTATCCAACGGACCATAAACGAGCTTCTAACTCCTTCTAGATCTGGAGATATAAGCCTTTAAAGTTTGAACTATCGATTTTCTTTAAAAAACTTAGAAAAAAATTACCGTGGCACTTAAAGGGTTAAAGAAAAATTGCAAAAATTATTTTTTTTCTAAAATTCTCATTTTTTGGCCTAAAATCCCTCAAAAAGGCTGAAAAACACCAAAAAATCATTTCAATTTTTTTAGTATTCGATAAAACATTAGTATTCGAGTATTCGATAAAACATTATGCCTTTATAATTCACGTACAATAAAGTTTTGCCGTGAATGGAATCTTCGAAATATTCACTTTTCTACCTGGTTTACGATTTTTTACAAACAAAACAAATCATTTGGTTTTCAAACTGAACCATACACACGGTTTAACTTCAAAAACATTGTCAATACCCCTCAATACCGTGCACCGTATTTGCGATATTGCAGTAACACAACTCAAATGAAATTTATACATTTTTAGAACCTCAGATAAGACGATTTGGTGTTGGTGATGGTTTACCTGATCCGCTTCTACCAATAAACGGGTTTTATGAGGTAAGTAGTGTGCCCCCTGAAAAAAAAAAGCAGAACATAATTTATATAAATATACTCCGTCTTCTTTCATTTGGATAATCGACGAATAAATGACGGATTGAACCTAGTGCTTTCTTTGTTTTCACGCGCTAAATCTTTTCTAAAGTTGGCGATACATTTTATTTTCAATCTGACGTTTGTGTGAAAGCCACGCGGGATACACGTTTTGGATGAGAAACAGGCTTTATTTCCTATCCGCAAGATTCCTAAAAATAACACACCCTTTTTCATAACGTTATGTTAGTGACAATAGACCTTTTCATAAATTACGTCACGAACATCACTTGCGTCGTTTTGAAATTATTGCAATGGTGATTAACTCCCAGCGGATTTTATTAAAGCTACTTCCTATTCATGAAAAAATCATTTAATGTCTCAAGGGACATAATCACCATGTAAATTGTTTGAATACGAGGCAAGTGATGTTCGTGACGTAATTTATGAAAAAGTCTATAAACTTTTTTGTTGAAAAAAATGTTTGTTTTTACATCTCTGAAACATCCTTTGCCTTTAAACGTGATCATAGAGGTATAAAGAAAAACAGGCTTTGAATGTGTCGGTAATTGGTCGTTAAAGTCTTTTGATTTCTTTTATAAAATGTATCAAAAGAAATTCTAAGCTCGCCCGATGAAATAAGACTTTTTAGTAGAACTCAAGTTTGCTCTGAACATTCTAATTATCAGTATTGAAGATTCTAGCCTTTTAATATACAAAATTTAGATAAAACTTCGTCCACGAAACAAGTTTATGTTCCATTTTGTTATCCGTTTAATTTTGTTTTGAAAATATATTTTCTCAAGCCAGAAAATGAAGAGTTCTTTATAAGCACACACGATTTCAGACTCAATTTGTAGACATAATAAAGTCGCTGGTAAATTTTGGAGGAAAGTATCAAGCAATAGAGTTCACCTTAAAGAAAACATTGATCGAAAAATCTTATCATTTGATGAAGGATTGCCAAGTTTACAGGCCTTTTTTTAGTCCAAATATTTTCGTACACTGATGTCAGAAACAATGAATCTCGTCTAATTTCTAAAGCTTAAATGAGCCAATAAGATTTCACCTATGGATAAAAGAACTCATTAAAAATGCACGATATTTGAAATTATGAGCATGCATACATCGTAACTTTTTTAATCGTAGGGCGAGCTTGGTTACAATAGCATACTTCTCCGTTTCTTTATACCTCCCATGACATGATATACAGGGTGTCCGGAAAAAAAGTATCGAGTTCGAACATGATTCTGATTAGAAGGTTGTTGCGTGTGTTTAAAAAAAATGTAAGAAAATATATACAAACACAGTAATTGTTTTTACAACAGTCATTATGGTATATTATGATTAAAAAGAATTAACTTTCTTTACAATTTTCACGACGTTAAAGTTATTGAGAATTGTTTTTTTTGTAAAAGTTATTCATGAAAGATATCTCGTGACAATTAATATGCCACAGAGAGAAACTTTGATAAACATTGCAAATTTAGAGAAACACACACAAGAACTTTCTTTCTAAAGAAGTAGTACGACTCGATACTTTTTTTCCGGACACCCTGTAGAAAAATCCCGAAAGTCATTACACGTGAAATGATTGCTTTCTTGAGATTTCTTAAAACGAATCAAAATGCGAGTACAGTCGGCCTTACCTGGCGACCTAAGCATTGAGTTTCAATGAAGCGGAACTTTAACCCTTCTCAGGCAAGAGAAATTGAAGCCACTTATTTCCCATCCAAAACGCGCATCGAACGCGCCGTAATCATGACGACGGATTGTATCTAGCGATTCCTTTGTTTTGGAGGACTACATTTTTTGAAATCTAGCGATAGATTTTAGTTTCAATCCGGTGTTTGTGTAAAAACTACGCGCGGGCGTTCTGGATGGGAAATAAGTGGTTTCATTTCCCATCCAGGAGTCTCGCCTCTAGCCCTTCAGGCTTGAAACTCAATGGACCTAAGCCGTTGCTGAAGCCTTCGCCATCATAAAGAAAGATCGGATTCAGTAAATAGCTATTCGTCGCCAGGTTTCCGGGCTAGAAGATTCCTTAAAGAGTTATTCCTTTTTTCAGTTCAATTTCGAAGTGGTTGGATCAATATATAATGCTTCGATTTGGGTCACGGGGAATGTGCTTAGCGACCAATCAGTTAGAGATGAATTCTCTCAAGGGAACCATCTTGTTTATACTTATAAGATTGCTGCCGATGTAGTTGATGATGGGTATTATGGTAAGTTCATCATAATGTAATACAGTTAAAAATCTCTAATTCGAGGGACCAAGGTCAAGGTCATGCAGGGATATGTAATAGTGAAGCTGGATAACGCACATTTGAAAAAGCCTTGTTCTATCTCTGTACCCTGACAATAAAATTTGATATGAAATTTAACCTTTTTAATTACAAGCTCGTGAAATTTGGATTTCCTCTTAGCCAATGATTCTGCTCCTTCACGATTAAAAACTTTTAATTATCAAGAGGGTCTGTAAGACATTGGTCAATGAGAATTTAAAAAAATGAAAAACATTGTTTTCATCAGTAAAGTTATATCAAGGAATTATAAGAGACACTGGATAAATGACTCATAAAACGGTGGAGAGCGACCATTGTATTTTCTTTGTTTCAGAAAACAATTGATGTACTAGCTTTGTCCGCAATGGACAACTGTCATGGCGGCTCGAATGTATCTGATTTTTAAAAATGTTTATTAATCTTATTTTAAAAAAGTTCTCTAGCATTTTCTTTTCGTACCTTTGCAGGGAAAACTTTAAAAGTAAGGCTAGAATACCAAGCCGGATACATTTGTGAAATTTAATGTGAGAAAAACATCATTAGACAAGAAAAATCAAACAAAATGCTTATAGTGACACGAAATTTTTAATTGGGAATATCTTTCTAAAACTGTTACCACAAGAGCTAAAAGTAACAAACATTTGACTTGGGTGTCTTGCTGTCACTGTGGTATGAAAATCCTTTGGAGGCACGTGGTGGCAAGGTGTTTTTTTGTGGTTGAAGTTTGAAAATTTCCGGTGTCAACATTAAATTTCTTGTACACAACACATGTTTTGCATCTTCCTCACAACTTGAAACGTCATAACGACATATAATTGGTCAGCCTAAGCTGAGCATTCAAATAGGTAAAATGTTCTTCCAGTTCCTCCATCATCATAAGACGGCAAAAAAAATTTTCCGATCTCACTTTGATTTCTAAACTTTCTTCCGATCGGGTTAACTTTTTGGGTACTTTTAGCGTGCGTTGTTTTTACAGATCATAATGTAGTTTCAAGATGGCGGCTCAAGCGATAGTCAGATGTGATAAGTCAGAGTTGTACCAAAGTATTTCCAGTGTAAATCTGTTGCAAGCTTCAACATTTCTTTTTTTAACTCGGCAAATCAAACACATGATTTTCATCAAGGGGATTCTTTTTCTACATCCTTTGAAGGTTTAAAGCCGTTTGCTCAAGTTTTTGTTTATGTTGAATTTTCTGAAACTTTTTATTGCTGCTTTTTAATCCTTAATAGTTTTTGCAATAAAAACATATTTTTCTTGTTTGCCTCAAGAGGGATTGATGGTGTTATAATGTTATTGGAATTTGATAAAGTTTACAAAAGTACAGCTACTGTATAAATTTGATATAAAGACTGGATGCAATCGTGCTTTTTTGGACTTGGACGTGTTTGTGATAAAGGCGAATCGCAAAAAACTGTTCGGTTCCCGTCATTTCTACTTTAAAAGTGGGAGTCGTTTAGCCGGTCAGTCGAAAATATTTTTCTGTTAAGAAGCAGCTATACATCTTGTTGAAAGGGAATTCGTGTGGACTGATCCGAATTTTAAAATTGAGAAATCGTGGATAAACTGGTGTTTTCGGTTTACTCTCCATTAGCATGCGGCTCTCTACTTCGATTTGAAAACTTATAAACACAGAGTGTAACTGCAGGAGAGCCGGACGTGATACTTTACGGTTTCGGACGGTAAGGTACAGTTCTTAAGTACAAATCAAACCTGAGAGGTGAATAATATGTCAATATAAGGCTCAATAAATCAAGATACAATATAGAGAGCTACAATATAAAAGAACAACATTAAGATAAAGGAAATACTACTTACTAAACACGTTGGTCCCATAAGCTCTAATGCAGTGAGATATATAGTAATATTCTTTATTATTCTTCTGGGCGTCTCTTCAGACTATAAGTTTTACAATTCTGGTTTTCTGCTTCGACATTGTAACTCTGTATTCACTCTACAGTGATCTTTGTTCATCTGAACGCGAAAGCAGAAACAGAGCACAGAAAAAGGCACACAAAGTCCCGTGGGACAGACGCTAGACAAAGAGAAACACACGAAGGAGAGCAAGCCTAAGGGAATACGTGTCACATAATTACGTAATAATTGACAAATAAATAGACAATACACTGACGATCAAATTAACATAAAAATATACAAAACAACTGCTATTCGGCAGTTACACAGAGCGTTCAGAGGTAGACAGTGGAAATCCAGCAAAGCAGCGGAAAAGCTTTCCGACTCTCTAGCTCTACCTGCTGACCGTAAATCAGATGACGGGAACCAAATGATGACATCACATCTCCTATTATTGGACTTGCAAAATTATGACAAATGGTCTTTGGAATTTGATCATTTATATTAATATTAATATATACAGTTCTTGTTGAAATTGATCAGACTATTTTTTCACGCAGTTCCGGATGCAGATTGTGTTTTTCTAACCTTTTCTAACCTTGGCGCACATTTTGACTGAATGATGGAATGGAATGAATGGCGATAAAACAGTTTATAGATATCTCTTATCAGACTTGCAGAAAGCGGGCTGCCGTCAAGTTACACAACATGCACACTCTCGTCACAACTTGCACAGCCATAACAAACAGATCAATCTGGCCTTCATTTAACATTGTTTTAAAGTTTAAAAAACACTGCCAGTGCTTGGCACAGAAGAGAGGACTCCCAGTTGAAATTAATTGCTACACCGCTGCCCTGTTGAATTTATTTATTATGGTTGTGTGTTTATTCCGCCAAGGCGGTAAATCATTCGCCCAAATTCATAGACCAATCAAAAGCGAGTTTAAAGCAAAACGGGAGAAAAATGAGCTTCCCCGCATAGTTATGAATTTTAAGTTTTGCTTTTGATTATCATCTTCAAGATGGTTGTGTGCATGTTGTGTAACTTGTGTGTAACCCAAATTCATAGACCAATCAAAAGCGAGTTTAAAGCAAAACGGGGGAAAAATGAGCTTCCCCGCATAGTTATGAATTTTAAGTTTTGCTTTTGATTATCATCTTCAAGATGGTTGTGTGCATGTTGTGCATGTTGTGTAACCACAAAATTTATTTACCCAGACTGGAGGGGCCATCCATATAGTACGTACACAGTGAAGGGGGGAGAGGGGGTTTAGCAAAAGCGTACATCTATTGTTTAAACAAAGTCATTTCTATTGTTCTCTGTGTACAAGGGGGAGGGGGTGTCAAATATTTGGAAAATCTTTGCGTACGTACTATATGGACAATGCTAAAGAGAAGTATACTTTGAGCTTCTCGTGAGGGGGGGGGTTGGAGGAGCTCTCCAGGCTTGTTTTACATAATTTTAAATCAAGTTATCAAATGTTTCACATTTTGTACATTATTCAACATATTTAGTCTACTCTGTTTCAGTGCATCTCTTACATCTGTTAAACCACTTATTAAAGCTATCTAGCTAAGCTCTATTGGCTGACCTTCCAGCCTCGGCTGGTTTATTGGCAATTAAATAGAAGAATCTGACTCTCACAGGAAAATTTGAAGTCTCTTTTGGGAATAGGATAAGTGATTTTCAATAAGAAACACAATTAAAATGCTTCGAAAAATCATTTAATGAGGGAAGGAGAGTGAACAATAATATCATTACTGCGGACTAGCTAGAACATGAGAAATCAGCAAAAATCAGGTACTTGTATATCCAGTGCATAATAAATCTTCGGTTATATGATTATGGAAAAAAAATTCAAGTCTATTGAAACAATATTTGTCATAATATTTACATCCGAAATTTTCAAAGAGGAATCATGAAAGCTTCTCAAATTCATAACACACGCTGATAAAATTAAATGATAATTAATAATTTTGGGATATCTTTTGTAAATATTATTTTGATGAAAAGTGGGAACATCATAGCAAAATATGTGCAAACGTACTGCATGAATACTTTGTCTGTTTCATTTTTCTTAAATAAAAACAGAACACTCAAGGGTACAGAGATGGATTTCTATTATGAACAGTTTACAAAAGAAAAGACAAAGAAGCAATCCGCTAAGGAATTCTCGTCCTTCATCCAGCTTCGCTATTATCTATCCCTGGGTCAATGAACCAAAAAATTTTCTTCGAATTAGAGAATGATTCGAGTTACAGATAGTAATTCAAATCACCTTCCAGCTGAGAGGACCAATATTTTAGTTCGAATTACAGAGGATTCCGAATAGTAGAGATTCGAATTAGAGCGAGTTGACGCGTACTTCGACCTCAAAATAGGGAAATGCATTGACTTAAGTTAGCCATAGGTAAGTTAAGAAATCGGCTGTCTTCAGACTAAGTGTTCTAAAAGTTGATCAATTCTTCATACTTATTTCTTCTATTTTAGATGACATTCACATTGTTGTAGTGGTAGCAGTGCCTGAGACCAGTAGCCTAGCGATCCGGGATATTCTCCAAATAGATGTTTTCGGTAAGTAAGGAGCTGTTCATATGGAGGTGGACAGGCCCGGCTAAGTGAGGCTGGATAGCTGGATAGATAGTCGAATGTCACGTTATCTATTTGTTGGACCTACCCCGGTGGAGGTCCTATAAATTAACCTTTGTCCGTTCGTCCGTTCGTTCGTTAGTTATTAGCTTTCCTCATGATTGGCTCGTTAGTTTTTTCTGATTTTTTGCACAAAGATGCATAACTATAAACCCTCGAATGTGACGGAGCCCGATTTTCAAAAAAAAAAGTTTTTGGGCCAATTTGGGCCAAAAAGCGGCTAAAAAATGTGTTTTTTGGACTTTGTGAAAAATTGGATCATTAATTTTTTCTGATTTTTTGCAGGAAAGTAGGGTACCATCATAGGTAACAGATGGTTCAAACAGATTTTTGCAAAAAAATTTTGTTGGCTCAAAAAACGTATGTTTATCTATAAGAATCACTATTAATAAGCATACATCAATGTTCTTAGTCAAATAACTCAATTTTTTTATGAGATAGATGTTTTTTTTGCTCAGGAGGGCTTACTTTTAAAGAATATGTGTGTTTCGACATGAAATTTTGGTTGCTTGGCGTGTTTTTATAGAAAAACTGGCCAAATTCGATATTTTTTTATAAGCACATTATCAATTACTTAGGTATTAGCTTTTCTCGAGATTGGCTCTTTCATTCTTTACGTTTTTTTGCACAAAGATGCATAACTATAAACCCTCGAATGTGACGGAGCCCGATTTTTGGAAAATAATTTTTGGCCAAATTTGGGCCAAAAAACGGCTGTTTTTTGGACTTTGTGAAAAATTGGATCATTAATTTTTTCTGATTTTTTGCAGGAAAGTAAGGTACCATCATAGGTAAAAGATGGTTCAAACAGATTTTTGCAAAAAAATTTTGTTGGCTCAAAAAACGCATGTTTATCTATAAGAATCACTATTAATAAGCATACATCAATGTTCTTAAAATTACTGAATTTTTTGATGAGATATGTTTTTTTGCTCTCGAACTCTTGAATATGAAAGAATATTTCAAGAGCATGAAATTTTGGTTTCTAAACGTGTTTTTTTATAAGAAACAAACAACTAATTTTAATAGATCGTCACTATTTGTGTTCTGAATGATTGTTTAATGGTCACGCTTATGTAGATATCAATTATATATGTGTTAAATGCATAACCAGGTAGGTCCATAAAAGTATCACTTGTTTATCAGCCATTTGATTCGGCTTTCCCTTAATGACCAATTTTCAATAATGTATTATAGATTTCATACTATAAAATAGATAATGATTATCTCTATATAACAATACTAAGAATCTACTGAAAATCTAGCCCGGGGTCCACTTAAAGCTTTTTTTATAGTCTGGATGGTGCGATTAAGTGGCCCGGTAGTATATGGTAATATTCTTTTGCTTAGGCGGACTGTAAAACAGTCCGCAAGATTTTCATTGTTTTTGGAAGGTAAAAAAAGTATGATGCAATGTTTTTATTTGAGAATAAGGGATTGCAAATCTGTTTTTGATGTTTGTTTCTCATTTTTGATTATATCTTTCAACTCCAAGTAGTTTTATTGTTATTTGGTTTTTTAGAATTTGCTCTCAAAATAGCGACCTCGCCAAAACGCTTCTAGTCTACTTCACTGGACTCAGCGTCATAAAAAATTATCAAAAAGCTAAGTTCAGCCAAAAGTAGACTCTAGTCTACTGAAAATCTAGAAATTGATATTGTGGAGATAATACTAAATGTAAACATATAAACATTGATAATTTCTGTAAATTCATATGATATAGAGATAATACTAATATCGCAATTTATTGTATTGAAACAAAATTATAAAATAAGGACAAGGCCCGCTACGTTTCCAAAGTCATGTTTTGCATTCATCTAAAGAGGGTTAGAGTTATTGAGAAAGGGTGAACGTCTGATGTCAAATTTCGGTGTTGTGTGCATACAGCAGACACATTTCAACGTCATTCTTTCCCTTATAACCCGATCTCCTCGCGTTTTCAGAGTTAATAGCAATATTCGATCCATGCACCACTGGCATGACTTAACTGAATTACTTGGGCCCTACCATACAAAAAAAAACTAAAAGATTGAAAATACATGGTACTGTAGGAAAATTTGAAAGTACAAAAGTACAAGAAAAGGTACAATTTTGAACGCAAAAAGAAGGCTTCGTCAATCCCACCTCTTGTTGAGATATAAATTCTTAGCTGTTTCCAGGTCTGGGAAAAAACAGGGAAACTTAGAAAAAGACTCAATTTAGAGTGAAATACTACATTGACAACTGAAGAGAGATCCGAACTCACAACATTCACATCATCAGTGATTTTTCTACTGTCCACAACGGGAATTCGTTCGGATTATGCTAGACGCAGTTAATCTAAAACTTTTAGGAGAAAATATTTATGGAAGGTGGACGGAAAATATACTTGTTTATAAAACAGTAGATCTTAAAGTAACTCAAGACAATTTTTACCTCCATGGAGGTCCTATAAATTAACCTTGTCCGTCCGTCCGTCCGTTCGTTCGTTCGTCTGTCTGTTACCAGCTTTTCTCGAGATTAGCTCATTAGATTTTTCTGATTTTTGGCACAAAGATGCAAAATGACAATGCCCAAAATGTGATGGAGCCCAATTATTACAAAAAGCTTTTCCGGCCGAAAATCCCGGAAATATGCCTGAACAACCGTTTTTTTGGCATTTTCTCGAGATTTCATCATAAGTTTTTTCTGACTTTTTGCACAAAGATACGTATTAGCAATGCCCAAAACATGGCAGAGTCCGATTTTTGAGAAAAAGTTTTTTCTGAAATATGCCGGAAATCACCGTTTTTGCAGATTTTCACTAGACATTTTCTTGTTTTTTTTACACAAAATTGTTATTGATAACAATACCCACCATCAAACATGATTCAATTGTCAATAAAACTGACTTCTGCAACCAGATCTTTCTATTTCTATTTGACCTACCCCCCTTCCCTCTCCCCCATCAACAATCAATGATGAAATTTAATGTGTTATTCATTTTCACTAAACGCTATATCTTCTGACTGATTGTTTTCATCACTTTTCTCCTTATTGCTATCTAATTTTCATCTTCAGGAAGATTCATTCGGCATGTAACTTTTTTTCTAAATTTTCTTAGAAGGAAGATTTATTCGAGATACTGCTTGTTACATTCTCATTTCGTTTTAGAACCAACGACAACGACCACTACAACAACGACAACGACCACCACAACTACTACAACACCAACCACTACAACGCCAACCACTACAACAACAACCACCCTTCCGCCCACCACAACAATTACACTAGCGCCTGAAATCACTCCAGAACAAGAGGTTAAAACATTATTAAACAATGTTCAAAACGAATATCTGTCTCCGTGAAGTATCGGAAAAAAGCTTTTCCATCCTAAAGTGCTCGGGTAGCTCAGTCAGTAGAGCATTCGCCTTAAAATTCAATCCCCGATCACCGCAAACTCGAAATGAGAATGAGTATCTTAAATTTGGTAATCTGATCTTGGCGGTAAGATAATGGGAGCTGAGAGTAGGTGTGGCACTCCGTCTCAGCATTCGAACTCCCCAGGTCTAGCGCAAATAAAAAAGGGGATAGATTCCCTCACTCCCAGATCTGCCAACAGCAACCAGATGAATATACTTACTTACCTACCCTAAAGTTCTGCAAAATATAAAAAATCTGATCTATTTTCTTCGTTTAAACTTTTAGTTCCGTCAGGGACGTGTAATTTTGCTTTCACAAGCAAATATTTTGCCTGAGTTATCAAATTATTTATTCCAGCATTCTAATGGTTTTTTCAGGCTGCTTTAACAGAATTGAGTTCGACCATTATGAGTAATAGCCAAGATGAAACAATTGACATCGTTAGTGAAATCGCAGGTGGTGTCACCGATAATATCGTGCAGTGTCGTGTACTCAATCACGATAATACTATCACGATCGCACAAATATCGTGCGACTCTGATCCATCATTGTATGCCTTTTTCGAATGTGACCAAATCACCTTGAAATTCACTTTAAGAATTGATAAGATTCTTTATCCGACTTTTAATATGAATTGCTCAAATAAGAATGGTTTGATTTTTGCCAACGCGATGGATTCTGACAATGCGAAGGATATGTTTGGTATGATTGGTGGTGGAATGACTAGTGCATCACCATCCTTTCCATGGGTGGACGTTGAGATTCTACCAGGGACTTCTATCCCATCGAATTACCAACCCGGTAAGAATACTAATCTCTTACTAATTGACTGGATCGGGATCGGGATTCCCATTTAATAGGAAGTGTATCCAGTTTCAAAATTGCCTACTTAGTACAGCTTACAGTAGTACAGTAGTTTTCATTTTTGTCGAATTTTTTTGTGAACTAAAACGTTTTTTGTAGGGGTTCGAAATACCGTCACCGTCTGATTTTAAGATACCGTTTTCCCGTCTCTTTTTTTCGTAATACCGTACTAAAATAGGGTCAATCCAGTCACACCGTAAAAGTCAAACCCTCTACGTATTTTCTATTCATATCATATCACATATTGATGAATTCGAGAAAAAAAAACGATATAATTTATAAATCGCGTATAAATAATCAACATATCATTATCTGATATATTTTTTTCACAGATATCAAATACGCAAAAATCTTCCGAAAATTCCCCAACAATACTGAAGAAATACTTGATGATGATGTAGTGATACATGACTTAGCCAACTTAGGTACATTCAGAATCGAATACTCCATCCATCAGATTGTTCAAGAGGCTGGTGAAATCACCAGAATAGAAATTGCCTTTAATACGGGAACTGAATATGTTCAATTGATCTCGAGGTACTGGGTGATACCAGTTTTTGATGTCTATTCATCCAAGAAATCGTTCATTCCCAGCACAGGTATGTCCTCATATTTTTTATAGACATATAATGTAAAATTTATATAAGTTTGCCAAACCTAATCTCCCCTGATGGACTGTATTGCTTTGGCTGAGAGAGGATTTTTCTCGGTTTAAACCATTCAAAGCAAAATCGTTGATTGTTTTTATTGTATTTTCATTCGATTTCTAGATTAAAATCATGTCTTTAACAAGAGCCCTAGAATAAAATCATGTCTTTAACAAGAGCCCTTAATCAAAGGTAGTCTAGAAATCTAAGCTAGTTTGATTCAGTCACTAGGATAAATCTGATGGTAAGCAGTGACTGAATAACAATGCGCCAAGGCAAACTTAAAATCCGTAAATATAAAAAATATCTTAGCCTTGTGAATACGAGCTTTGTTAACTAGGCTACACGTTTTTTTAAAGAAATTATTGTTACCAAGCAGCCTCAATGTTTCTTAAGAAATCGGTCTTTTGAGCCTTAAATGTTTCTTACATGTTTCCAAACTTTTTGACATAAATCAGCCTATTTTCCATGCAAAGAAAAAAAAACATTTGTTTTTATTGGAAGGTTCTTAAAAAAACCGAATTAGAAAATGTTATTTTCTCATTTCTAGCCTCAGCATGTTTCTTAGATGTTTCTTAGTTTTTAGGCAGCTATTTTGTCAAAACAACTTTCTTTTTATTATATTACAGGAAGCTTTGTGGATGGGTATCACAATTTGACTGTCAAAACTACCTATACAAAAGCACCAAACGTAGACTATCAAATGGAAGTGTTTGTTGATCACAGTTCTGGAGAACTAGACCACTTTATTTCCACCAAAAGTGAATATCAATATGAACCACCGAACCCAACCAAATGTTACCGAATTCATGTACAAATCACTGGAGAACAGGTACCTCAAAGAAATAATATGATTGTAGATTTAATTGAAATTCCAGCAAATTGTTTTTTGCACCATCCGCCATATTAAATTCCTGCCTAATATTTAATTTATTTCATTTATTCCCCTAATTCATGCCTTCTCACTCTCGTTATAAATTTTGAAGACCTCTGAGTACGACTTATAGCTTTAAAAGATTTCTACAACCCGTCAAATTTATCTGTTCCAGGCAATCGAAAATTGAATATCCTTTAGAAGTCCTCTTCAGTCATCAGTTAAATTAAATTTCCCCAAAATTTCCTTCTTTAAGGTTCTCCCTTACGAATCACCAATCATTGAAAAATGTACAAAACCAGGACTCAAATTGCAAGCTAAGTACGACAAAGGACAATCTATCGGTCAAGAATCCATCTTCGAGATGACAGTCAATAATACTGATCCAAACAGCTGTATTGCTTTCAACACTGGTGATGGAATCGTCAAAGTCTACAAGCCATCTGCATCCGCTCCAAATTATTGTGTAAGCCGATACAATCTCATTGCAGGCTTAACAACAGTAGAGATTGAGACGTTAGATTTTGATACTACCAACACTTTTGTGGCGACTCATACTTACGCCAGCTCTGGTGATTATATTGCTCAATTGATTGCATTTAATGACGTTCATCACCAGGTGGAGAATCTCACCGTCTCCATTTTGAATGTTGTTTGCCAATCACCCACTTTACAATTATTAGGTAAGTTACAAATTATAATTTGAGAAATAAGCTAGCACACTTAAGGATAATTCGAGAAGGTGTTTTGCTGTCAAGGCGATTTTACAGCTGATAGAATCAGTGGTTTTCTTCTTTTAAGTTTTACCTATGGAAAGGCTTTTGATGACTTCATTAAAAGACTATGATTGAAACATTTCCAAGGCATGTTTCACACCTCGATTTCATCAGAAATTTCATACTCTTTCCGCTGGTACTATCAGATTTGGAATATTTTCAAAAAAATAAATTGTTGCCCAACCCGACTTGATGACGTCACTAGTAGCATTCTGGGTGACATTGGCTTATCGGGGGAAAAAATTCATGTTTTTAATTAGTCGAGGAGGAAAAAGAAAGACTTCGTTTTCCTCTCAAAACTTTTGTCACTTTCACTCAATATTTCCTTCCACGATAAGGTAATACTTAGCGAGTTTATGTATTTGTTCTTAGGTGTAACTGCAGAGGAAAGAGATCGCAAACAATACCAAAAAAGTGAAAACGTCAAAATCGAAATTGATATCAACATTAATTGCGCTGCTTCCAACACCACAAGTACACAATGGATCATCAAAAATGGTGAATTATATGACCAAGTTGTTACCTTAAACGATCTTGTTCCGTTAGACTTGTTGTATTTGGACCTGAAATCTGGTTCTTTGGATTATGGTAAATATCACATTTGTGCTAAGACTTCAATGACAGTTGAACCGAAGTTTTATGATGAAGCTTGTGGATATTTTGAGATCACGTCGACTCCGTTATCAGTGGAAATCGAAGGAGGAGAATTTGTACAAATCCCTTCCGAAACTGATGTAAGTTTTATACTACAGGGTGTCCGGAAAAAAAGTATTGAGCTTGAACACATTATTGAGTAGAAAAAGTTTTTTGTGTGTGTTATGAGAAAGGACTCCATTACACAGGTATTAAACGTATCAATCGATAGCTCTTGATCCCCTCTTGATAACATTATCCCTTGTTTCAAAAATGCACGTCTATAAAATATCGAAAGGAAAGAAGGGAAAATTCAAAACACAACTTTGTGAATATACGCATAAAAACCTTTGACTCAGAGTTGTGTTTAGACTTGGTACATTTTTCGGGACACTTTGTGTAATGTGAAAATCTTGAATAAAAAAATAGATCACCCATTGAAAATACGCATTTGTTTTAGAAGTATTTTTTGTAATTATTCTTAATTACTATTGTTGAAAGGTAGTTTTTTGTAGCCCGAAAACCTGGAGACGAAAATCCGTTCGCTGAATCTAATCTTACTGATTTTTGGACCTACCCCGGTGGGGTGGAGGTCCTATAAATTAACCCGTGTTCGTTAGTTAGTTAGTTAGTTCGTTCGTTCGTTAGTTACCAACTTTTCTCGAGATTGGCTCGTTCAATTTTTCTGATTTTTTGCACAAAGGTGCATTACTATAAACCCTCGAATGTGACGGAGCCCGATTTTCGAAAAAAAAAATTTTCCGGCCGGTAGAACCGGAAATGTCCCGAAAAAAGCGGTTTTTTGAGATTTTCTCGAGATTTTATCATTAGTTTTTTGCGATTTTTTGCACATAGATGCACATTAGTACTGCCGAAAAGGTGTCGAAAACCGTTTGCCGAAAAAAAATTTTTTCCGGTCTGTAGAACCGGAAATGTGCCGGAAATCGTCGTTTTTTTTCACATTTCCGTCACATTTTTTCAACTTGTTTAATTGTTTCTTTACAGAAAAATGTTCTTTATGATGATGCCCAAAACTTAGCATTGTTTGATTTCCAAAAAAATCATCCTTTGAATCCGGAACTCCTTAAAAATCGCCGGAACAGCCGAAAACCGGCGTAAAACTGTTTTTCTTCATTTTTTCAACTTATACTCGACAGATTTTCATGATTTTTTGCACAATGATGTAAAATGGCAATGCCCAAAATGTGACAGAGCCCACTTTTCGAAAAAGAAATTTTTCCGGCCGCTAGAACCGGAAATGTCCCGAAAAAAGCGGTTTTTTGAGATTTTCTCGAGATTTTCTCATTAGTTTTTTGCGATTTTTGCACATAGATGCACATTAGTACTGCCGAAAAGGTGTCGAAAACCGTTTGCCGAAAAAAATTTTTTTCCGGTCTGTAGAACCGGAAATGTGCCGGAAATCTTCGTTTTTTCACATTTCCGTCACATTTTTTCAACTTATTTAATTGTTTCTTTACAGAAAAATGTTCTTTATGATGATGCCCAAAACTTAGCATCGTTTGATTTCCAAAAAAATCATCCTTTGAATCCGGAACTCCTTAAAATCGCCGGAACAGCCGAAAACCGGCGTAAAACGGTTTTCCTTCATTTTTTCAACTTATACTCGACAGATTTTCATGATTTTTTGCACAATGATGTAAAATGGCAATGCCCAAAATGTGACAGAGCCCAATTTTCGAAAAAGAAATTTTTCCGGCCGCTAGAACCGGAAATGTCCCGAAAAAAGCGGTTTTTTGAGATTTTCTCGAGATGAATGATTGATTAAAGTGACGATATTATTTTTCTTTCACCGTTAAACATCGATGCGTTTCTTAATTGCTTTCTCCGTTCCAATAGATATATAAATCGAAATTTAAAATTATACATTACTTCCATTAAATTCTAATTATTCGTTTTATAAATAGGTAGGTCCATTAAAGTATTACTTGTTATGATAGCGATAGCTTCAGTATAGCAGAAAAGAGTCAGAGCCAAGACTTTTTTGTTGGAGAAGTGCTAATACAATTAATTGGCTCTAGCTAATTCGAACTTCAATTATTCGAATCTTTCGAGCTAATTTTTCTGTCCCCGTCAAGGAGAAACCTTCGTAAAATTCTTTCTATAATTCTAATCTCTCTGTAATTCGAACTACTAAAATTCTCCGCATTCAAGTTCAAATTAGAGCGAGTTAACTGTCCGGGTCAACTGTCCCAGCTGGCACACAACGTTGTTTCAACGTTCATCTAACGTTATATGGACGTTATGAACATTAGATAAACTTTGAAACGACGTTGTGTGTCAGCTGGGGTTGAACCAAAAACGCAACATCCGTCTGCAAATACAACAATTCAATTTTTCCTTTAATAATTTCATATACGTTTGTTTCAGTATATGATTGATGTGACCAAGAGTTTTGATCCTGATGTTGGCAACGGTGACAGTTTGACTTACTATATTCTTTGTCGACGTGAGAATGACCCACAGATGAATTTGAACTTATCAAGTATCTTGCAATTGACAATTACTGAACCTTCTCCTGTTCCCATAACAGACGTAAGTTCTTTTCCAGCTAGTCTAAATCGCAGACCTCTATAGATATACTTCCTTTTTGCTAGATGATGAGTAAAAGCCTATTCATGATATTCATGATGTTCATGATATAATGTTTTCTACGGAAAGACCCCGGTTTTAGCCAGTAGTGGCAATTTTATGCAACTTTTGTCTAGTTTAATTTTGCCACTACTGGCTAAAACCGGGGTATTTTGTAGAAAACATTACGTCATGAATATCATGAATTTTCAAGCTCGATATTATTCTTCACATCGCACTTTTTCTAAAGGAAAATTTTCAATCTTTTTTTGAAATCCAAAGCTTCAGAGTGACAAATAAAAATAGAGTTGATCGTTAGGCGCTTCATTCAATGATCATTAATGTAAGACAAAAAATGATGTAATCTTCAAGAATACTGTTGTAGGTTTTTTACCGTCAGGAAGAACTTCAGATTAACCTATTATCTCGAAAAATCGTCTATTTAGCCCAGAATTGGAAAATAAGCCTTTAATGAAGATTTTGAGCGAAATATTAATAGTCGCATTTTTTTTCGAGATTTTTCGAGATGATGGGCTAATTTGAAGTTGCTCCTGACTGTTGCAATTGATCATTAATTAAAATGACGTAATCTTAACTAAAGCATATCAAGATCAAGAATAATACTGTTGTAATGACTTTTAAGGATAGGCCATTGCGCAGTCGAAATGGATCATGGGTAATCAGGACTGATTGCGCCTCCATAACGGCTTTCTGTTGGCTATACTAAAAAATCTTCGAATGTTTTCAAAACTTTGGACCAATATTAAGTATTCATTAGCGCGTAGTGGTCTTGATTACCCATTACGCTTTGCGACTGTGAAATTGCTAATGGATCCAACTTCCAATTGTGATCCTTTCTTTTCAGGTTAATAACAAAGGTGGTTGTTACGGCACTAACCCTGGTATTTTACGTCAAGATAAACATGGAATAGTAACATTGAAAAGCAATTTCGTCCCACTAAACATCAGGTTCGGAATCTTCTTAAAATACATAATTTCCTCAAACACGCTTGTGTGGGCAATGGAAATATTAGAAAAATTTGTAAAAATTGGATCAAGTTTAGGGGGACATTTAAATAATGAAGTGGCACGCGCCTGACCGCGCGACTAAGGTCGAAAAGGTGTATTCGAACCTTTATAACTCTAATATCTTCTTAACTCAAACAAGCTTTTTGGTCCCTTCAGTCAGTTAACAATACCTTATGAACTAAACTCCACAATCGATATTTCCATAATTCGAACAAATTTGTGTTCCCCGTCTATGTTATGGAAACTCCACTGCATATTTTGTCTGAACATCACAAACCCAGTATCTACGGCTTATTTCAAAATTCATTGCCGTACTAGGAAACGATAAACGTGAGACACACTCTGGTACAAAGTATACTGTGTATTATTCTAGCACGTTGTTTTAGTCTTTAAAATCAACTAACAAATAATCTCAAAAGTCCAATTTTGAAGTTTATTATAAATTGTTATATTTCAGTTATGAAATCATTGTTTATGCTCGATCAGAACTCCCTGCTGATGAACCGAGAATCAAAATTGTTTACCAAAAACTAAAAGTTATACCTGGAAACCCACCAAGCTGCAAAATTAAGTAAGTACACACTGGGAAATCGTATTGGATCCCGCTTATGAGGGTGTATACCCTGTACCAAGTGGATCCTAGCACCAATACGCTGTAAACTGGTAAAGAAATAAAACTATAAAAAACATTTGGAGTCCCTGCCATATTTTAAACCAACTTATCTGTGTATAATACCTATGATACCTATCTTTATTTCGAGCCTCTACAGTTTGAAACTTTCTGCAATTCAAACTAAACATTGGCCCCGTCAGCAAGAAAGCAGTGTTTAATACTCTTTATTTCGAATCTTTCTATTATTGGAAGAAATTCTTGGTCCCTGGAAGATCGAATTAGAGAGACAATTGTAATCTATTGTTAATCACTTTTTATCAATTTGTGATATCAAAGTCAAGACAAGAAGCCGGAGCGGCGTGAAGGTCCAGCTGACGTGGCAATAACCGAATGTCGTTTCGTACAGCAAAAAGATTTCCTTCCCATCCTCCACTCTGAGCTTCTATTCTTTGACACTTTCTTTGTATTGCTAAGTTTGAAATTGAAAGTTTTTGATGCATTTCCCGAAATTTCGAAACTTTTGCCGCTGATGGGATTCGGACCCACTATATACAAAGCACCTATGATTAGAACGCCAGCACCTTAACAACTCGGCCATCGAGTCACAACTGCATTGAGGAGATTAAAGTTGCTTATAAACATGGTATTTACTCCAAACTCTACCCGGGGGCTAAAACCCTAACCAGGGGTTAACTCCCATCCCCAACCCTAGCCCTAACCCTACCTGAAACAACCCTTTAATCTAACCGGGAAATTTGACTCTACTACCAATTCAATCCAAAACATAAGTCAAACATCGCGTGGGTAGGCGGGGCAAAAATTCTAGATCGGCGGTTGGTTTAGCCTGAACTTGTTAATTTATTGCGCGCACAGGCCCCGACAAAGACAAAATCTTTTCGATCAGTTGCTTTTTAAAGGTCCATTCTGCTGCGCGCTGGACCAAAAATAGGTATTTCCTTTTTTTCTTCCAAATCATTTTCGATGAATAGAAGAATAGCGCACTTTTTCCCTGTAAATCGAATAGAAAATAACATCTAACAGATAAAGTAATCCTATAAAATCCCAATTCATTTCCAGGCCAATGACAAAAGGCGGAACATTCCAGAAATATATCAATCCAGATCAAACACACAAATTGGAAGCAGAAGTTGACTCTACCAACAAGGCGAACATTTATTTCAAGTGGAGTCTTTCCAGATGTACTGATGAATTGTCATCTGATTGCGTCCAGGTAATTCAGAATCGATAAAGTACTCCATTACATAGGCCATTTCACAGTCGAAATGGATCATGGGTAATCAGGACTGATTGCACCCCGATAACGGTTTCCCATTGGTTAGACGAAAAAATGTTCAAAAATTTTCAAAACTTTGGACCAATAGCAAGTCGTCATTAGCGTGCAGTGGTCCTGATTACCCATTACGTTTTGCGACTGTGAAATGGCCTATAGCCTAACGGTCCAAAGTCAATTTTTGCTCGTTTTGTACCGAAGGATGGCAAACTTTCTCATTCCCGGGGAAACATTCCTGGCACATTTCCGGGACCTTGCCGCTGTTTTTTCTTGCATATCGGAAATAATTAATTATACAAGTGGGTAGACAAGACCACAATGGTTTGATTGGTTAACAAGTTGAAGTTTCTTTTGTGCCTATCCAGAGCGTTGGTCTTAGTTAGGTAGTTGGAAAGTTTAGTCGACAATAAGAAAGCTTAACCATCCTACAGTAGTCTTCCAAAAGCAGGCAAACATTTGAGCAGAATATTAAGTAACCGAGATAAAGAGATGTGTTATCTAATCTAGCAAGCTAGACAACTAATTCAGACATATTAAAACTAAAACTAAGAGTAATGAAGGGAACAAATTTTGATTTATACAAACTAAATTCCGTAACAATAATCGTATTATCATATAACGCCTATACTACTGTGTTACACGTATTATAAACGACTCCAGTCTATCTGTTATCTAACGAAGTGAAGGAAGCATCATACTCTGCAAATTTAAGATATTGCCGTCTATCTACTCATATATTACTACTAGTTTAAAAACTACAGTATGAAAGTATGAGCTTTTCATAACGTGGATGCAGGTTACTCAGGCCTAAAGCGTTAATGTTATCTTTGCGTACAAAAGATTAATTTTCAAAATGACTAAATAAAAGAAGTATCCGTTGCCGCCCCGGGGGGGGGGGGGCAGCTGGGCAAAAGGACCGACGGGTATGTGCGGGTCCTAAGGGTACCTTTTCCAATATGTTTAAAATGCACTGTAAGGGTCGGAAAAACTAGAGATGCACTGTAAGGGTAGAAATTTCAGAAAATTCTTGAAAAATCTAGATATTTTGACCAAAAATGCTAGAATTTTGACCATTTTTTGCACGAAAGGGATCGAAAATTTGGGGGAAAATGCATTCTAAGGGTATGATTTTCACTGATTTTTGCTGCACTGTAAGGGTGCAATTTTAAAAGCCAATTTTTGGCCCGCACATACCGTCAGTCCGCAAACCCAGACACCCCCCCCCCCCGGGGTTGCCGCTTATTGAATCTGGGCTCCTGTTCTGTAATTTCATTAATTTTCTTACTTTACAGCTCACCGATGAAGAACTTGGAAGTCTGGTAACCACTGGACTATCAAATTTGTTTTACGGTGTTTCGCCCGATCGCTATCAACCAAATCAATGGTACTTAGTGAAATTCCGTGCCCATCGAACGGCTGATATTTATGGGGAATCGTCCTTTCGCTTTTTGGTCAATGAATCTCCGAAAAATGGTAAGTTCACAGTAGACTCTCGCTTATTCCAACTTCCACATTATTCGAACCTTTTCTATAAACTCGAACTTATTCCTAGTCCCCGTCAAGGAGAAACTCACTTAGAATACTAACTTTAATTCAAACCTCTCTGTAATTCGAGGAAATAAGATTGATTCTCCGCTCGAGTTCGAATTAGCGAGAGTCAACTTCATTCACATCTCCTTGCCACTGATCATCAAAACAACGTCCATTTAACGTTCCAAATTATTGATATGCTTAAGTTAATATGACTTCATATTTTATAACGGAAGCACTCGAAAAAGCCTGGATTTTTACCACCATGTTTCTATTTTTAGTAACAGAGAGGGGTTAAAAACACAAATTCTAATTTACCTGCTGACATTAACTAACGGATTGGTGCTCCTTATAGAGAATGCTTGATAGACTCGAAAAAATCCAGTTTGGAACTATCTTCAACCAAATTTCAAGCTGCCTGTTTCTAACTGACATAAATTTCACCTCACAAAATAAAAACAAACACAAAACTATGCGCTGGTTTGAACGGAAAATATTTTAACCCTTGGAGCTAAGTAGCAAGGTGTTAGTAGATCACCTGTACATATTCTTGCTGTCATTCCTTAGAAAAATGACTGGTCGTGGTTGAAAATGACGTCACGGGGAATCGGTCTATAAGCGATATTTCCTTTGTGCAGAGATTTCCCGCCTTTAGCCATAAAAACGGATAAAAACATATTTAGCTGACGAGGGCGTTTGAATAATTGCATGAATATACTCGCGAAATTAACATTTGTGCAGAATTTTACTATCCTGTAATGTAGGAACGCTGAATTTTGTTATTAACTGTTGAGGAAATTAAAATTTCATTTTCTCCATCTCCATCTACCCTTCAAAATATATTTTAAGTAAGAAAATTTAGCACTCAATTTTAAATGTAAATTTATATTTTAGGAAATTGCGATATCAACCCTAAGACAGGGGTAGCGGCTGTCGACAAGTTTACCATTACCTGCAAAGACTGGACGGATCAGCACCAGCCCATGAAATATTCTTATTACACCAAACAAAACAATGTTAGAGCTCCAATAAAGGATGGGACAGAAAAGAATAGCTACACGTCACAATTACCGCTTCCATCGAGTAAGGACGGCAGTTTGACTATTTATATCGACGTCAGTGATCGGCATGACAGCAAAACGACGGTATCTTTTAACGTCACGGTAAGAGACAATTTATGTTTTGTTGATGTTTAAAAGCAAGAAAGCTCATTTCCGGTAAAAAATACCATCGTTGGGATACAGTAAGATGTCTTCTGTTGTTTACCGCTTTTCAGGCCAGGAGGTCAGTGTAGTCGGTTCATTCTAGGACTTAACTTTGTTAAAAATCAAACACTTCGTTACATTTCATCGCTCATCTATAACATACATAAACGGTCCAAATAACTGTCGGTGAAAGTTGTTGAAACACGCTGTGTTATATGTCAACTATATGTCAACTATTGAAAGTTATATGTTAAGATGAGGATGGCAAATCTTTTAGACCAAATCTTAAACGCTATGTAATCGATCCTTTCTTAGCTCAAGTCCTTGCCAAAACCTAAATATTGCGTAACCGATCTTTTTTGCCTCAAAATTTTCTCAAATTTGAACACGCCTAAAATTTATAGACTAGCCAATACTTTCAACCAAAACATAAAACCACTGCGTCGCAAACACAATCTTCTCAATATCTGAAGCAAAATGGTCATTTTTTTTTCAAGGTGACAAAGCCCGAGCAGATTGATAGCATCATCACTGATGTAACCGACAGCTTCGATTCATCAACATCAGTTATTGGAGAACTCATTCAAAGCAAAGATGCAGATTCATTGAATAATGTTGTGGCTGGTTTCGTATCTCTGGTGAACGAGGCTACAGGAAGCTCTGCACCGTCTAATAGTTCCAATATGACGGCAACCGAAAAGAATGCGCTCAAAGATGAACAGTCTAAGAGAATGGAGGTTTGTTTTTAAAGATTACTAAATAAATTTTTATTTAATCTATGGATTTTCACCCGAAATCGGCGTTATGTATTTTCTTATAAGAACCGGTGTAAAAGGAGCAAAAAAATATTAATTTCGAAATATTTCGATTGGTTATGTCTTTTATAACTTCGTTATCACCATGATAAAGTGCGCGAGATTTCAACTCAATAAAACCATTTGGGCACATAGACTATTTATTAAACTCCGGTCAAGGAGTTTCTTAAAATCAGTGTTTTTCATTTGTAATTGTGCGTAAATCCGATTAATTGCGATAGTGGGGTTCGATTTCCTGATCTTTCCGGTTTGATTTCCTGATTTGGTTTGCGTTTGCGTTCGCACTTACTAGGATATACTCCTTTAAATTTTATGTTAGATATATCAAGAAAGGCTGGCCACGATAAAGATGTTTGCATAATGGTTCGCTATTCAAAAATGACAATTACCGGAGTTTGCAGCCGTCATTACGGCTGTTTTATTCCATATATATTTGAATATTTTTTTATCAATTTTAGCCGATTTTTCTACGTTTTCACGGTTTTCATTGATTCATAATTTAATAACCAAATAGTCATTAGTTCTTCTAAGCAAAAGATGTGATAAAAGTGAGAATACATAAACCTAGAAATTTCATTTAAATCGTATAAAAGCGATTAAATCGATCAAAGTAAACTCTCAACGACTTTAAAAGTCGATTATCTTTAAACTTGTAAAAAAGAATCCCGAAATTTTGTTCGATTCGTAATTAACACATGCTAATTCGCGGTATTCCACCAGCAAAAAGAGATAAATTCTAAAAGATGCGCCACAAAAATCCAATGTATTTTCGTCGAACATAAAGTTTCTTTTTTTTCCCAGCTTCGTGCAAAAGCAGCTGACACAGTTATGGATAACATGCCAGTCAGTGATCTCGAATCATTGAATCGAGTAACAGGTACTTTAGCCTCTATTTGTGAACATCCAAACGAGATTGGGAAAGACACACAAGCTAAAATGATGAATGCAGCTGATGGCTACTTTGATGTCATCGCCAATGTACAAGACGATAATGCTTTTCTGGGTGCTTTGGGTGGTGTTCTCAATATCATGGGCAAGGTTGGTTTATTTATCTAACATGTAATAACAGAGCAAGATATAGTTGAATAGAATCCAAATTCGAAAGGAAATTTTCAGCTTTCAAGGCTACAAAAATCCACAACCAGTCAAAATGGGACTTCCAAGTTTCAATTTTTCGCAAATATTTAGTCTCTCTAAAGGTCGATTTAAAAGTTCCATTCCCCATTCTCCAATCTTTAGGAATGTATTGGATGTCAAATGTATTGGACAAAAAGTCAGAAAAATGACTCTCTATTTTCAGCTTTCAGGGTCTCTTTAAGTGTACGAAAGTAAAAACAGTTACAGTTAGGAGAGTAACTTTTTTTCATCAATTTTGTCTCTCCAAGTTATATATGATTTTTTTGCAAAAATTACACTCTTTAAACTCATTCACTTACTCTTATCCTTAGGTCGGGGAAGCTTCGGCGAATGTATTGGACGTCAACAATCAAAATGCATCGGACACTGAATTATTGAAAGAACAATTCGGAGAAAGCGATGCAGCTAAAAACGAAGTAAGATTTTACCCCTTTTTTACAGTCATGTTAGCCCTCTCCGATTCAATTAACAAACGACAACAAATTTCTTTTAACTTTACAAAGGATTTGAATATTTAAATGATATTAAAGATCACCCTGGTAAAAATTCTTGAAAAGTTCTTGAAAAGATCTTATCAAGAAACTTTGCTTATTCTTTTTCAGTTTCTTACTACGAACGTGCCAAGATCTTTCAAGATCTTTAACGATCTGATAAGACTCTTTTATAAGTTTTGAATAAGATTCTTGTTCCATACAGTGATTCAAGATCTTGACGGAATCTTAAGTAAAAGTGAGTCGGAGGCGACCCGAAGGCTTCTCTTTCGATAGCTATCTACCTGAAGGTAGGGGAGGGATTGCTCCACTTACCCTTGATCCTTCTCTTAATTGCTGAGCATCAAGCAGAGGAGCATCAAGTACCATTTTGGGAATCTTTGGTATGATCCGGCTGGGGGTTGAACCCACAACCTTGCGCACCGTAGACGGATGCTCTACCACTGCACTACGGTCGCTGACGGAATCTTACTACTATCCCCGAAAGCTTCGCTCGAGTGACACTGCATTCAACTGATGACCTCGTAAATACTTTCCATTAATCAATTATTTCATTAATACAGTCAATGATAATAAAGACAAAAAAGAAAAACCACTTACCGTATTTCGAAGCTGACCAAAAACTGCTTTGTAAATACAATCCTAAGAGATTGCTCTCCTTGAGTCAAAAGACTCCTTCTTATGAAAAACAATCATAACCAAACCCGAACTTGATAAGAACCACTAAGAATCTTAAAGCTTCTTTGCACATAATAGATAGTTAAGATTTGGAAAGTGGCTTTATAAAAACTTTACAAGTTACGCAAAGAATCTTAAAATATTTTATGGCTCAAGATTTCATAAGATTCTACTTAAGAACTTAATAAGAAATAATAATTATCTTATTATAAATATGAGGGAAGAATCTTGACAACTCTTAACGATCTCTTTACAAGATCTTTAAAGATCTTTTTGTTGGAAGACATTTTCAAGATTGCCTAAGAATCGTTGTAAGATCTTACACAAATTTTATAAGATTCTTACTTGTTAAAGATCTTGAAAGATCTTCAACGATCTTTTCAGATCTTATCAAGAATTTTTACCAGGGTGGAATTAGGACAGAGTACTTTGTGAAGGAGGTAAGAGTTTTGTGAGGCCCCCTTCTCGAGCCACATTTTAACCTTTAAAAGGTCTAAGATGGGATTTTGCTTGAAATTTGAAAAAAAATCACTCTATCTCTTACTTTCTCACATTGTATTTCTCATCTCTCTACCTCAAACATAATTCTTAGTTCCTTGGATATTTGTGGACTCTAAAATCCTATTTTTCCCCAATGTTATGTTAGTCCTTCCAAACTAATTTCTTTTTCCTAACTGGAACTTCAATAGATTTCCAATATGACATTTTTTAACTTCACATTTTTTTATTTTTTGCATGTGAACATCGGAAAATAGTCTAAGCAATATCATAGTAACGTGCTGTTATAAGCAATTTCGGCCAGCCATCAATCGATGGTCTGTGAAATCGAGGACTAGAAAGAAAATAATTATATGTTTGAAATATTTATGATGATTGGAGTGATTCACTGCCATAGGGTCAGCCCAGGTCTAGGTCCCAGGCAAAAAATAGATCCCCCTAAAGATTTAGACCCCCCCCAATATTAAAAGTTTTTTAAGCAGCTCTATACCTAGTATAAAATATTTTTTGATTTAATATCGTTTTTCTCTCTTTTTTTTGATAAAAACGTCGTGATATAAAGAAAAATAATAGAAGAAATAGTCAGCCCCCAGCTTTGTCATTGAAATTCCAGGCCCCCGCAAACATATCAGGTCCCCTCAAATAAATGGCTGTATTTTAGCTCCCGGTTTTCATTTGTATTTTTGGGGGGTTGACGCTATGTAGTGCTATGATTAGTATTTGGTAAAATTTAATCCACTCTGTTTGTTCCATTTAATTTTATTCATCAATTTCTTTTTTTAAGGTAAAAGCACAAGTTCAAAAAGCCATCGACGGTTTTGACAAAACACAAAATATGATTAAAGAACGTTGCGTTCCTGGTGGTGACGCCCTTATTGTTGAAAGTTCAAATGCTGCATTAGGTATTGTTTAAAAATATTTTTTAAGGCTGTGAACGGGCTGTGAATCAAACGTTTAAAATTCTTGGTTCTCAGTGATTTATTATTTGTAGACCTCATTACAGGTCGATTACAGGGACTGAGAATCTTTACTCTCCTTTAAGGTGTGAAGCTAGCCTTAAGAAACGGTGGCAACGCCAAGATGGACGTTGGAGGAGCTGCAGTCAGCATCAACCTTGATATCCTTGGTCAAAATGACGGCGATGATGTGGAAAAAGCCTCAAACTTCACTGCAACTAAGGTGAATACCTTTTACATATGATCAATTGTTTGTACCGTAGTCAAAGTCAGCATATCCTTACGATTTTATTATTCTGGAACAATGTATTGTTGCCCGGGCCAGCTTATGCTATGTGAGGGGAATTGGGTAGACAGAAACGGAAGAAGGCTGTCGGTGACTGTACTAGGTTTCCATTCCACGATACATCGTGAATGAAGTAAAAGTGCGCTGCCCTTGGTAATCAGTGGTTCACGCACTTAATCCGAAAAACTGTGTGTCAGTGTTTCGCAAGCTGACAGGCAGTATAAACTACAGCGTGTAAGACGGTTCTAGCGAGACGATTCCTAGACCGCTCAATACAGAACCGGTTATCCTCTATAAGGATGAGAAGCCAGTTACTCTTGTCTCCCAAATAGACGTCCCCCCGCTAATTGTTAAGAGAAAAAAAAACCACCACCGCTCTTATTAAGACCCCCCCGCTAATTAAATTCGAATAAATCAATATTTTATTACAATGTAGATAGACCTTAAACTTGTTAAAATTTTCCTTTTTGTTAGTATTGGTTCTTATTTTACGTGTTCATTTGTTAAAGTTTCTTTTTTGTTGTTGAAATTGATATCAGTTTATAAAAATTCTGTCTTCAAATTACCCCCCCTCTTATTCCATCCCCCTGCTTATTAGAAATTAGAAAATTTCCCTACCCCCCTGCTTATTCGGACCCCCCTCCCCGTCTATTCGGGAGACAAGAGTATCACGACGCTGAGTCAGGTAGGGAGATCGCTTTAAAAGAAAAAAATCACTTTGAGTTGAAAGATATAATCAGAATTAGACACCAACATAAATAACAGATTTGCAATCCTTATCCATTTCCAAGTAAAAACACCACATCTATTTTTACCTTCTAAAAAAACTGAAGCCTGGCGAACTGTATTAAAAGGCAGCCTAGCAACGCTCAAAATTAATAAACTACCATATACAATAATCGGGGCACTTAAGTGCGCCACTCAGTCTATCAAAAAGCCTTAAGGGGACCCCAGGCTATATCCATTCAAGCTATTGACTTCCAAGCCCGAAGGGTTAGACTCGAGATTCCTGGATGGGAAATGAGGACACTTATTCCCCATCCACCCATCCAGAACGCCCGCGCGTGGTTTTTACACAAATGCCGGATCGAAAGTAAAATTTATCGCTAGATTTAAAAAAATGTGGTCCTCAAAAACAAAGGAACCGCAAGATACAATCTGTCGTAATGATTGTGGCGCTTTCTAGGCTCGTTCTGGATGGGGAATAAGTGACTTCACTTTTTCTTGCCTGAGAAAGGTTAGAGATTCTACTCTAGCCCTTCGGGCTTTAAATTCAATGCTTCAAACTAGTTGAATTGGATATAATTCTTTTCTTCCTTTACCAGGTGAAGAAAGTGAACTTCAATCTTTACACGACCGATACCTCAGCAACTGCCGTCAAGTCTGCTTTGACCAGTATCAACTTGGAAAGTAAGGGTGGTTCTAAGCTCACCGTGAAAGATGTTAAAGAACCTATTGTTTTGTACGTTGTCAATAATAAACCACCGCCCAAAAGAAACGCCCAAGGTGAGGTGGTTGACAACGAGGAAGAGGAAAAAGAAGAAGAGACGAATACAATGTCTGTCAATGATGATGGAACACAGGTGTGTAGTGCACTTGACTTCCTAAAGAATGTGGTTGATAGAAATAGGCGAAACAGAGTTACTCTAGGATACCTTGTTGTGCGCAGATTTGTAATACCTGCGCAGATTTGTAATAAGCTTTGCGCAGATTTGTAATACCTGCGCAGATTTGTAATACCTGCGCAGATTTGTAATACTTTCTGCGCAGATTTGTAATACCTGCGCAGATTTGTAATAAGCTTTGCGCAAATTTGTAATACTTGAGCTGCGCAGAAATGTAATACTTCTCTGCGCAGATTTGTAATTTGGAATTTAGATTTTCATTGGTAACCAAATTCTATTCTGCGAACAAAATGCATTAAAAAAGACTTAGAAAATAATTCCCAAATAAAGTTGTGATTATTGAGCACATCGAATAAATAATCAATTAATAATTCTTTTCTAAGCAGTGCTTTTATAAGAAATTTATCTGGTAATATAAAAATTGTTTTTGAGAAAAGCGTGGACATAATTTTTTATAAGAGCTGCTTTTATAAGAAACTAATCAATAACTCGTAAAATAAAAATTATTTCTTGTTTGTATTGAAAGAACCAACTGCCAAAAGCCAATTTTCATTAGATTAAAATATATTGATGTGTTTCTTATAAAGTTAATGTTCATACAAAAGATGTACAACCTTTGTGTGATTTTCTGATTATTTTTAATTCTTTTATTTTTTTAAGTCTTTTTTTCGAAACTTTTCTTCGTGGGAAACATATGCCCTTGAAGTAAAAATCTAAATTACAAATTACAAATCTGCGCAGAGAAGTATTGCATATCTGCGCAGCTCAAGTATTACAAATTTGCGCAAAATTTATTACTAATCTGCGCAGGTATTACAAATCTGCGAAGAAAGTATTACAAATCTGCGCAGGTATTACAAATCTGCGCAAGTATTACAAATCTGCGCACAACATACCTTCTTGTGAATTGTGAAAAGATATTTAGGGGAGACAAGATAGACAAAACCACCAATCGAACACCTAGCAATACTCTTAAATAGTCTGTAAGGGAAAATTGTGGACAGCTCTTTGGTTTGAAAAATAGTACCGTAAAATTCCCGTTAAATGAGGTTTCATTACAGCAGGGAGGAAATATTCCGATTAAGAAATTTTGGGTTTGAAAGAACAAAGGCAGCAGCTATCCAGACAGACAACACGAAAAACGATCAAACGAATAGTCTTAATTCTCAAAGGAAAGAGATCTCAGCGCTCAGAATCAAATCATTTTATTGGCATTTCTTTTCATAGGTGTCCTATCACAAGCACAGTATTCACAACGAAAGCTTCCTCTCACTATTTGATGTCCAACAATTCGGTCGACCAATCACTATCCGCTTGAAACAAAACAAAAAGCCAACCGAAACAATTTTCGATTACGAATGGAACCTCCCTGATAATTATTCATGCACTTGGAATAATAAAACTCTATACGAAAATCAGACGATTGATATCTTCACTGATTGGCCCGATTTAGTCACGTGTCACCAACATCCCTGGTCTGTTTTCATAAGCGACGATGCAGATCTTGATGGAGACTTCTGGATGTGTAAGTTTCTTACATGTTGGCTTTAAACGTTGTTTTAACGTTCGTCTAACGTTACAAAAACTAAGCACTGCAATATTGGATCGCGAGGGCTGGAAGTCCGGGCTAGCGCCCGGTGGAGGTAGATGTAACGCGGACGTTGTGTTGTGACCCTGGTCCTGGTGGGCAAATGTTTCTATCATGTTACCTAAATCTGGAGTATAAAATAAGAACTTAGTAAAATTCCTAGTATACCACGTAATCTAAAGACTTGTAATAAAGAATAACACTTAAATCTAGTCTGGGAGGCATAAATAGGACAACCCATACCGTCTTATCACGATTCCAATAGTGATGCCAGATTATTTCACGCCCACGTGCTGATGATAAAATGACTCGAAATCAATTTCAATTCAACCAAAAATAAGCTAGATGCCTAAATTACTCCTTTTTCTAGTTGGTAAGAGTGTCATGAGAATTTCTGTTCTATTTTCTACTACAGCTGTATCTTACACTCCGCCACCGGAAGAAGAGAACACAATCAGTGACGGCAAATCAAGGCGACGTAGAAACACGGTCACGACACAAAAGATTGATGTCGATAAAGTTGACGAAGAATATTGTGTTGTGATTAAACCACCGCCACCGACACCTGCTCCTACTTTAGGTAAACATTTTCATGCAGACACCAAAGCATATCATATACAGGTTCGAAGCTCAAAAGCAGTATGTTGCCAATTAAGTTCATAAAAATATGCCCATTCTTATGAGAAAAGTTTTATTGTTTAGAGATATATGGTTCTAGCGCTAAAATGAATGTTATCCTAGAAATGTAAGCTAGTTTGATTAAGTCAGTAGGATAAATCTAATGGTAAGTTGTGACTGAATAACTAGTATCCCAAGACAAACTTAAAATCAGTAAATATAAACAATCTTTAAAGCGCTGAAAACGCTATATTGCCATAAGCCGTGTGTTCCAGAATCGTTAATACTGGTTTAGTTAACTACTTAGGGTAAAGGACTTCATGATAGTTTTGTTTCTTAACTTATCGACTTTAATTTATTTACTCTTTCAGGTCCTGGCTCATTCGCCGCCATTGAACCAAGGATTACCAACGATTCGACCAATTATACTTTGGATGTCACCAAATCCAAATGTCTCTTTTGGAACACTGTCAACGAAACTTGGGAATCCAACGGCTGTTGGGTAATGATCTATCTTTTATTGTAATGTGTTTTTTTTAATTTTCCTGCGATATATACGATACAAAAATTATGTTTTTTTTTAAATCGTGTTTTGTAATGGGCGTTAATATTGATTGAGAAATACTGCCGGGTATTTTCATTTTTTACGCGTTCTGGGAGCTATGTAATTTTTGCAATGTAACTTTAGTATATATCTAAACGCTAGTATAATAAACTGGCATCATAAAGTATTGTGGTGTGCTGAGACATTCGTTCTCCCTTGTAGTTCGAGTGTCATGGTATACGCCATGGCTCGGCAGCTCGCATGTGCAGGGTTGCAATGTCTGCTCGCGCTCTGATTCCTACTCAATCGTGGGTAGGACCCATTCCGATGTATGGTAACATATCTATATCTGTGAAGGCTTAATCTTATAGCTCTGTGTGAGTATGGACCGTGAAGTGTGCTGATACATGCCTCTTTTACTTGACCCCGCCCAAAAAAAAAAACAGCAAACGCGCCTTACTGAATAAGATTTGAGATTACGTATTTGAAAATTTGAAGCAGCGTTGGTTAATATTCATTATTACAGGTTGGACCAGGAACAACCGCTGAAAAGACTGAATGTTTATGTACACATCTTACTGATTTCGGTGGTGACGTCATGGTGGCACCCAACCCCATCGACATGGGTGCGGTGTTCGAAGGATTAAAGAACCTGGGTGACAATCTTGGTGTGTTGATGGTCATTTTGACAATCTTTATTATGTGAGTTTATAGTTTTTTGGACTTACCTGGAGGTCTGGTGTTTATTCGTTGGTTAGTTAGTTACCAGCTTTCCTTGTATAAATATGTCCCAAAATTTTCGAAAAAAAACATCGTTGTCGCCAGATCCGAAAATGTCCCGTAAAAAAATGGGATTTTCTCGAGATTCCCAACCAATATTTTAATGTTGATTAGCTAGGTAGATCCAAAAAGTTTGTACATCCTTTTTGGAAATTGTTTATCGTTTCTCTTATTGATATACAATGATTAAGATATAGTACCACTGTTGCTTGATCAAGATTGTGTGTTATCACAGAATAATGGTTTTGATGCCACGCGGAAAAAGGTTGATTCCTTTCTTTACTGGGGGCTGGTTCTTCCCATAACATTGACCGTCACCTCTTTCTATTTCCTTCAATTTACGGAAATATCTCCGTGTGTACTTTTCTCTGTCTCTGTCGTTAGTCTAAGCCGCACACCTCTACAAACCGCAGATATAGTATAAGGATAGTATAAGGAGCACGAATCCGTTAAAAGATGCCAGCAGCCTAAGCTTCTTGGTAACATTTTTCCTTAGATACACCATTCTTTGTGTTTGGGCAAGAAAGAAAGATCGCCAAGACGAAATTGACGTATGTACTTTATTTATTGTCACCACTGTGTTTTTTTTATCAACAGCAGCAAGCTAGCTTCTGTTGATAAAAATACCTATTGATATCAGCAGTTTCGCTAATAATCACATATTGAAGGAGGACAAAAGTATAAACATTACAAACTAAACCAATCAAACCAATCAAATTGCATCTCACAAACGTAGAAAAGATTCGAAATATGTCGTCACAGGCTAAAATTGAGAGAAAGGCAAACTGTGAACTGTGATGCTAACGGTATTGAAACCCGGCTTGCAAGATAGAATCGAAGATTTTGAAGTCCATCTGTTTCTAAGTTCCTCAAAAAATTTCTTTTCATAGAAACGCTTGGTGACTGTAGATTGCACGCGCGGCGAAGAGGTGAAACAAACGCTTCTCTTCAACGTCATCACAGGTGCTGGACATAGCAGCGGAACGACCGCTAAAGTATTCTGTATTGTGTCAGGTAAGCTTTTAGTTAACTCGAAAATCACAGACATGTCATTTAGTTATAGTGGTAGCCGGATGGTTTCCTGATGGACCTTAACACAACGAAAATTGCTCTGAAGTACTTTTCCCCAACTGTTCTTTACCCGACCAGATATTTCCCCGAACGTACATTTCCTAGACCGGACTTTTCTCTTACTGTACTCAGACGTTTCCCTGAGCGGTTCATTCCCCGATAGACATTACTCTGACAGACATTTACCCAACTGGATATTTCCCCGACACATTTTTTTAAACGTTATAGTGACTAACGAAGTAATAT
The DNA here is from genome assembly GCF_902728285.1 of Clytia hemisphaerica. Classification (NCBI taxonomy): domain Eukaryota; kingdom Metazoa; phylum Cnidaria; class Hydrozoa; order Leptothecata; family Clytiidae; genus Clytia; species Clytia hemisphaerica. Next base: position 281,240 of record NW_027103564.1, on the reverse strand, counting down.
TGAAACAAGGAAAAATATCTATCTTTCAGGGAAAAACGGTAGTTCAGAAATCATTCCATTATGCTACAAAGATAAATCATTGTTCAAATCACGGTCAACTGTCCCCATCAAAGTCATGTTAGCCAAAGATCTCGGTGATATCGATTGCATTCGTGTTTTCCACGACAATTCGGGTAATTAACTTTATTCTGTCTATTACTAAGTTAAATAAATAATACATTAGTGACCTCATTTCCCATCCAGGAGATTCCTCAAAAACCTTTCGGCTTGGAACTCATGGAAAAACCTTCAAAAAATGAAATAAACTCTCATGTTATTGAATTTAGTGACAGTCTTGTCAACAAGCTTTTTTATTTTTTGAACACTCTAAAATCATCTAAGTACTTAGATTATTACATATCTAGTGCATTTTCTCGTTCCCAGGTCGAAGTCCGTCGTGGTATCTTCGAAGTATCCTCGTCACCGACACCAACACTCGCAAAGAATATCCCTTTGTATGCGACAAATGGTTAGCCGTCGAATCCGACGACGGATTAATTGAACGTCTCCTATCCGTAGCCAGTGAAAAAGAATTAAAGAAATTCCACCTAGTTTTTGCTTCCACAATCTCCAAAGGGCTTCTTGATGGTCATATCTGGTTTTCTGTCTTTTTGCGACCTAAACAAAGCTCATTTACGTGTGTTCGTCGTTTATCGGCATGTCTTGCTCTCATCTTTCTTACCATGTTGACGAACGCTATGTTCTTTGGTGTGGGTGACAATCCGGCCAATAGGAAGATTGTATGGTTAGGTGAATTCAAAATCAATTTCACAGGAATTATGATTGGTATACAATCGAGCATCATTGTGATTTTCCCGAGTGTGATAATCATTGAAGTCTTCCGAAGATTGGCTCCTCCAAAGACTAAACCAAAAGACAAAGGTAATCATATTCCTTAAAGGTATCACTTATGATATGGAAAGGAGACGCGCCTCTTTGATGACAAAACAGAATTATTAACAGAGGAATTTCTCTAAATATTTGCTCGCGTGGAACCAAAAGGGGAGAAAATTGTTCTTTCTTTTGTTTAAGACTGCTGTATAAGCAAAAGGGAGAAGATATGTCCTTTAAGGGAACTTGTTTTGGCGAGACCTCATTTTTTGAGGCGTTTCCAGAAAAAAACTTTACCACCACTTTTGGGGATATTGATTTTTGTCAGAGGTGACAGTGTTTTTACCGTTACTTATCAGAAGAACGCGTCGAAAACCTACTCACCTAAATGTCTCTGTCCATGAGTTTGGCCTATGGCATTTATAGTAAAAACATTGTCACCTCACACCATAACGTACACAAATACAGCTTACAATCACTGGAATCATGGTCATGAAATCAGCAAACGTAAAGTACGTCCAAAAGCATCTCTGGTGCTGTGACCAGGATTTCGAAGTATCGAACCCCCTGAATATCCTACTTTATTAGTAAAGACTCTTGAAAAGACAATTTATCCCTACATATCCGCTCCCTTGTAGATATTTAACCCCCTGGATATCCAGTTTTGAACAAAAATCGTTTATCCGATACCCTCGATACCCTCGCACGGACTATTTCTGAAAAAACCCATTTGTACCCAGCCATAAAACTCGGAGTATAAAAACTAATATGAGCTTAAACTTAAATGACTTTTTTGTGTTTTTCAACCTTACTTAGACTCAACAACGAACAATCAAGACAGTCTCGATAACTCGATGGAAAACGAAGAAGAAGAAGAGCAACAACTTATTTCTCAAGCTGAAGGGAAGAAAGACAAAGGTCCATTCCTCTTGCCAAACCAATTCAAATATGTAGCATATTTCTTTGTGGTGGCTTCGTCAGGAAGTTCGGCAATCGTTTGCTTCTTTTATTCTATGATGTGGGGACCGAAAAAGTCTAATGAATGGTAAGAGATTCTCCCCTCTATTTGTTTTTATTTTTGAAACATTGTCCTTAAATCTGTTCACACCAATGAAGTATAAGCCCGAAGGGCTAGAATCGAATCTTCTTGGTAGGCTTTGAAGCCAACAAATCCTACCAAAGTTGCGCAGCCTTGCGCGACCCCCCTGGTTTTTACACAATTGGCAGATTGAAACTAAAATTTACCGCTAAAAAAATATCACTCGAAAACAAAAGAATTGCTAATTTAATCCGTCGTCAAAAATACGGCGCGTATTTTAAGGCTTCAATTTTTCTTGCCTGAGAAAGGTTAGAGATTCGATTCTAGTCCTTCGGGCTTATACTTCATTGGTTCACACTGCACGTTATTTTTTTGAAAGTATGAAATTGAACTTTTTGAGTGAATTTCTGGTTGTAATTTTAATTTCATTGTCAATTAACGAGCATTGCACTCCTCGCATGTTTCCGACGTACTTGCTCTATTGTCTTAAATCCGCCAGTGTCATTATTAGGGTGATATTATGGTTTTTCCCGTGAAGCAAGTGTACAACTAAAATGTCATTTTGCGTTTCTGTTATAGGTTAGCGTCTATGTTTGCTGGATTCTTCCAATCTGTACTGGTTATCCAACCTATCAAGGCTGTCTTCTTAGCTATCCTGCTTGCAGCGATCTGTAGAAAGCCAGTCAAGACAGAAGCTGCTCAAGAAGAAGATGTACAGGTACAGGCTTTGACTATATCTTTAACGAAAAGTTTTTTTTATTTAAGAGAAATACCACTGCAATGATTTCGCGAAATTACTTTATCTATCCTTGATTTTCCTCCCAATACATACCTCACTTTCAACCAATCAGATTTGTAAAAGTGATGTAATGTCGGAAGTGAATGAAGTGATTCATCATAACATACACAAATAGAGGTCTAGAATTAGATTAGTACAGGCAAACAGAATCCGTTCATAAGAAATCCATCCATTATTTTTTTCTGTTGTGGAAAAGAGATGAAAATCAAAATTTTCCGTGGTTCAGTTGCCAAATAAACAGTCCTTCGGTTAATTAATCCTTAAAAAAACGGCCGGTTAGCTCAGTCGTTAGAGCATCCCCGGTCACCGCCAACTCAGCGAATGAGTAGCTTTAGATTGGGTATTCTAATCTAAGCGGTAAGTTACTGGGAGCTGAGAGTAGGTGTGGCTCTCTACCTCAGCATTCGAACTCCCAGGTCTAATGCAAATAGAAAAGGGGATAGGCTTCCTCATTCCCAGCTCCACCAACAGTCACCAGATGGATAAACTTACTTACTTACTACTGACAAAGAAAAAAGTCCAATCGTTTCTATGAATATAAATTTTTGGACCTACTCCGGTGGGCTGTAGGTCCTATAAATTAACCTTTGTCCGTCCGTCTGTCCGTCCATCCGTTAGTTACCAGCTTTTCTCGAGATTGGCTCATTAGTTTTTCTCTGATTTTTTGCACAATGACGCAAAACGGCAATGCTCAAAATGTGACGGAGCCCGATTTTCGAAAAAAAAAATTTTCCGGCCGAAAATGGCGGAAATATGCCGGAAAAAATGGTTTTTCGGCATTTTCTCGAGATTTCATCATTAGTTTTTTCTGATTTTTTGCTCGAAGATGCGTATTAACAATGCCCAAAACATGGCTTAGTACAATTCTTGAGAAAAAATTTTTTCCGGCCGAAAATGCCGGAAATATGCCGGAAATCGCCGTTTTTCTGGATTTTCATTGGATTTTTTCCATATAATTGGTTGTTTTTTTCATTCAAAAACATTATTAATAGCAATGCCCACCATCAAGCATGTTTCAATTTTCAATAAAATTGATTTTTGAAGCCGGAACTTTCTAAAAATCGCCGGAACAGCCGATTTTCGCCGGAAAAACGGTATTTCTTGAATTTCTTGAGCTGTACTTTATATTTTTTCATGAAATTTTGCACACTGATGCAAAATGTCAATACCTAAATTGTGATGGAGCCCGATTTTCGAAAAAAATTCAATTCCGGCCGAAAATGCCGGAAATATGCCGGAAAAACTGGTTTTTCAGCATTTTCTCGAGATTTCATCATTAGTTTTTTCTGACTTTTTGCTCAAAGATGGGTATTAACAATGCCCAAAACATGGCCGAGTCTGATTTTTGAGAACATTTTTTTTCCGGCGGAAAATGCCTGAAATATGCTGGAAATCGCCGTTTTTCTAGATTTTCATTGGACTTTTTCCTTATAATTGGATGGTTTTTCATTCAAAAACATTATTAATAGCAATGCCCACCATCAAGCATGTTTCAATTTTCAATAAAATTGATTTTTGAAGCCGGAACTATTTTAAAAGTCGCCGGAACAACCTATTTTCGCCGGAAAGACAGAAGTATTTCTTGAATTTCTCGAGCTGTACTTTATATTTATTTATGAAATTTTGCACACTGATGCAATATGACAATACCTAAAATGTGACAGAGCCCGATTTTCGAAAAAAAATTTTCCGGCCGAAAATGCCGGAAATATGTCGGAAATATTGGTTTTTTGATATTTTCTCGAATTTTCATTTTTAGTTTTTTCTGACTTTCTGCTCAAAGATGGGTATTAACAATGCCCAAAACATGGCTGAGTCCGATTTTTGAGGAAAAAATCTTTCCGGTTGAAAATGCCGGAAATCGCCGTTTAGTTTACTTATTTCTATGCTTTTCACACAAAAACATTATTCATAACAATTTTCCTTATAATTGGTTGTTTTTTCATTCAAAAACATTATTAATAGCAATGCCCACCATCAAGCATGATTCAATTGTCAATAAAACTGATTTTTGCGACCAGAACTTCCTATTTATTATTTCCCTACAACTCTTCTCTCTCCCCCCATCAACAATCAATGATGAATTTATTGTGTTGTGTATTTTCGCTAAACGCTATATTTTCTGACTGATTTTTTTCATTTTTCTTTTCGCATTGCTATCTAACTTTAATCATCAGGTAGGTCCATTTAGCATATTGCTTGTTATTCTATTTTTGGTTTTCAAAATTAAATTTTCCAGCCCCACGTTTATTTTGACCCCCTTCCCTTCGTACGGTTTATATATTGAGAGCCATAATTCGTGTGAAAGTTATGAAACAACAATCGATTTGTTTTCATATTGTAGGTTGTTGATAAGAAAGATAAGAAGAAGAAGAAAACAAAGAAAGTGACGAGTGAAGAAGATGAAGAAGAAGCGTTCGAAGATGAAGTAGAAGACATGGCGGGCGATGATGGAATCATTACTGCTGATGAAGTGCCTATCATCAGGTAAGCCTTGTCTTTTGATCTACTAATAGGTACCTAGGAAAAGTTTTACGGGGATAGCACCAAAATCTAGGATAGTCTTTCAATACACAACCTTTGGAGCGTGAGGAGTCAGGGTTCGTGTTTACATACCAGGAAGAATGGCGTCAAAATGCCTGAAGTCTTTGCATTGAAATTCTCATAAAACAAAGAATTTTGACGACATTTCCTTGTAAATTCAAAAGCGACTGGATAGGTGTATTATTAGCATGGGATCCATGGAAAACCTGTATGACAATTCATGCACTAAAGGTAACAGGGGGGAGATTCGACCCAGGAACAACAACATCCACCTAACCAACATAATTCTAAGGTCTTATTGGAATGAGTGAATTATTCGACCACCGACCTTTGTAGACTGGAGTCGCTTATTGTGCGTGTAATATTTATAAGGTTATAATAGTTATAAGGGTGTTGTGTGGTTATATAATAAATGTTACGGGATAACATCGGCTAAGGCGTATAGTGGTATAGTGGTTATCGTGCTTGACGTCTGTCCAGGAGGCCCGAGTTCGATACCCACCGTGGCACTACGATTCACTTGGCAAGTGAATGCTAGATATTCTAGACATTGTGGTGTGCTGAGACACTTAAGAGGTTCTACACCTTCGAGGACATCCGTTCTCCCGTGTAGTTCGAGTGTCGTGGTATACATCATGGCTCGGCAGCTCGCATCTGCATGGTTGCAATGTCTGCTTGCGCTGTGATCCCAAATCCATCGTGGGTAGGATCCATTCCGATGCAATCAGAGGGCATATCTATCATATCTATCATATCAATATCGGCTAATTGAAAGTTTTTCTTTTTTCTCCAGACCGAGCGACAGTGAAATTGAACGATCACGAAAATCAAAGATCCGTGATAAAATGACAAGTATCGTGATCAAGGATATATTTACATATATTTGTTTCTTGGGAATTGTGGGTAAATTAGCGTACTCGGAACGTGACATGCACGCTTATTGGTTCCGTGAGGACTTGGTCAATATGTTCAAATATGCTAAATACAGTAATGGTGGAATGCAATTTGAATCTGTAAGTGTGATTTGTTTGCAGAAATTGAAGAAATGAAATTTTTGTCCAAATGTCCAAATTTTTTGAAGCCTATGGATGTTGTTAGCTTGCTGAGTTTTAAACCTAAGATTTTCTTTAATGTTCTTATTTTCACCCTGGAGTATCTTTTTTTTCCACCCAATTTTCTAACTCCGTAATCTATCTAAAACTTCTAGATTTTGAAAATTTTTGCGAGCTTCAGAGCTTTAGCGTGTCGGATGAAAATTTCAGATAAAAGATTACCGGGACTGTTGGGTAGGGTAGCTTTTATTTTCTTTTTCTCTCAATTACTGTGAATTGAAAATGGAAAACATCAATTAACTTTGATTTTTCAACCTTGGAAGTTCTACATTAATATAACAATAGCGTTCAGTTTGAGGTCGTTGTTGTTATTTTCTGCCCGCGCAGTTTGATTATTAGCCTGAGAGTGTCATTTGGGCCCGACGCAAAGCGGAGGGCGCAAATGGCACTAGAGGACTAATAATCCAACTGCAAGGGCAGAATAAATGACAACAACGAACGAAAGCTTAACGCTTTTAACTATTATTATCCATATCAGACATTCAAACAACGTTTTTTTCTAGCGTCAGCCAAGTATTTTCGCTTCAATGCAATAACTTTAACAAGTTTTGAGTACCCTTGCTAGCGGGCCGCAAATGACGTTATCGCCCTATAATCAGGGCGGTTAATGATATTTCAGCCCTCTGAAGCGCGACGCCTTAGCTTTCTCAGCGCGGGTATGAATATTTGAGTCATAGAACCTTTCAATACCACCCGCCGTTCGAATCTTTAATGGCTTACTTAATGACCGCTATATGGATAATAATTCATAGTACTATATTTCATGTGGAAATTTGAGAAAATCATTTGTTTTATTTTTTCAGGTATCAAACAATGGTTATTATTACACCTGGATACGTGATACGCTGGTACCTGGCGTATTTTCTGGTCCCTGGTACAATGACGAACTTCTCAAACATCAAGGCTTCATTGATAACCATGAAAGCTTTCTCGTCAGTATTCCACGTATCCGACAAGTACGAACCGAAAAACGTAAGACGTTACTTCCTTTATTGTTTTATTGTTAACCGGTTACTTTTTCAAAGCAGGCTACACGGCTTTTTGCGCCATGCAATTGGTTCTTTTCGCATGACGACGGGCCTAAACTGCTCAGAGTTGCCCGTTGTTTAGTCTAGCAAGCTAGACGACTAATTTATACATAGTAGAAATAAAGCAAAAAGTAATGAATGGAACAATTTTAGTCGTCTAGAAACCTTTGTGCACTAACTCCAAACAAAAGAAAAGTGTCAATATTGCAATTATAATTTTTTCCTGCTCAAAATAATTCTTGAGAAAAAAAAGTATGTGTGGATTTGTGTATTGAAAGTTTTTCATTTGAGTTGATTTCGTTTTGAGAGTTTGTTGTTGCTTGATAAATTGTTTTCTTGCTACGCAAGTTTCTGCGTAGCTAGCCCCTGTATCTATAAGGCTGGAACACCGGATTCTTCCAGTCGTTTATACAAACTAAATCCCGTATTATTATTATTATTAGTATTGGTATTATTAGAATTACACGGATTATAAACGACTCCAGTCTACCCGTTGTTAGGAAAATTCATTGTGACGTCACTTTTTCAAAGGAAAATAAACAATGCGTTGACATCTTTCTCTCATTTTTAATTTCTGACGTCAGAAATTATAACAATTTTTTATCTCTTTTCGCTTGTTTTTTTCGCTTTATTTCGCTATTTTTCCTGGATAAAGCGCTAAAAATCGATTGAAGCTGAAGGAAACGGATAACAAATACAATAATGACCGTTTTTTTCGGGCTGTATTGAAAATATTGCTCTCGGTCAACGCAACAACCTCGCAAGCTCGGTCGTTACTTGACCTCGGGCAATATTTCTCAGTACAGCCCTCACTAACCGGTCATTATTGTATTAATATCAGACACATGTTTTATTTCAGGCCAGTGTTTCCCTATTGTTCTAATGCTCCACATTGTGTCGATTCAATGTGAAAAAGCTTGCACCTTAAAATTGATGAGCGAACTGTCGTTGTCGAGCCCTTTTCAGAAATTCATGGAAGTTTGACTTTTAGAGGCTCCTCTGGCCTTCATTTTGCTTCAAATGCCTTTCAATCTTATACCAATGGACGCAGAATTTTACGTAGATTATAAAGTTTTTGTACCAAAAGCTACGGCCCTACGGTATTTTGACCCCTCTGCTACCAGTATATTCGTAGTCAGCAGCGAGTTTTTTAATGAATATTTTCGTTGATTGATAAAAAATCGTCAATGGACCAATTAATTCAATCGGGGGATACGAGAATGGGCTGTTTGGTATGGTATCTTTTCCACTGTCCAAAGACGTTGATCTCCAAAAGACCAAAATCCAGTCCAAGGCAGGTCGCTTTTGTGAGGTGGATATTGAATAAATTATTTTATATATCTATGCCATCCATGCCATTCCCAAAAATTGTTCTGACAAAAGTTAACGTCACAATATTCTATTCTTTTTTTAGATTCTTGTGTCGTTCCTGATGAATTTAAAGACATCATAATGAACTGTGAATCTTACTATGCCTTTGAGAAAGAAGACAAAAAAGACTATGGAGTAGCATGGACACCCTACAACGCATCTTTGGTTGGGAATACCCGAAAACGTCGCGACTCAACTTGGATTGTCAGGGATTCAGGGGTAGACAAGTATAGATATAGGCGTGCTGTCGGTGGAGCCAAAGCGGCTGTCGGTGGTGCTTATCAATCTATGGCAACTGGTCGTAATAAGCAGCTTCGCCGACGTAAGCAAATGGCGACCGGAGGTATTGATGGAAAACCGGTTTATTACGTTGCACCGGAAGCTTTATTACCAGACGGTACGGTAGTATCATGTAAAGATCGCTGGGAATATTTCACATCCACTGAACTGCGTGGTTTCCCTGTGCCTGGTCGCGTCACCAGTTACAATGGCGGGGGTTACGTTTCAAACCTAGGCTATAATGAGGAAACCAGTTGGACCGTTTTAGCTGATCTTCATTCTCATAATTGGCTTGATCGTCAATCAAGAGCTGTTTTCACCGAGTTCACTGTCTATAATGGTAACATCAATTTGTTTGCAACTGCATTTTTGTATGTGGAAAATCTGCCGACTGGTGGTGCTTTACCGTGGGCTGATTTCAAAATCTTCAACGGTTATCGCTATTCTGCTAAAGATGGTCTACAGAGTCTATGGGCTGAGATGGTTTTCATTATTTTCATCACCTATTTCTCAGTCAGGGAGATTCGAAAGATGTTGCGTTTCAAGAAAGAATATTTCCGTGGCTTTTTCAACTGGGTGGAGACCATCTTAATGCCTTTATACCTGATCATGTTTGTTTTGATTCTCGTTCGTTGGTTGACGACTTCAGCCAACATCATGTCTTTTAAAGAGAATCCAAAAGATTTTGTCAGTTTCCAGTACTCAGCTGCTGCAGACACCGCTTTAATGTCGGTCATCGGTATCGTGGCTTTCCTCTTAAACATCAAATTTCTCAGATTGCTTCAATTTGCCAAACTATTCTTTGTCACTGGACAAGTCATTAAATCTTTCGCTTATCCATTGGCGATGTTCAGTATTCCATTCACGTTGTATTTCCTTCTCTTCGCATGGGTTGCTAACCTTGGTTTTGGCGCCGTCAATGAAAATTACTTGAGTATATCACGTACAATTGCTACGCAGTTCTTGCACTTGTTAGGTATGCAAATTTATCTTCTTCAAGTAGAAGGATTTTTTTATAACTAAAGAACTTTCCGTAACGGGTGACTTAGATAAATTTAGACACTAACCATTTCTTGACTTAGCTACTTCTCATTAGAAGGACCTTTGTCTTATTATATTTTTGAGGTCGGACGAGCTATATTTGATTTTAACCCTATTTTTATCAGGGGGGGGGGTGTTTTCCACCAGGCTGGCACTCTTTTGTTAATAGCTCACTGTAAATTTTTTTTAACACTCTGAAGGTTCTTGACTTTTAATATAATCCTATTAGCAGCATGTATACCAAATTTTACAATTATACACCGACCAGATCAGGTTTTATGACTTTTTTGTGCAGGCATATCATAAAATCCAGCTAAAACCCTGTAAAATCCATAAATCTTAAATTTAGCATAACTTTTGACCTAGTCATCAAACTGACTTCAAAATTTGACAGGTTTTAGGTATCAATAATAAATTCTAAAAAATATTAAAAAAGTTTTCAAAAACTGCTGACGTCATCAAAAATGACGTCATTGTTTTTTGAAAAAATTTACTCATTTTCTGCATGGATTTTAAAGGTCAATTTTATTAGTATGTTTATAACCGGCAAATATGTTAAAGATATTTATTTTGGCTTTTAGAAATTCAAAACAGAATTGAAAAATCTCCATTCGTTCAACTTTAATTGCTATTTTATTGAATAGTACTTTTTCATTAGTAAGCGATAAATGTGAAAGTTTGTGATGACGTCACCACCTTTATGATGACGTCATCAACCCAAATTTTTTTCTATGAACTCCTTTTATGGTAGAGAACATTTATGCCAAATTTCAAGTCCATATCTTTTATAGATCAAAAGTTATGCAAGGCTGGTGGAAAACACCCCCCCTTGAGAATACAAAATCCGAAAAAGCCTGATAATAATAGGGTTAAAGTTAAAATTCAAAATAAAAATAATAATAGGTAAATTTTTACAGTCTGGGGGAAGATTTGGGTTTTTGGTTTCCGGAATCCGTCTTCATTGGGATACATTGTGTTGGAGCGAATTGCTGGAAAACATACCAATCCTTTCTTTAAGAGCCTTACTTTCATTCTTTTAGGTGCAACTGATTTTGAAGGGACTATGGAATTAAGTCCTATCTTTGGTCCGATGTATTTCTTGGCATACACTTGCTTCATGATGTTTATTGTTTTCAACATGTTTATGGCCATCATTTGTGAAGCAGTTGATGATGATTACGATGAAGAGTTTGAAAGACAAGCTGGTGATATCCAGGTCATTGAATTCATGACAAAACGATTGAAGGTACACATAAGCTTAATTGTTGTTAGGGAGGTTACAATGTGTTTGGGCAAATTGAGGTATCCCAGAAAAAGTCTGTACCGCTATGTTGAGGAGGTGTGACGTCCAGGGTGGTCTGGAAAAGAAAAAATCCAGGGTGTCTGTTTATCGAGTGTAAAGACCCAGGGTGGTTAGTAAAATGAGGCTTAAAATCCAGGGTGGTCAGGAAAACTAGGTCAAAAATCCATGTTGGTTTAAAAAATGAGAAAAAAAATTCAAGGTGTTCCTGAAAATTTTTTAAAAATCCAGGAGCCACCTTTCCAAAAAAGATCCACTCAACATTGATATATTTATTGATCTAAATTGATTTAAATATCTTTTCGGCGAGAGGACAATTAGGTGAAATGAACACCTGGTTATGTGAGAGTGGTATGGGTACTGTTTTTTATACCTCGAAATTCGCTATAAGAGTTACAATAAACCAATAAATTCTCTGGAAGAGGGAAGATGATGAAGATTTCTGAAATTCAGACCATGAAATTTGCTGATGATATTTTATTTGCTTGTTCGTTTTTTGCTCCTTTGTTATATTTTTGGTTTCGTTCGTTCGTTTTTCGAGATTACAATTGAAACAATCGTTTTTTTCTGAACACGATCTTAGTTGACTTGCTTTTGCATTTACTAAAACCGTAATGGCGGCTCCAAGATGTCCGTTTAAAAAAAATGTTTATCAGTCTTATTTTTAAAAAGTTCTCTCGCTCTTTTTTTTTGTACATTTGCAGAAAAAAAAGTCTGAAAGTAAGGCTAGCATACCAAGCTGGATACATTTGTGAAATCTGGTGTGAGAAAATCATCATTAGACAAGAAATTCAGACAAAATGCTTATAGTGACACGAAATTTTCAATTGGAAATATCTTTCCAAGACTGTCCCCAGAAGAGCTGAAATTAGCATGCATAAGACTTGAGTGTCTTGGCTTCACTGTGGTATGAAAATCCTTTGGAGGCATGTGGTGGGAAGGTGGTTTTTTTGAGGCTGAAGTTTGAAAATTTCCGGTGTCTACATTAAATTTCTTATACACAACACGTCTTTTGCATCTTTCTCACAGCTTGAAACGTCATATTGACTTATAATTATCAATTAAGTGGAAGAATCTGACTCTCACAGGAAAGTTTTAAGTCTCTTTTGGGAATTGGATAGGTGGTTTTCGATAAGAAATGCAATAAAAATGATTTGAAAAAACATTTAATGAGGGAAGGAGAGTGAACAATAATATCATTATGCGGACATAGCTAGTACACGAGAAATCGGCAAAAATCTGTTACTTGTACATCCAGTGTATAATAAATCCTTGCTAAAACGAAGAACCGCTTCTTTAACATTAATCTCAGGTATTAATTGGAATCAGGAGATTTCAAATTTTTCCTCTGCAAGGCTAACGATATTTAAAACAAGGACCACGCAAACTAAGTATTCCCTGGTTTCCTTCGTTGTTTTCTTACATTTTCGAAGTTACAATAATTGAAATAGTCTTTTTTTGCAACACGATCCCACTTTTTGTATGTATTTACTAAAACAAAGATTTAACCTTTTCTTTAAAACTAATCTCAGGAATTGATTGGTATTAATACCGATGAAGATCCAATCAGAATCGATCAAGACGATCTACCCGAAGATCCAACAGAGAAGTTGAACAAGACCGATCAAGCAGTGACGGAGCTGGAAATGTGTATCTCACGATTGGTACGTATAGTCGAGAAAGAAGAATCGAAATATACTGAGGAAGAGTTGAACAATGATCCAGAAGACACCACCAACGCTGCCGACGAAGACCAGAATCAAGAAATGGAAGGAGAGAATCCTAATCAGGAAGATGACGAAGATGCTATCGCAGATGGTCTACAGACTGAACGACTTCCTGATGAGGACATTCAACCATCAAATGTTGGCGAAGCTGGTCGTCAGAATAAAAAAAGTGACTGTGTTTTCAACAGCTTTGAAAACATTCGTTTATAGAACAAAATTATCTTTGAGAAGATTTGTTTGTAAGATTTTGCACCAACAGTTATGACAACTTTATATTTTGACAGTGATTTATTAATATCTGAACTGATTTCCTTTCTTTCGCCTTTCTCATACATTAAGATTTCTTGATTTCTTCAAATTTTGGTATCTGTGTCAAAATCAAGTTGACCAGATCCTTTTGTTTTTGTAGCGTTTTCAGTTCTTGAATACACTAACAATATGAAAGCTAAAGAGTTTCTTGGTATTTATTATTGATCTAATTTTCTACCTCAGAAAAAAGGATAGCTTAGGCGAGACCAATTTAATTTGTTGTTCTACGGGCAGATCGTTAGAAAAATATGGGTCGGTCGGTCGGTAAAATAAGAATAAATTTTTCATTTATCAGGGTTGGTAAGGTACTGAAAATATTTTGGATAAAAAATGTCTGGATCAAAAGTTCACTTTTTTATCTTCGATGAAGATCATAATAAAATTTTAGTGTATGGAATTGATTTTCTAAATTTTCAATTTTTTGAATTAATTTTCAGCTTTCTTCAAATTTAATTCTTACAAATAACTAGTGTGTGAAATACATTTTAGTGGAAATTCAATATTATTATTTTTTTGATTTTAGCAAAATGAGGTCGGTCGGGCCCGTAGAACAACAAATTTAATTGATCTTACCTTGTTTAATAAAATTATTTATTCTCCATAATGTATATACAATATATAAATTTATTTACGCACATTAAGCATTCATTGTAAACCATGTTTATGCATTCACTTTTTATCCTGATTATGTTTATAAAAATAAGGCGTTTTAAAACATATTTTTTCTTGACTCGCTTTATTAAATCACAGTAAACTCTCCAATAGCAAACCCAAATTACAATCAACGTTGAATAATATTGGTAAATTAGGGCATTTCTCAGAATTTAAACTTCGAGCGAGAATGGCAATTTTTTAATACTTTCACTTTATTTTTTTCATAAGATTGCTCGGATATTCTAAGCCTTCTTATTGGAGCAATTTTGAGCTTTTGGATCCCAATCTGGGGGGTACTAGGTTTGCGAGGTGATGGGTATGTCCGAGCCAAAAATCGACCCTTTTTTATTTTTTGAGATCCCTTAAAAATTTTTGTAAAATCTTTAAGAGATTTTCGTAAAATCTATGAGCGATTTTCTATATATAACCTTTTGAAGGGAGTACCCTTTTTTGGCCTAAGCCCAGATCCCAATATCCTAAGCTAGTAAGTCTCAAGTCTAAAACATTTGCAGGGAATTCCCCTTTTTCTAAAATATTATGACCATGATTGCGCAATATAAAGATATTAAAATTTGTAGATTCTCCGTCATGTCACATGTGAATATTGAATGTTTTGGCGGATTATCAAAATTTAAGTTACCTTTTTCTCTTTCTGATCCAAAGAATGCACTATCTCGTAAAATAAAAGCTTTTTAGATAACCTAAGCATTGCAAACGATAGCCCTTGACCCAAAAAGATAAAATATATGGAAGCCCAAATACACAAAAATATCGCAAACATAGGTTTGCGGTTCGTAAACCTAGGTTTACGATATTTTTGTGCATTTGGGCTTCCATAAAAATATGGTAGAATACCAGGGGTAGTCAAAAATAATTTTTCAGAAAATGAGCTAGAATGCTAAAGAGCCCCAGCCCTGACCCGAAGATTGAGTGATTGAGTTGCTTATAAAAAAATGTGTATTTATTTGTAAAGAGCTGTAGAAATTTGAATTCGAATTGCCCAACTTTTTCGTGGTGCGCACCCAATACATACGTATAGAAAAAAAATAGATAAATATGTACCAGGTGAAATTTTCTTAAAATTCCTACATCCGTATACCAAAGATTAAGTGTGATGGAAAAAATCGATATTTATCTCCTTTAGCTTTATCCGAGCTGTGATGTGAGTGTGTTACTCGGTAGGAAATCCCTGAAAGACCTCCACTCCATATTTTTTGGCACGCACATTTTTTGGAAACTGATTACCTGTAAATAATTAGGATCTTGATGTTATTTTTCAAATGTATAAGATTTGTGCAGAGACTTACCATGTATCCAGGGATCTATTTGCATTTTTTGTACTGGGCGACTTACTCTGGGGGCTGAGTTAGGTCTCGTATGCCGCACATTGGCGTATAGTCATTTTTATCTTTTGATCATGAAAGTATAGTCCTTGAATAGTCAGAAAACGTGTGTGGCGTTATTTAGATCAGGCACAAATTTCCATAATGGCGGATTTTAGATTTTCAACCCTTTTTAGCCCTCTTGCTTGAAAAAACTTTTTTTTAAAGTTTAAACATAGACATATTATATTCCAATCGATCACAAATTTTATGCTGATTAAGAAAAATGTCAGAACCATGGTCTGAAAATTTCGTTATCTGGAGATATGAAGCACTTTCGATTTTGTTTTTTTTGAAATGACTACTTTTGGTTCCAAATTTGCGTGGCTGTAAAATTTAATTGGCTTACTTGATATACTTGAAATTTTTGGAGGGTTTTGCCTACCGTTCAAATAATAAATTTCAGGAAAATTTATTTTTTCTACATGAATTTCGAAATCCATAATGGCGGATTCAAAACTTTCTTACTTTTTGATAAATAACGAGATTGCTCACGGGAATTTTTTGACCCACATTACGCGCGATCGTGTTTAATTGCCCGCACGTGTACGCTCTGTGAATTCTATCTGCTGTATATGGGTATTGTATACAAGAAAAAGCTCCTCTCTTCAGTTTTTTGAGAATTTAAGGAGATTGGAGAGTGTCCTAACCCCCCAGATGGAAATTTTAATTTTAAAGGCACTAGCAGGGTTTACAACCCATTTGCTGCAGTCCCACTAAAGACTAAAGAGTCCTGAAAATCCCCTGAAAATCTCGATGAGTGATCGGCTCCCGCATGTTGGAAATGATCTAAAATCATTTGTTTAAGAAGTTAATATCTTGACAGGGCAAATAAAATTATACAGGTCATGGCAATAAAGATATATTGTTGTTAATCATTGATTAATATTTGTAACGTCTTGAGTGGCCGATTGGATAGGGCGTTCCAGCTATCAGGTATGTGTTTGTCATTTTTGAGAGTTCGAATCCTATACGGTGCGTTGAAGGGGGGGTTGAAGTTTGTGTTATTTTGTCAGCATTGACCAACCTTTTTCTGGTTTTATGAGCTCTTATTGATATTTTTGGAAATTCCCGTTATATTTTTAAGAAACAAAAATTTTATAAGTAGTGTCGCCTCAGTGCAGTTTGACTCAAGTACTTCAAAATGGATCAGGTTGGTTAGTGGGTGAAGAGTCAAGAGTCAAGAGTTATGACTTTCCCTTCTCTTGAAAATCCAGTATTCCAAAACCCCTCCAAAACTTTGAATTAAAAAAATGTTTTTTCGAAACCACAAGTGAAAAGAAAAGCAGATAAAAATGATTGACAGGTTTAAAAAATGATTGGACAGGTGCGGGTTTGCTCGCGTGGGTTAGAAATTCCCGTGAGCAATCTCGTTATTTATCAGAATCTACTTTCTTTCGTCACATGGGCTCTTAGGCTCTGCTAGCCTAAGAAAGATATTTTTTGAGCTTAAAACCCTGCATACTATATACCAATCGATCAGAAATTTTATACTGATTAAGAAAAAGGTCAGAACCGACCATGGTCAAGAAAAAATGACTATACGCCGATGTACATACGAGACGTAACTCAGCCCCTAGAGTAACTGGGGTGTAGAAAGACAAATCGACAAATATTCATTCAAATTTTATTGCTACTGCTTTAAAAGTGATAGAGTTTTGTTTATTTCGCTCGCAACCTGGGGGGGGGGGGTACCGGGTTGAAAAAAGATTTACGGAGAGTCGAAATAGCGGAATTTTTGAAAGTGAAAGTGCTATCAAAATCAAAATGGCGGCAAGACGTGACCAAAAAATGATTTTTTTTCAAGCTTTCATTTCTAAGCTGTAAATCTACAATATATTGAGATTTTAGTGTATTTTAACGTTTTTCAGAATTTAGAGTTCAGGCCCGATTTGCTATTTTAGTATTTCCATTTTCTTTCATTGAATATTTCGATTTTGGAGGGGTTTGGTAGCGAGTGCCTCACACTAAAAACCGAGATTTTTCATCCCGTTTCTTGCGTAGAATAGAAAAAACGTGGGTGACGTCTAGTATAGGCTAGGGGTTTGGTGGCTATTCTGGTCCAACAGGACCCTGCCGACGCACCGGACTGTCCGGTGTATTTGTCCGGTGGCAAAAAGTATCCTTTCGTTACACCCAGACGGTGTCAATCGAACGAATCGAACGCCGATTCAATCGAACGCAATTGAACGCAATCGAATAATTGCAATTCGATTGTCGAACGCAATCGAATCGCAATCGAATATTACCCAGGATTTGATGTTCGATTGCTTCGATTACGTTCGATTGTATTTGATTACGTTCAATTGTATTCGATTACGTTCGATTGATTCAATTGTATTAGATTTTATTCGCTTTAGTATGGTACTTAAGCCCTCGGCCGCCCACGCTAAGAAGCTCTAACAGAGTGATCCAATTTAATTTAATCGCAATCAAACTCATCGAACATAATCGTAATCGAAGATTAATCCAATGTAATTGACAATCAACAAAAAACCAGAGCTAAACCATGGATCACCCCTGGTAGCGACTCCAGAAGTCATGCAACTTTCGTTGACGTCAAACCAAATATTTCATTTTTCCGTGAACTTTGAACCCTTCGAACTTTTTTTCTATGTATGCTAAAGCGTTATGGTTTTTACTAAATGAAAGCCCGTGATCTTAGCTTTCCAGCGGTATATAACACTGTGGACACGGGCTAGACGGCAAATTGGTAAAATGCCGAACATTTTGCAACATTTTGAAAATTGTTTGCCGACGGGAGAAAAACAATTTCCAACTATCGATGAACAAATGTGTCTGGAAACAGAGGAAAATGTATTTGAAGGCTGAAACTTTGTATGTTTATCAGAAAAAGGGTGAGGAATTCAAAAATCACAATCGATAATTCTAATTCTTTCATTTTCATGTAGTTTTTTTCACTTTTTTGCTTCTTTTGCATGGGAATGTCCCAAAAAAAAGTTTTTATTTCTGCCGAAATGGATTTTCTTTTCATTTGGGGTTTCTCCTTTCAGAAAAACTTATTCTTTATTCATAAGTTTTTGTTCCTCCATTTCCAGAGGCCCCTTGAAAGTGGGTCCTACCACCTTTTTTGACTCATTTCAACCTTTTCCAAGCTAATTTTCTTCAAAAACAAAAATAAAACAATGCAATGTCTTCTTTTTTCAAAAAAAGATATATCTTTCATTATTTTGATAAATATACTAAATATTCTCAAATATTTTTATATAATAATATTCTAACACCATCAAAGAATTCTCCCTGCAAATTTCAGGTCTCTAGCTACACTAGAAAAAGAGATATGCAAAATTGAAGAAGCATGACTGGAAAATTTCTTTTTTTTCTTTTTTGACACATTTTTTGAATTTTTCCAAGCTATTTTCCTAACCTTTTTTTTGACATTTTTAGTCAAATTTTTGACAATAAATTTGAATATTTTTACAACCACTTATCCTCTGGAGGCCTATGACCCCTCATTTTCTTTCTTTTTCAAAGCTCTACAAGATAGGATAGGTTTTGAAAAAAAAATTAAAATTTGAAAAATCTTCTGGAGTTGCTACCCCTGGGATTATCAAATCAATTTCTCAACGTCAATTTTACTCAAGGAAATATATCAAAACCAAAGACCCAATTATGAAAACTTTTTATTATCAACGATACAAAACTTACAAAAACCTCATAGTTACTCTTACACGTAAGAGCAAAAATAATCATTATTCCAGGTTTTTCTCTGTCCATGCTACTAATATTTTGAAAGTCTGGGAAGGTATCAGAGAGATCATTGGCTCAAATTCTAAATCATCTCCCTCGTCTATTCGTGTTAATGGTCATCTTACCTCAGATCCAAAAGTTGTTGCCAATGGCTTCAATGACTTTTTTACATCCATTGCAGAGACTGTTCGCTCCAAAATTGGTCCAACCAACCATCACTTTTCCATTATCTTAAGAACCGCATCAGAAATTCTATTTTTCTTGACCGTGTCAACCCAGCTGAAGTTTTATTAATTATTAAATCCCTTCCCCTAAATAAATCATCTGGTCCCAATAGCATCCCCCAAAAAATCCTTCGCCTTTTAAAATTTGACCTTTCTGGACCGCTATCTTTTCTTTTTAACCTTTCTTTTGAATGTGGTTCTTTCCCCACAATGCTTAAACTTTGCAAAGTAATTGGGTAAAGGCCACATTTTTGGTACACCTGTCCCTTCCGTTATGCTTTTGACTTTTACTGCTCATATCTTGAAAACTAGCATTAAACTTGCAAAACTTCCAATTGATTATTGATCTGGGGTAGAAAGTGCCCTTAAAATCAGAGTTTGGCCAGCAATAGGACAGTCTTTCCTCTTACAGACCCTGCAGAAGTCTAAATTTCACATTTTTCTATGAAAAATGCAAAACAAATAAGATTCAAAATTGTTTTTTCTTCAACTGGGATAAAATATTCACTTTCAATTTTTTTTCAGTCCATCTAATATTGAAAGGAGCGAGTTTTCACAATATTTTGAGTAAATTCTTTTTTCACTGTTGCTCAGGTTTTGCATTTTTCTAAAAAGCATGTTTTGCGACTCTGATCTTGTCCCTTCCGTTACGCAAATTCATTTTCAAGAAAATATTTGTCAAATAGCTATAGTTTATGTTAAATTCTCACAAGTTACCATTGGGATTACTCCAAATTCAATTTGCAAACCATTATCCTCTATATTTGACATGTTTTTTCATTGACAGTCCTTCCCATTGGAAATGTGCCTTAATTTTGTCCCTTCCGTTACGCAAACATTAAATTGAACAGCATCTCAAGTCTTCGACTTAAAAACTTTTCCTTTTGGTTGACTACTACCCTCATTAGACTTCTTACTTGCAGGTACATTTAAACTTTATATTAACAATGTGGTGGGAGTTATCTCCTTGGAAAATTTGATGTCCCTTCCGTTATGGATGTCCCTTCCGTTACGCCTTTTTTTAAGGGGAGTGTTACAGGGAATTGGATGTTCATTATAGTGTTACTTTCTTCAAAGCCAAGATATCTGAAGTTATTGCATTGTTGAAAGACCTATTGTAGACTGTTCTCACATTTGCTACACTACAATGACTTCTTTTTATCTCTTAACCATTAGGCTCCATAGGACGCGTTTTCGCGTCCTGAAACAGCCAAAATACCAAGTCCTAAAGCTGGGGTCCCATCTCCCTAGGACTTTATTTAAAGGGAAAGAAACCAAATGTTTTTGAAAGAGTATAAAATTACCTTTCCAATGGTACCAAAACGAGTGTCTGAATCAAAAGCTACAAGCTTTTACGCCATTTTGAAATTTCAAATTTCAAAAAAATCATTGAAATTTTTCAAAATTTTCAAAACTACTTCGCGCTCAAAGGGTTAACCAAAAAATTTTTGATTTTTTTTGAAGACTCCAAACTGCTCAAAATACCTGAAAATGACAATTAGGAGTTATTCGAAATTGTTTTGACCATAAAAAATCTTTACCAGGGGTCTCATTAACCCTTAGGCTCCATAGGACGTGTTTTCGCGTCCTGAAACAGCCAAAATACCAAGTCCCAAAGCTTGGGTCTCAGCTCCCTAGGACTTGATTTAACGGGGATTAAACCCAATGCTTTTTGAAAGAGTATAGAATTACCTTTCCAATGGTTGGTACCAAAACGAGTGTCTGAATCAAAAGCTACAAGCTTTTACGCCATTTTGAAGTTTCAAATTTCAAAAAAAAATCTTTGAAATTTTTCAACATTTTCAAAACTACTGCGCGCTCAAAGGGTTAACCAAAAATTTTTGATTTTTTTTGAAGACTCCAAACTGCTCAAAATACCTGAAAATGACAATTAGGAGTTATTCGAAGTTGTTTTGACCATAAAAAATCTTTACCAAGGGTCTCATTAACCCTTAGGCTCAATAGGACGTGTTTTCGCGTCCTGAAACAGCCAAAATACCAAGTCCCAAAGCTTGGGTCTCAGCTCCCTAGGACTTGATTTAAAGGGGATTAAACCCGATGCTTTTTGAAAGAGTATAGAATTACCCATAGTGTCCTCCTGGGTTGGTTCCCCCCACTAAAAATCAAAATTTTTCTCCATTCCCCCCTCTTTTATTTCCCCCACCATATTTCAAAATTTTTCGGTTCCCCCCTCTTTTTTGAATTCCCCCAGCTATTTGAAGATTTTGCGGTTCCCCATATGGTTAATATAAAAATGCCTTAAATCAAGTTTGAAATTTTGGAAAGCTTGAAAAAATAGCCTTGAAAGTGCTGGAAAAATGAAATTGTATTGAAAAGTTGGTTTATCCCAAAAGATTTGCTGATTTTATTGCTTAAACAGGTTTTGCAACAAGATCACCTTGAGATCAGTGAAGTTCCCCCAGTCAAAATCTCCTAAATTTATGGTTTTCCCCCCTCTTTATTTTCCCCCAGCAAATTTCAAATTTTTCATTTTCCCCCATACTTTAAAAAAGGGCCAAAATCAGAATCCCCCCCCCCTTTATAAAGGGGGGGAGGACACTATGTTACCTTTCCAATGGTTGGTACCAAAACGAGTGTCTGAATCAAAAGCTACAAGCTTTTACGCCATTTTGAAGTTTCAAATTTCAAAAAAAAATCATTGAAATTTTTCAACATTTTCAAAACTACTGCGCGCTCAAAGGGTTAACCAAAAATTTTTGATTTTTTTTGAAGACTCCAAACTGCTCAAAATGCCTGAAAATGACAATTAGGAGTTATTCGAAGTTGTTTTGACCATAACAAATTTTACCAGAGGTCTCATTAACCCTTAGGCTCCATAGGACGCGTTTTCGCGTCTTCTTTTTTGAATGCTCAATATAGAATTTTAAAGAAAAACTGAAATGCAAGTCACATTTTCGGTTTCAGGGGTCACCTACAGTGGGTCACCTAAATTTTAGGGATCATCTAAAACTTGGGATGAGGCTTGGATGGCCCAAAACAGAGCTATTTTCAAATTTTGAAAATCCCTTCTGTTACGCTTATTCTATACCTAATATTTACAATTTTTAGGAGTATTTGTAAGTTTATATAGTTAGTTCTGGTTAGTTCTATCATTTTAGGTTAAAAGATCATATTTGACTATTAAAATTCAAACTATCTTTTGAAACAAGTTTTTTCCTAGTAAAGATGTTAATTAAAAATTTGAAAGTTGTCCCTTCTGTTACGCAAATTAGGCTACCCCTCCAACCCAAAAATGTAAATTCATGAAAAACGATTAGGAATTGGTTAAAACACTTTGTAGAAACATTTTAAGAGTAAGTTTAGTCTTATAAGTGTCTCTTTTTTGTAGAAATAACAAGTTTTTAGTTATTGGTTGAAAATGAGAAAAAAATCAACCACAACAACTTCTAGGGTCCTACAGTTCTGCAAAAAGGTAATATAGAGGAGCACATACTTGATTATCATCATAGAGGTATTATACACATCCAAATAAATAGGTTTTAAGCAATTTTGAAGATGAAATTTTTTTAGCGTAACGGAAGGGACAGGTGTACCAAAAATGTGGCCTTTACCCAATTCCTGTTTTCAAAAACAAAGGCTCCCCTCTTGAGATCTCTAATTACCGCCCAATTTCTTTACTTTCCAACATCGAAAAAATTCTTGAAAAACTTATGTACTCTCGTATCATTACTTTTCTAGATTCTCATCGCGTATTTTTTGAACGTCAATTTGGTTTTCGTAGATCTCACTCAACAATCCACACTTTGCTTAACATTGTTGAACGTATTCGTAAATCTCTTGATAGTGGTGACTTTGCATGCGGTGTGTTTGTTGATTTGCAAAAGGCTTTTGACACTGTTGATCACTCTATTCTGATTTCAAAATTAAATCATTATGGAATCAGAGGCAAAGCTAATGAATGGTTTAGATCGTATCTATCCAATAGATCTCAGTTTGTTTCCATCTCCTCCACTGAGTCTTCTATTAAAATAATTCCTCATGGAGTTCCACAAGGCTCTGTTCTTGGACCCCTTTTATTTTTAATTTATATAAACGATCTTCACAATGCCATCTTTTCAAGTGAAACTTTTCATTTTGCTGATGATACCCACCTCTTACATTTTACCCTGATCTGCTTTCATTATGCAACAGAGTCAATCGTGACTTGAGATCCCTCCAAACATGGTTGAAAGCGAATAAAATTTCCCTTAATGCGGGGAAAACAGAATTTTTAATCTTTAGACATTGTCGCAAACCTCTTCCTTTCATCCCTTTTCTTAAAATCGGAGGTAAGAAAATCTTTCAAAGCTCCCATATCAAATATCTTGGTATTTTGATTGATTCGCATCTCAATTGGAAAGCTCACACTACTTTTTTGTCAGCCAAACTTGCTCGAGCAAATGGTATCTTATCTAAGCTCAGGCACTACGTTCCAACAAAAACTCTAGTTAACATCTACTTCGCTCTATTTCACTCTCATCTCCAATATGGTTGTCAGCTCTGGGGCCTCACTGAAAACACCACATCCAAACCTATATTTATTCTTCAAAAGAAAGCCTTACGTCTCATGACTTTTAATTCCTTTCAATGTCCTTCTTCTCCGCTCTTTTCTGATCTTAAAATTCTTAAAATCTTTGACCTAGTCAAATCTCTTAATATTTCATTTGTTCACAAATTCTTGAACAATAGATTACCCTAAGATCTTCTTAATTTCTTTGAATTTGTTCAGCTTGAAGCTGAAGGTGACGATAATCAAGGTGCCAGAGGAGCAAGATTGAAGCTCCTTTTTGTTCCTTCCTACAATACCATTACTTTTGGTAACAAATCTTTTTCTAAAATCTGCATAATACAATGGAATAGTATTCAGCGATCTTATCCAAATATTACTCTGAGCTCATCTGATTCTAGCTTTGTCAAATCTCTTGCCTTTACTCACTGTCTTAGGGAATACTGAGCACACTCCCTACCCACAGCTTATCTTTAATCCGTAAATAAATAAAAATTTTCAAATTAATCTACTGAAATAATTTATGTATTTTACAATTGTTACTTGCACTTAGGTGGCCGCATCTTTATGATTAGTCCAGGCTATAAGGCGGTCTCCATCCTTTTTATTTTGTGGATACCGTCTCTCATGTATTTTAAGTGTTCAAATGGTAAATAAATAGTTACTTACTTACTTACAATCGAACCAATCGAACATAGTCAACAATCAATCGAACCAATCTAACCTTACTCGAACGCAATCGAACACAATCGAATATTACCCAGGAATCGGCCGTTCGATTGAGATTCGATTACGTTCGACAATCGAATCGTAATTATTCGATCGCATTCGATTACGTTCGATTGGTTCGATTGCGATTTTTGTTCGAAATTGTTCGATTGACATCGTCTGGTTACACCGGACGCAATAAGTCCGGTGTCAGTCCGGTGTTGCATACAGGGAATTTTGGACGCCTGACATTTATGAAACAAAAAATTAAGAAACACCGGACGCACCGGACTGGTCATGTCTGGTGTTTTGATTGTCTGGTGGGAAAAAATATCCTTCTCCGACACCGGACATCAGACTTCCTTAAGTCCGGTGTATAAATTGTCCGATGGTAAAAAAATTCTCATTTTACACCGGACTTTCGCGTGTCCGGTGTTCGTTAAGTCCGGTGCGTCGGCAGGGTCCTGGTCCAACTAACTCCTCTCTGCAGGGATATCTGTCCCTGCTTATGCGAGTTGGTCAGTACGCGCCCAGTCACTGTGATGAGCAGAATTTTGGCGGGGTTTTTGATATTTTTAATGCACGCGCATACCGTGAGATTGGCTGGTGGGTAACTTGCATCAGTGCACAGTGGAGGCTAACATACATATATAACCCTCAAATTAAAGACCTGGCTGGTCATTAAAATACAAAGTTAAATCAAAACAAAAATGGTAGAGTAGAGCTGCGAGCGGAGCTGCGTAGTTGTATTTTAATGACCAGCCAGGTCTTTCATTTGAGGCCTATGCATGTTAGCCTCCACTGATGCAAGTTACCCAATCTCACGGTCACGGTAATTTATGGAAAAGCTGACATTGCAAAAAAATATACTGTAAATAAATGAAAATGAAAACTCAGGTTCATTTCTAAACAAAATGGCTGATGGAAAGGAGCCTTTATGAATGTGGCTGACGTTTGGAATCGTTTGGATGTAGATTAAAGTAATTTTAAAAGGCTTTTGAGTTTGTAAAAGAGGTTTTATGGTAAGTAATAGACCTTTTTTCAAAGAGGACGTCCTATTGAATAATTATGTAGTCCAGCCATAAAAACAATGATAGAGCCATGCATAATTACTGTATCATGCATATTGTAATAATTATGCATGGTTTTATCATTGTTTTTCTGCTGGACTACATAATTATTCAGCAGGGTGGCCTCTTTGAAAAAAGGTCTATTATGTGTGTCTGCCTGGGTTTCCAACGTTTTGAAATTCTGGGGTTCACTTGCAGACTGTGTCACTCAAGCTGTACCATACTGGTTTAGTTGCACCAGACTCTAAAATTTAAAAGAAACTTTGTATATATATACCGGGTGACCCACGAAAAAGTTCGGACAGTTTTTGGCGTCTCGAGGCCGAACAAATGTCTCAAAGTGCTTGAAATTTTAATATGTAGAAAGTACATATTCTAACTTAAAGTTTGAGCTATTACTTTTTAAATTTGACCCACAAGTTCCCTACTTATGAGCTTTTAAAGTCAAAATTCACTTTTCGGAAAGAGCGAAATTACGTCAAAAAAGAGGTATCAAATTGTTTTATTATCAATCAATCAAGCAAAGTCGTTAAATCGTTAGAAAAGAGCATGTTAGATATTTTTATTCAATTTTAAACCTTTTTTTAGATTCTTTACTGTCACAAAATTTATTAATAAGTTATTCACTCAGAAAAGAACCACTACCATGCACTTTCTAGCATAATCGAGGCAAACCCACACTCTCTGTTCTTTCATCAGACGCGACATTTTCATAAAGAAGGCAAATTTTGCCTATTTGCAAAATATTTTTGATAAAAAATATTTACAATAAATTTATATAAATCTACTTCGTTGTTAATTTATTATTTTACAAACTTTAATTACCTACGTAACACTAATTAACGAGGTCGTAAAACATCAGCACACTCGAAAAACACAATGTTAAAGATAAAGAAAACAATTATAATTTTATACCTCATTTTTGACGTGTTTTTTCACTTTCCAATAATTGAATTTTGACTTTAAAAGCTCATAAATGAAGAACCGCTGAACCAAATTTAAGAAGTAATAGCTCAAAGTTTAAGTTAGAGCATCCTCTATCTTTAAAAAGAAAGATTGAGTTTATATTACTTTTATTTCAGACCCTAGCCAACGAAAACCGTCCGAACTTTTTCGTGGGTCACCCGGTATGTTGAGGTAAGACTTTTTTTCTGAAATTTTGAGTCTGGATACCCAGGTTAAGTCTACTATAGTGCAAGTACCTCGATTTTAAGCATGTTCAAAGTTCACAATAACGACTTTCTTTTTATTACGGAAACCAAACGAGTGAGAACAAGTCATAAAACTAAAAGTCAGCACTCAGTGGTTGTGACGTACCGTCAACTGCTCTAACTTGGGACGAAACATGGGACTGGTTGATATATGGTCTGTACTTTCACTTACTGTTAAATCTCTTTGACAATAAATTTGTTTTTGTGTATTTTTTAATACGCCGTTCATTAAGTCAAATCAAATGACTTTTGAGGTTCGGTGAAATGGTAGCAAGAATAATATGTCAAATTGCCGTCCCATGTTTTGTCAGATAATCTCAAGTTAGAGCAGTTGACGGTAGTGTATTTAAGGAATTTTATAACAGATTAATAAAAAGACGATCAGAAAACAAAAGCTTCTTCGTTTTTTATTTTTGCATATGGGGAAGAATGAAATTTTCAGAAGATGCTTTATCGATTATGAGGATTCCCATTTGCGTAAAATTGCGATTCCCCATGGTTGCGAAATGGTGGCTATGGGTAATTCCTTTGTTCTTTTGCTATTTTCTTTTGTTCTATGTGACGTAAAGATGGCATGGCATGAATCCCCCCAGCCCGCAGGGGGGGGGGCTACAACCAAAATCTTCCTGAAAAAGGCTTGCTTTTATCTAACTATCATTATTCCTTTTAATTATAAAAATATACAATTTTTTCATTTCTTGACATATACTTAAGTCACAGGGGGTACCAATCACAGGGGGTACATACTAACGTCTGTTGTTTGGGGGTACCTAAAATTCAGGGGGTACCTATTTTCTTAGGGGGTACCTAAACCCCTGGTCCATGCCATGGATGCTTCACAAATTGAAGTACACTTCCACTAACTGCCGTGAAGTCAGGTAACTTGTATCAGTGGAGGGAAACTTGCAGTAGCCATCAAATGACTGACCAATAAAGTAGCAAAATTTCAAAACAAATGAACTACGCAGTTACGCTCACAGGTCACAGCTCTACTCTACCATTTTTGTTTTGATTTAACTTTGTATTTTAATGACCGCTAGCCAGGCCAGGTCTTCATTCGAGGGCTATGCATGTTAACCTCCACTGATGCAAGTTACCAACTCTCACGGTATTTCTGAGCAATTTTGAGCTTTTAAATCCTGGGATCCTAAGTTTTTATTTGCTTCTGATCGCTTCGTTGAATGTCGAGAGCCTTGGAATATCTTACTCAAAATTCATTGTAAATACAATGGTATTAAAAAACTTTGGCCCGTATCACCATGTATTTAACCCGATTTTGAAAAATATGCAGACCCTTTTATCAAAGTAAAGCAATCTCAACTGGGGCAGGATTCGCAAGCATGCAATTGCACCTGGGCTTAAATTTTAGTAATTGTACCCTTACGGCCATGGGAGTTAAGCGCCCAACCAATTAATAGGATTTTCCAGACTGTTATAAGGGCATTTTTGACCCATTCAGTTAGTCACACTAGGAAATCAAGCATTCAGAAAAAACAACATCAGTCATCTACAGGAAGAATGTATTTGCAACAACAAGGATGAGAGTTACCTGAATCCAGTTCAAGTTCCCAGGACTATAATTAAAACTTGACAACTTAATAAAATGAGACAACCAATTGCGAACGTGCAGCAGCCAGAATATCAACCAAACAAATTTTGTCATTCAATTTCCAAGACAGCTCTTCGATTTTTAAGGCCTTGTTTATACGCTAAAGTAAAATAATTCTGCATATGTAAATGGGCCAGTGTTTGAAGTCTGGCAAAATTTCCGGGAAATAGCCTATCCGGCAGTGCATGGATCTAGGTGGGTTCTGTCTCCCCTGTAGATCTTTTTCTTGGGAAGTTGATCTTCAAATTAGTTTTCAAGGTTGGCTTGGCTCAAATTTTTTCATCTATGGCTCAAATTTTAGGCAATTTCTCATAGTTTTTGAAAATGTTAATTTCATTAAAAAGCGCCGGGTTTTTTTTTCAGGTATCCCTTTAGAAGTTTTGCGGCGCATTTTTTTGCTTGCAAGTCAAGTAAACAATATAGCAGCATTAATCTTTGATACCCATTTTTGGGGGATGCTAAGTGTGACTCGTGTACAATATTTCGGAATTGCGGAAATCGACCCTTTTTTCTTCGGAATTTCGGAAATCGGGCAAAATTCCTTCGGTATTTTGGAATTCTGAAATTCTTTTGGTATATATCAGAAATCCATGAATTTCTGCTTCAAAATTTCAGTATTATAAAGTTTTTATCCCCCTTTTTTGGAATTCATACATGAAAAACCAAATTTGATGAAAAACTAGTGAAAACGAGGGGAAATACCCAAAAAATTGGTATCGGAAATGCAACTATTTTTTTACAGAATTTTGGAAATTTTGGCAAAATTATTTGGTATTTCGGAAATTGCAAACCCCGTACGCCCCTCCTTTCTGTGCGATCTTGAACGTATATTATGGAGCAAAAAAAATAGTCAAAGATCAGATTATATACCTTTACCTTAAATTGCAATTGACATTGTTAATGGCTTTAACTTATCTGACAAAACATTTGCGACCTCCTGCTCTCTTTGTCATGACAATGAAAATGACAATGCTGTCCAATTACTCAAAGCTCCAATCACACAAACCTCCAATCATAACTTTTATGTTATCTTTTTTGACTTTAAGAGTACATACGAAAAAGGATTTCTCCAGGCTTTTCAATCCAGAGATTGAACTGAGTAAGGATTTATCTGCCTTTTTGAAAATTATTTTGAGACACAAAGTTCAGTATATATAAGTTCAGCACCCAAAATCATGAAAGTTTCTGTTTGCTAAAGTTTGCACACCTAAAGTAGTTGATTTAACAATAATGAAAGAAATTTGATACTATGTAGTTTCTTTGTTATGCTATTAATTTTGTTGCTATTAATTTATTCATATATTTTTAGACTAAAAAATGGATAAGATACGCTCCAACAAATATTTCTGGGAAAAAGACTTGGAAGAGAAGTATCGTTTGAATTTAGAAAGGTAGAAGACGTCCTTAACTTAGGTTGTTTAGGACAAATTAATTTTTTACTATTTTTTACATTCTTGAAATGATTCTCTTAAAAAAAAAACAATTTTTCAGCATCAATTTTACTGTAAATATAATATTGAAAAACACCTTTTGAAATTTTTCAGGGCTTACAGTTACAGAAAATTTATGCTGATTTAGTAGGGGGAATTTTGTTCGATTTTTTGGAATCGCTTGACTGTTTTGTTAGAAGCACTTGTTATACATTTTTGGAAAGCTAAGGGGTAGGGGAATCGAAATTAATATGTTTCCAATTTTTTTTCGGACACTTTGGTGTGATTTTCGGACAAATATGACGGTCTCAGGCAAAAATCATAGGGTTAAAAATTAATGAAAATTTTAGCTCGAGAAAACGGAGACCTGTTGTATATTTTTGGAAAGCTCTCAAAAAATTAGGATTAGAGATATATTGCAAGTATAAGTGGTTTCAGTACCTAACTCGAGATATTGAGCTTCAAAAAGCGCAAAAACTGGACAAAATAGCTGTTTCTGGCTGAAAAACACGGTTTTCAAGGGTTAATATCTCGAGTTAGGTACAGAAATCACCTATACTTGCAATATATCTCTAATCTTATTTTGTTGAGAGCTTTCCAAAAATATACAACAGGTCTCCGTTTTCTCGAGCTAAAATTTTCATTAATTTTTAACCCTATGATTTTTGCCTGAGACCGTCATATTTGTCCGAAAATCACACCAAAGTGTCCGAAAAAAAATTGGAAACATATTAATTTCGATTCCCCTACCCCTTAGCTTTCCAAAAATGTATAACAAGTGCTTCTAACAAAACAGTCGAGCGATTTTACAAAATGCCCTCTACTAATTTGGTAAAAAATTAATCAACAAAAGATGTTGGCTCCCAAATTATCCGATTAAAGTAGATTATCTAATTGCTCATACCTTCTCTTTATCATTAGGTTTAGTCTTTTGGTTTTGGAACCCGGTGAAACATACTTTGAAGATTTCAGTGTTTTCTATTCTTCCACCTCCAACAAAAAGTAAGTATTAATAGTAGGGGGTCAATCCTTATAATTTTAGTATCCATACACCACAAAAATAAGTTTCGCAAAAATAAGTTCTGCAAAAATTAGTTGTCGCAAAAATTAGTCCCCGCAAAAATTAGTTGTTGCAAAAATTAGTTCCCTTAAGGAACTACAACAAGTCTTATATTCAAACACACAAAAAGATATGACGATTTTTAAGGTTCGAAATCCTGTGGAGTCAACTTAACGTCAATCGTACTCTAACTGACAGAATTTTGAGCCTCGAAAGCCTGTATTTCTTTATATGTTTGAGCTGGTTTGAGTACAAGACTTGTTATAGTATACTTTTTGGACCTACCCCGGTGGGGTGGAGGTCCTATAAATTAACCTTTGTCCGTTCGTTCGTCCGTTCGTTATTAGCTTTCCTCGTGATTGGCTCGTTAGTTTTTTCTGATTCTTTGCACAAAGATGTGTAACTATAAACCCTCGAATGTGACGGAGCCCGATTTTCGAAAAAAACAATTTGGGGGCAAATTTGGGCCAAAAAACGGCTAAAAAACGGGTTTTTTGGACTTAGTGAAAAATTGGATCATTAAATTTTTCTGATTTTTTGCTTGAAAGTAGGGACCATCATAGGTAAAAGATGGCTCAAGCAGATTTTTTCAAAAAAAATTTTTCGGCTCAAAAAACGCATGTTTATCTATAAGAATCACTATTAATAAGCATACATCAATGTTCTTAGTTAAATTACTCAATTTTTTATGAGATAGATGTTATTTTTGCTCATGAAGGCTTACTTTTGAAGAATGTGCGTGTTTAGACGTGGAATTTTCGTTGCTTGGCGTGTTTTTATAGAAAAACTGGCCAAAATCGATATTTATTTATAAGCACATTATCAATTACCTAGGTATTAGCTTTTCTCGAGATTTAGTCGCGCGGCTGAGGTCGAAAAAAGTGGCTAGAAAATGATTTTCGTGATACACCTCTTAGATTCCACTTTTTTCGATGGAAACTCTCGAATTAGCATATGTAGATTCCAAAATCAAAAAGTTTCCACGATATTATCGTGCAAGTAACGAGTAAATGGCGATTTTTTGCGTTTCCAGGCAAAATTGCAAGGCCTGGAAATTCATGATTTTTTGGGGGTCTTCAAATTAAAAAAAAACCTATATCACATGATAGAGCTCTTCAAATTGAGCAAAAAAGTGTATTACACCAAAGTCCCAACTTCTCTAGATCAAAATTTATTGGCCTATTTGTGGTAAAAAACTGATGGAAAACAGGGAATTTCCCCACAATCTGCATTAATTTATGCAAAATTAAACACCTTTTTGACCACAAATAGGCCCATAACTTTTGATCTAGAGAAGTTGGGACTTTGGTGTAATACACTTTTTTGCTCAGTTTGAAGAGCTCTATCATGTGATATAGGTCTTTTTTTAATTTGAAGACCCCCAAAAAGTCATGAATTTCCAGGCCTTGCAATTTCGCCTGGAAACGCTAAAAATCGCCAATTACTCGTTACTTGCACGATAATATCGCGGAAACTTTTTGATTTTGTAATCTACACATACTAATTCGCGAGTTTCCGTTGTTTTTTTTGGAATCTAAAAGATGTATCACGAAATGAAACGTTTTTCGACCTCAGCCGCGCGACTAATTGCCTCTTTGATTCTTTATGATTTTTTGCATAAAGATGCATAACTATAAACCCTCGAATGTGACGGAGCCCGACTTTCAAAAAAAATTTTTGGGGGCAAATTTGGGCCAAAAAACGGCTAAAGAACGGGTTTTTTTGGACTTTGTGAAAAATTGAATCATTAACTTTTTCTGATTTTTTGCATGAAAGTAGGGTACTATCATACAGGGGGGGGGTCGGTACTAAGTTGTGGAGGCCAGTGCCGGGTGGTGGTCTCATAAGGTAAGTTAAAAACAACTTAGTACATGGTACTAAGTGGTGGTCCTAATTGAAAAAAACATTTTTGCAACTTTGTATCAAGGGACTAAATGGTGGTCTCAATGCCAAATATGAGGCATCAATTTAGTATCTGGTACTCAAAATCCTGAAAAATCACAAAAATGTTCTTTTACTTTCTCTTGACTTATCCAATTTTTAAGAAAATGCAAGAAAATGAGTTGAAGAGAAAGTCTTTTTGCTGTTTTCAGTGGTCACCATGTGTTTGATTTAATTTGTTTTTTCATTTTAGGTAAATTCTAATTATATAAGTGAATAATTTTTTTCCAGCGAATGTATTTTGTTATGTGGGTCAATTGTTGAATCTGTTTATTTCAGTAATTTTCATTTGGCTATAATTCGGTTTGCACTGATAGCTAGAGCTAAATCTGGCTAAATTTGTTTTTATTTGAAATTTTATTTCTTTTGATTTAAAAAAAATTGGCTTGAAAATTATAATTTGGCTTGGCCTAACTTGACAGGAATTCTTACTGAGATATTGTTATTGAGAGTGGTACAGAGTCGTGCTGAGTGGTGTGGTACAGAGTGGTTTTGTAAAGTTTTTTAGAAAATTTAAAGGAGGTGACCAGAAAGTACCATTACGAAGAAAAAAGGGTGGTATACCTATTTTGAGAGGGAAAATCAACTTAATACAGGGTACTTAAGGGTGGTGTGTCATTTCTCAATGTTGATATCAAGATTGTACCGGATACTAAGGGGTGGTATACTTATTTTAAGGGGTAAATTCAACTTAGTACCAGGGTACTAAGTGGTGGTGGTCTCAGATAAATTTCAAAAAACAAGAAAGTACAACTTTTCGGCACTGGTCCAGTACCACAACTTGGTACCCCCCCCCTGTATCATAGGTAAAAGACGGCTCAAGTAGATTTTTTCCAAAAAATTTTGTTGGCTCAAAAAACGCATGTCTATCTATAAGAATCACTATCGATAAGCATACATCAATGTTCTTAGCCAAACTACTCAATTTTTTGATGAGATAGATGTCTTGAATATGAAAGAATATTTCAAGAGCATGAAATTTTGGTTTTTAAACGTTTTTTTATAAGAAACAAACGACTAATTTTAATAGATCGTCATTATTTGTGTTCTGAATGATTGTTTAATGGTCATGCTCACGTAATATCAATTATATATGTGTTAAATGCATAACTAGGTAGGTCCATAAAAGTATCACTTGTTTGCTCAGAATTTCATGCTCTATTCGATCGGTAGTATTGATAATTTTCGTTTAAATTTGAAAATTTATTATGGGCCTCGCTACTCCTTGATTGTGCCAGCGAGACAGGAAATATTATTCTCAATTCTGACTAAATCCTGACAGTGGTTTGTTGTATAGTTGTCAGTCGAAAACGAGACATACCGGAAGCACCCTAAAAAACTTTTTGCTCTTTTGGTCATAGTTTTTTATCCAATCGACAAAATTTGATAAATGACCCGTCAAAATTTAACTTTTTCGTGGTGCATCCGGTTAACATTATCAAGCAACATATATTTATCATTGTCAAGTATGACACTTTGTAGTGAAGCAAATTTTTCTTAACAGTAAGAAAATATTCATATTGCTTTTAGAAAACAAAAAGGAAGACTAAAGATCTGTTCCAAATCTCTGTTGTTTGATCCACTAGACAGCGAATTTCCACTTATAAAGGTATGTTTTAAAAGCTGAAGTTGAGATCTCTTGAAATTTCTATCAAAAAAAATGAGAAGGTTTTAATAGTGAAAGTGTTTTTTGGAAAGTTAACCCCTGGATTTATTTTCTCATTTTTTGGACCACCCTGGGTTTTCGACCTCGTTTTGCTGGTCACCCTGGATTTTTTACTCTCGAAAAACCAGACTCCCCTGGTTTTTTAATTTTCCAGACCACCCTGGATGTCATTCCTCCTCAACATAGGGGATATAGCCAATATATGTTGGATATGGGGATTAAGCAATACGATTACTTTTGATATATGCCAACGTCCATATAATTTTTTTTGCGTTAATTGAAAAACCAGTTGTATGTTTTCACTTATGTGTAATCAACAACAACATTGATTTTAAAGTACTTTTGTATTATATTTTTTCATATTCAGCTCCTATACAAAGACTTTGTTCAGTTGATAAGGGCACCTGCTTCGCTACTCAAAAAGTAAGACTCTTTTTTTTACTTTGCAACAGGAAGACAGTTAGATACCTTCCATTCAAATTTCACAACATTAAGACTCTTTACCAGTCTTTTATTACCAATTTTATGCTCTCTGGAACTTTCTTCTTTGTCTGCTAGGCCTAGAAAAACTCGCAGATATAAAAATTAAAAAAAATGAAGAGATCACAAATCAGAACGTTTTTCGAAACATCATCACCTTGACCAGCTATCAGTTTCCGAATATCAGAATCCGAATATAAATGAGATCATAACTAAAGACCGTTCGCTTTAAGTGTGTACTCTTCAATACCGTAAAAAAACCATGTTAGAAATAATACCAACTTAAAACGAATGGCAACTAAATGAAGAAGCAAAATGAAGAATCTGAAGAATCTTCTGGAATATTTCAGTGCCAGGTTCTTGTTAAGTTCAAAGAATCTAAAGTAAAACGAGAGTGTTGATCATGGCACCCTATAGCCTTCGTTCGGAAAAAAGATTGTTTTGAACCTCGTCTTAGATAAAAGGAGCTATCTGCTCAATACCAAAATAAACGAGATTGCAAGATAAAAAAAGCCTAGCACCCTTGTTCTGAAACAAGATTGCTACGAATCTCGTGACAGGAATAGAGCTGTTACGTTTAAAGAATTCAAAATAAATGAGATTTTGCAAAATGTAACATTCTATGAATCTAATAGCCTTCATTCAGAAACAAGATTGCCACGAATCTTGCCATAGAACAAGAGCTGTTAGGTTCAAAGAATTCAATAATATTCTAAGAACTAAGCTTTTGTTCGGAAACGAGATTTTTCCGGAATCTTGTCATAGATAGAAAGAGCTTTTGGTTCAATACCAAAATAAACGAGATTGCAAGATATAACATCCTCCAAGCCTAATAGCCTTGTTCGGAAACAAGATTGCTACGAATCTTGCTAAAGAAAAAGAGCTGTTAAGTTTAAAGAATTCAAAATAAACGAGATTGCAAAATATAACATTCTATGAATCTAATAGCCTTTATTCAGAGACAAGATTGCTAAGAATTTTGTCAAAGAAAAAGAGCTGTTAGGTTCAAAGAATTCAAAGTAAAACAAGGTTGTGATAAAAACTTTTAAGCAAAAGCGATATAGCAAGTTGTCATTTAAACAGTACCTGTCTCTTAGCCAGATCAACCCTGTTTAACGGACATTTAATAATGCTAAAACTTTTTATCGCTTCTGGCTTTTGCTTCATTGCTTGTGGCTTTAAGACGGATTGAATTTTACCAAATAATTTTAAGACGATAACCTCATCAGTTAAAAATTCACGCGAAGAAAATTGTTGTCAGTAAAAGTGACGAAATTCTTTGCCAATGAAATTTTATACCGACGAATCTTGTAAACTGCTCATTTTTTCCGAGCTACGTTTAAAGTAGGATTATATAGAACTGAAAAAAGATTCAGACAAAGCATTCATAAAATCTAATAACTGTCTTTTCAAACAGATTGTCATGAATCTATTGAAAAGGAAACAGCTTCTAGTTGCTATGTAACTCTTTAGGCTGGGTTAGGTAACCTCAAATATTTCGTGAATATTTTGTGGATTTTCTGTACAAACTTTATTCCTCAAAAACAAACCCTGCCAAAAGTGTTCTCATATAATTAAGTACTCTCTCTCTTTGGGTGGATTGTCAGTGCAACACTGTAATCCATTACTCGGTAGAAAAGCACCAATACAATCTGAGTTCCACTTAACTCTGCACAAACCCTAAAACCAGCAACTATTTCAAAATAGAAAAAAAAAAAATGCAAAAAATTATTTGACGTTTTTCAAATTTTTGACGTAACGTAGTACAATTTAAAAAAAAAACAGTGGATAGAATCTATGAATCTGAGCACCAACCCTGCATCAGATAAAAATGAATTATCCAAATGACAGAATCTGGGATAAGGTTCGAACAAGTGAATTCAAATCGGAGTGTTTCAAACCTTTGTAATCATTTTATCTAAGCTTTAGATATCCCTGAATTCTTATAACCTTAACCAAATATGATAAGAGGAGAGACTGTTTTCACAGCAAAAAATTCTCTCAAGACAAATTGCAAAATTTGTAGTTTAAACGTCCGTAAATCTTAAAATTGATATGATGTAAGAAGATATCCGTATGGAACCGGAATGTAAAACAAAGAGTCACACTTAGAATCTAACAGCACCCGTGAGAATAAGATTGCTATGAATCTTGTACTCACGAGCTTCTGTTAGTTCCTGAGAGTTTAAACGTCCGTAAATCTTAAAATTGATATGATGTAAGAAGATATCCGTATGGAACCGGAATGTAAAACAAAGAGTCACACTTAGAATCTAACAGCACCCTTGAGAATGAGATTGCTATGGATCTTGTACTCACGAGCTTCTGTTAGTTCCTGAGAGTTTAAACGTCCGTAAATCTTAAAATTGATATGATGTAAGAAGATATCCGTATGGAACCGGAATGTAAAACAAAGAGTCACACTTAGAATCTAACAGCACCCGTGAGAATAAGATTGCTATGAATCTTGTACTCACGAGCTTCTGTTAGTTCCTGAGAGTTTAAACGTCCGTAAATCTTAAAATTGATATGATGTAAGAAGATATCCGTATGGAACCGGAATGTAAAACAAAGAGTCACACTTAGAATCTAACAGCACCCTTGAGAATGAGATTGCTATGGATCTTGTACTCACGAGCTTTTGTTAGTTCCTGAGAGTTTAAACGTCCGTAAATCTTAAAATTGATATGATGTAAGAAGATATCCGTATGGAACCGGAATGTAAAACAAAGAGTCACACTTAGAATCTAACAGCACCCTTGAGAATGAGATTGCTATGAATCTTGTACTCACGAGCTTCTGTTAGTTCCTGAGAGTTTAAACGTCCGTAAATCTTAAAATTGATATGATGTAAGAAGATATCCGTATGGAACCGGAATGTAAAACAAAGAGTCACACTTAGAATCTAACAGCACCCTTGAGAATGAGATTGCTATGAATCTTGTACTCACGAGCTTCTGTTAGTTCCTGAGAGTTTAAACGTCCGTAAATCTTATAATCGATATGATGTAAGAAGATATCCGTATGGAACCGGAATGTAAAACAAAGAGTCACACTTAAAATCTAACAGCACCCTTGAGAATGAGATTGTTATGGAACTTGTACTCACGAGCTTTTGTTAGTTCCTGAGAGTTAAACGTCCTATTCCGTTCGATAGCTATTCATTCAGGATTTTTTACCACCTTTTACTCAATCTCGTCTTAGATAGAAAGAGCTTTTGGTTCAATACCAAAATAAACGAGATTGCAAGATATAACATTCTGAAAGCCTAACAGCCTTATCCTGAGACAAGATTGCTACGAATCTTGCCATAGAACAAGAGCTGTCAGGTTCAAAGAATTCAAAGTAAATAAGGTTGTGGTGACTATTCTAAGAACTAAGCTTTTGTTACAAGATATATAACATCCTAAAAGCCTAAAAGTCTTGTTCGGAAACAAGATTGCTACGAATCTTGTCAAAGAAAGAGCTGTTAGGTTCAAAGAATTCAAAGTAAAAATAAGGTTGTGATAATAGCATTCTATACTAAGCTTTTGTTTGGAAACGAGATTTTGAATCTTGTTGAGAAAAAAAAGAGTTATTAAGTTCAAAGATTTTAAAGTAAATGAGATTGCAAAGTATAACAAACATCCTAAGAATCCAATAGCCTTCGCTCGGAAAAGATTGTTTTCAATCTCGTTTAGGAGCTATTAGTTCCAAAATTCCACTTTGCAAGTGAAATTTATGCCGACGAATCTTGTATAATTCCGAGTTGCGTTTATCGTATATATTGAACTGATAAAGATTTTTAAGCAAAAGCGATGTAGCAAGTTGTCATTTAAAAAGTACCTGTCTCTTAGCCGGATTGTTTTAAACCCTATTTAACGGACATTTAATAATGCTAGAAACTTTTCATCGCTTCTGCCTTTTGCTTCTTTGCTTGTGGCTTTAAGACAGGTTAATTTTTACCAAATAATTTTAACACAATAAACTCGGCAGTTAAAAATTCATGCGAGAAAAATCGTTGTCAGTAAAAATGACGAAATTCTTTGCCAATGAAATTTTATACCGACGAATCTTGTAAACTGCTGATTTTTCCCGAACTCAGGATTTTTCGTGGATTTTCTGTACAAATTTTTCCGTTAGATTTCAAGAAGAACGAGATCGAACGGAAATGTAAAACACAAAACACTTAAGATCTAACAGTGCCCTTGAGAATAAGATTGCTATGAATCTTGTACTCACGAGCTTCTATTAGTTCCCAAGAATTTAAACGTTAAAATTTATATGATATAAGAGAAGATCAATACTGAATCATCTTTCAATCGTATTTCAACATTTCAAGAACTTAAATGCCATGCTTCTCCAGGACAAATATTCAAAGATTTGTCCCGATCAAACAATGAGCATTAACTTCCATTAGTAGAATGATAATGACGATAAAGTTATTTTAGTGAGATTCTTGATGATACTTTTATACCAGATACTAAAGGTTGCACATGGTTATGCTCTGTTATGTAAGGCAGATGTTTCACTCGCATTTCAGCATTTCAAGAACTTAATACCATGCTCCTCCGGGACAAATATTCCCTGATTTGTCACTGAATATTAACATTGGTGTCAATTTCTATTAGTAGAATGATAAAAATGATAAAGTTATTTTAGTGAGATTTTTTATGATACTTTTATACTAGATACTAAAGGCTCCACATGGTTATAATACATTCGTAGAATCTATAGAATCTAATTGCTCTCTTTCAAGACAGATGTTTCACTCGCATTTCAACATTTCAAGAACTTAATGCCATGCTCCTCCAGGACAAATATTCCAAGATTTGTCCCGATCAAACAATGAGCATTAACTTCCATTAGTAGAATGATAATGACGATGAAGATATTCTGGTGAGATTTTTTATGATACTTTTATACTAGATACTAAAGGCTCCACATGATTGTAATACATTCGTAGAATCTAATCGATCTCTTTTAAGACAGATGTTTCACTCGCATTTCAACATTTTAAGAACTTAATGCCATGCTCCTCCAGGACAAATATTCCAAGATTTGTCCCGATCAAACAATGAGCATTAACTTCCATTAGTAGAATGATAATGACGATAAAGTTGTTTTAGTGAGATTCTTGATGATACTTTTATACCAGATACTAAAGGTTGCACATGGTTATAATACATTTGTAGAATCAGAATCTAATTGCTCTGTTATGTAAGGCAGATGTTTCAGTCGTATTTCAACATTTTAAGAACTTAAATGCCATGCTTCTCCAGGACAAATATTCCAAGATTTGTCCCGATCAAACAATGAGCATTAACTTCCATTAGTAGAATGATAATGACGATAAAGTTGTTTTAGTGAGATTCTTGATGATACTTTTATACCAGATACTAAAGGTTGCACATGGTTATAATACATTTGTAGAATCAGAATCTAATTGCTCTGTTATGTAAGGCAGATGTTTCAGTCGTATTTCAACATTTTAAGAACTTAAATGCCATGCTTCTCCAGGACAAATATTCAAAGATTTGTCCCGATCAAACAATGAGCATTAACTTCCATTAGTAGAATGATAATGACGATAAAGTTATTTTAGTGAGATTCTTGATGATACTTTTATACCAGATACTAAAGGTTGCACATGGTTATAATACATTTGTAGAATCTAATTGCTCTGTTATGTAAGGCAGATGTTTCACTCGCATTTCAGCATTTCAAGAACTTAATACCATGCTACTTCGGGACAAATATTCCCTGATTTGTCACTAAATATTAACATTGGTGTCAATTTCTATTAGTAGAATGATAAAAATGATAAAGCTATTTTAGTGAAATTGTTGATGATACATTTATAACAGGTACTAAAAGCTGCACATGATTATAATTCATTCGTAGAACCTAGTCTCTCTCTCTTAAAACAGATTGAAATGAAAACTGCTTTAACAAAGAGTTTCTACATTCTATGTTACATTTCAGGCTGGGTAAAGAAACCTTGTTTTTTGTCGAAATTTTTATTTATGATATCTTCAAAAACAAGTGTAACTCCTATCAATCCGTCAGGTCAAAGTAAATGGTGTTCTGCTAAGGATGGAATGTCATTACCATACTATGATCTTTCTCGACAACCAACACAAATAATGCTCTAAATGAATTTCCACTTACCATCATTGGGTG
The DNA here is from genome assembly GCF_902728285.1 of Clytia hemisphaerica. Classification (NCBI taxonomy): domain Eukaryota; kingdom Metazoa; phylum Cnidaria; class Hydrozoa; order Leptothecata; family Clytiidae; genus Clytia; species Clytia hemisphaerica. The sequence goes on along the minus strand of NW_027103564.1, from coordinate 240,006 downwards.
AATCACCAAATCGGCTTTGATTCTGGCAATAAATAAATTTAAAAAAAGTACAAAAATTATTTGACGTCAATTATTTTCAAAGTTTGTGACGTCAAAAAGCAACCGATGAAAGATAAAGAAATGCGAAATCTGATATTCTATGTATCTAATCACCAACAGAAAATGTCAAACTTTCCAAATGTCAAACTGGAGGTTGGATTCAAATGAATATAAATCGGATGTCGCAAAATGTTATAACCATTATCAGATCTGTACAAACTGATTCGAACCCACCATAGAAATGAATGGCCTACAGGCTTAATAAGATCACTGTTCCGTGTTCAGTTCTGTGAAAAGATCCCCGAATTCTAATAAGGTTCACCCGTTCCACTTTGCGAATGTTTTTACAGCATATGTAGCTATCTAAGAATATGACGGCTTGCTCTTTTAAGACATAACAAGATTTGTCAAAGTAGGGCAAACAGTTATATTCTCAGCATTTGAATAGAGTTTTTATATATTTGCATACATGGGTCATGTCGTTGTAAAGATTTAATGAGATACCTTTCAAGTCAAATAATTTACAAGTTTGTATCTCCGTTAGATTCCAAGATCTAGAATGAACAAGATAAATTCCTCGGAAGATGATAAGAGGAGATTTCGAATGAATGTTTTATCATTGAACCATTTTAAGAATATAACGGCTTATTCTCTTAAGACAAATAGCAAGATTTGTTCTATAGAAGCATAAACCCTCATATTATTCCCAGTATGTGAAAGATATTCCTTGGAAATATTAATGTTTCCAGTATATGATTGTTATATTCAAAAAAATCTAAAGGGGTGCTTTTCAAGACAAATTTCCTAGATTTGTTATTAAAAACATCACCTTTTAGATTTTAAGAAGATCGAGATTGAACCGAAATGTAAAACACGGAACACTTTTAAAATCAAACAGCACTCTTGAGAATAAGATTGCTATGAAACTTGTACTCACGAGCTTCTGTTAGTTCCCAAAAGTTTTAAGTCCTTGAATTTTTAGAATGAGGTGATGCAAGAAGATCGAGATTGAACCGAAATGTGTAACACGGAACACTCTTAGAATCTAACAGCACCCTTGAGAATGAGATTGCTACGAATCTTGTACTCACGAGCTTCTGTTAGTTTCCAGGATTTTAAAGTCCGTGAATCTTAAATCGACCAATTGGTCGTTAAATTCTTTTCCAGTGGACATTTCAACATTTGCAAAGTTTAATGCCATGCTCATCAAAGACAAAGTGATGATGAGTTTGTTGTTAAAATCTTTTCTATTAGATTCTAAACGTAGAACGAGGTTCGAGTCTTATTATACATGAGGCATTCAAAGAATCTTATTACTTGTTACTTTAAGAAAATTACTAAATAATCTTCTTGATACACCTGTAATAAGATTCCAAGAATTGAAAGAATGTAAAAGTGGATATACTCTGCAATTTTTACATCGAAACATTCAAAGAATTTTATTACTTGTTACTTTAAGAAAATTACTAAAGAATCTTCTTGATACACCTGTAATAAGATTCCAAGAATTGAAAGAATGTAAAAGTGGATATACTCTGCAATTTTTACATCAAAACATTCAAAGAATTTTATTACTTGTTACTTTAAGAAAATTACTAAAGAATCTTCTTGATACACCTGTAATAAGATTCCAAGAATTGAAAGAATGTAAAAGTGGATATACTCTGCAATTTTTACATCGAAACATTCAAGAATCTTATTACTTGTTACTTTAAGAAAATTACTAAAGAATCTTCCTGATACACCTGTAATAAACCAGCCGAGGCTGGAAGGTCAGCCAATAGAGCTTAGCTAGATAGCTTTAATAAGTGGGTTAACAGATGTAAGAGATGTACTGAAACAGAGTAGACTAAAAATGTTGAATACACGCTTTTTTTTTATAAGAATAGTGTACTTTGATTGAGGGTAAGCATTATTCTTATTTTTCTATTGTTCTAAACAATAGGCCTATTGTTTTAAACCCGAAATCTCACCCTGATATTCTTATAGAAGTTATTCTTATAAAAGAAAAAGCGTGTAATGTACAAAATGTGAAACATTTGATAACAAGCCTGAGAGCTCCTTCACACCTCCCCCCCCACGAGAAACTCAAAGTATACTTCTCTTTAGCATTGTAGCACTGTTTTTATGACATCAAACAATTAAGCTATAGTTCATTACTATAAAATAAAAGAGAAACATAGTGTAATTAAACTTTTTGTTAATTTCATTCCAGTCAGTTATGATACATTTTTTCTGTTCGATGTAGACAATATCCATATCTGACCAAAGTGTTATATACTAGAAATAAATAAGAAAATTGCCAAAACGTCAGAAACTGTATTTTTTGTTTTACTTGATAAAACTCCAATTTCACTTTAAACTAACAAGCTACAAACTTTAAGTCACAAAGCGCAAACTCCAGAAAAACACAATTTGCATCAAAAACTTTACAAAACGTAGTTCATATTTATAACAATTCAACAGGAACTGTATTTTGGTAGACTTGGTCAAATTACAGAAACCATTTATCAGTTGTCTGCAAGGGAAATGAGGTACGTAAAAACTGACTGCTATTCAGTCAAAGCCAAAATTTGGCAAGGTCAGAAAAACATAATTTGCATCCAGTCTGCGTAAATAAATTTTGTAGTTTAGTCGCAAATGATAATCGAAAGCAAAACTTAAAATTCATAACTATGCGGGGAAGCTCATTTCCCCCCCGTTTTGCTTTAAACTCCCTTTTGATTGGTCTATGAATTTGGGTGATCGCCTTACCGCCTTAGCGGAATAAACACACGACCAAAATAAATAAATTCAACAAGGCAGCGAAGTAGCAATTAATTTCAACTGGGAGTCCTCTCTTCTGTGCCAAGCACTGGCAGTGTTTTTTAAACTTTAAAACAATGTTATAAATGAAGACCAGATGGATCTGTTGTTGTGTAACTTGGCGATGTAATTCATTAAATTCTAGAAACCATTTTTCATAACTTTCTGCAGTCCGCTTTCTGCAAGTCTGATAAGAGATATGTATAAACTGTTATCGCCATTCATTCCATTCCATTATTCGGTCAAAACGTGCGCCAAAGTTAGGAAAGGTTAGAAAAACACAATCTGCGTCCGGAACTGCATGAAAAATAGTTTGATCAATTTCAACAAGAACTGTATATATTAATATTAATATAATTGATCAAATTCCAAAGACCATTTGTCATAATTTTGCAAGTCCAATAATAGGAGATGTGATGTCATCATTTGGTTCCCGTCATCTGACCGACCCTGATTTACGGTCAGCAGGTAGAGTTGGAGAGTCGGAAAGCTTTTCCGCTGCTTTGCTGGATTTCCACTGTCGACCTCTGCACGCTCTGTGTTTACAAGTTTTCAAATCGAAGTAGCGAGCCACATGCTAATGGAGAGTAAACCGAAAACCAGTTTATCCACGGTTTCTCAATTTCTTAATTCGGATCAGTCCACACGACGGATTCCCTTTCAACAAGATGTAGCTGCTTCTTAAAAGAAAAATATCTTCAACCGAATGACCGAACGACCCCCACTTTTTAAAGTAGAAATGACGGGAACCAAACAATTTTTTGCGATTCGCCTTTTAGTCCAAAAAAGCACAATTGCATCCAGTCTTTATCAAATTTAGACAGTAGCTGTACTTTTGTAAACTTTATCAAATTCCAATAACATTATAACACCATCAATCCCACCTAGAGGCAAACAAGAAAAATATGTTTTTATTGCAAAAACTAATAAAAAGCAGCAATAAAAAGTATCAGAAAATTCAACATAAACAAAAACTTGAGCAAACGGCTTTAAAGCTTCAAAAGATATAGAAAAAGAGTCCCCTTGATGAAAATCATGTGTTTGATTTGCCGAGTTAAAAAATAAATGACAGAAATTGAAGCTTGCAACAGGTTTATACTGGAAATACTTTGGTACAACACTGACTTTTATCACATCTGACTATCGCTTGAGCCGCCATCTTGAAACACCACATTATGATCTGTTAAAACAACGTACGCTAAAAGTACCCAAAAAGTTAACCCGATCGGAAGAAAGTTGAGAAATCAAAGTGAGCACATTATGATCTGTAAAAACAACGTACGCTAAAAGTACCCAAAAAGTTAACCCGATCGGAAGAAAGTTTAGAAATCAAAGTGAGATCGGAAAATCGGATTTTTTTTTTGCCGTCTTATGATGGAAGTAGAAGAAAATTTTACCTATTTGAATGCTCAGCTTAGGCTGACCAATAAGATTCCAAGAATTGAAAGAATGTAAAAGTGGATATACTCTGCGATTTTTACATGGAAACATTCAAAGAATTTTATTACTTGTTACTTTAAGAAAATTACTAAAGAATCTTCTTGATACACCTGTAATAAGATTCCAAGAATTGAAAGAATGTAAAAGTGGATATACTCTGCAATTTTTACATCGAAACATTCAAGAATCTTATTACTTGTTACTTTAAGAAAATTACTAAAGAATCTTCCTGATACACCTGTAATAAGATTCCAAGAATTGAAAGAATGTAAAAGTGGATATACTCTGCGATTTTTACATGGAAACATTCAAAGAATTTTATTACTTGTTACTTTAAGAAAATTACTAAAGAATTCTCTTGTTACAACCAAGAATCAGATTCTAAGAATTGAAAGAATGTAAAAGTGGATATACTATATAATTTTTACTTCGAAATATTCAAAGAATTTTATTCCTTGTTACTGTAAGACAAACTAAAAAAATCCTCTTAACCCTTTAAGCGCCACGGTCAATTTTAAAAGAAAATCGCTAGTTCAAACTTTAAAGGCCTATATCTCCGGATCTAGAAAGAGTTAGATGCTAGTTAGTCTAAAAGACAAAGACAAAGGTCGAAGATGTATGTATCAATGAAAGATTTTTTTTTTATAAAAGAAAAAAGAAGAAGAAGGAATCAACAGGAGGAATTGAGACTGTGAGATTCTGATATTCTTTGAATCAAATCACCAATCCTGCAACAAATAGCAATGAATATATCCATCTGATCGACTGGAAATTCGATTCAAATATTATAAATCAAATGAGAAAAATGATGAAACAATAAGAAAACTTTTTACAATCTTAATTTGATCAGTTACAAACTGTTGCGAAACCTTAACAAGTGGTTATCAGACTTGATTGGATGCCTAAGTCCCATGAAAATATTCTTGAATCTAATTGATATAAGAAAACACGAAGAAATTTCGTGAAACTTCTTTCAAAGTAAAACATTCTAAGAATATATTGGCTTGTATCCTAACAGCACCCTTGAGAATGAGATTGCTACGAATCTTGTACTCACGAGCTTCTGTTAGTTTCCAAGAGTTTAAACGTCCTTGAATCTTAAAATTGATATGATTTGTGAAGATCCGTATGGAACCAAAAAGCAAAACACCGAACACTCTTAGAATCTAATAGCACCCTTGAGTATGAGATTGCTATGAATCTTGTACTCACGAGCTTCTATTAGTCTCTAAGAGTTTAACCGTTCTTAAATATTAAATTAATATGATTGTATATTTCGTGAAAACATACCTAAACCCAACAATCTCCGCCACAGAATCATACAACGAGATTTCGGAAGAATGTTTCTCATTGTACCATTCTAAGAATATAATGGCTTGTTCTCTTAAGATAATAGCAAGATTAGTTCTAAAGAAGTGCAAACCGTTATATTCCCAGTATATGAATGATGTTCCTTGAAAATATTTATGATTTCAGCATAGGATTATTATATTCAAAAAATCTAATGGGATACCTCTCAAGACAAATAGTTTCCAAGATTTGTCTCGAGAAAAGCTTCTCCGTTAGATTTCAAGAAGATCTAGATGGAACCAAAATGTAAAATACGTAACAGTCTTAGAATCAAACAGCATCCTTGGGAATATTTCATGTAAAATTTCAGGCTTGGTTAGGGGAACCTCCAATATCTCGCGGAAAAAATTATCATATAGATTTTAGACCTTTGAAAACAAACCTACCTTTTTGTAACCCATGAGATTGAATCAATTTGTGCTCTACTAATGATAGATTGTCAGTTCCACGTTGTAACCTATTACTAGGCAAAGAGACGCAAATACAATTTGAAAGTGAAGAAAATTGAATTCCACCTAACTGCAAAATGGTAATCACTCACAAAATCAGCAATTACACGTCCTGGTGAAATCTGATTTGTTTAAAGTAATAAAAAGTTATAAAAATATTTGACGTCAATCATTATCAAATTTATACTTTCAAATTGTGACGTATTTGAATACAAAATGCAGGAGTCGACAGGAGGAAGGAGACTGCGAAATTTGACATTCTATCAAATCTAGTCACCATTTCCCGACACAGATAGCAAAAAATCTATCAATATGACCGACTGGAAATTAGGTTAAAAAAATACACAAATCTAGTGATAAAAATGATGAAAGAACGACGAAATTTGCTATAAACCTAATTTGATATGTAAAGATTGCTGCCAATCTCTCGACTAATTGGTTTTCAGGCTAGATGAGATACCTTAGTCCCCTGAAAATATCCCTCAATCTTTAGATATCTTGCGAAATCTCGTCGTATTATTTGTGATCTTATTTATAAATAATATCAAAAAAATACGAGGAGATCTCACAAGACTGCTTCACAGCAAACATTCTAGAAATATGATGGTTTCTTTCCTTAAAAGACAGATAACAAGATTTTTTTGAAAGAAATGCAAAACCTTTATATTCCCAGCATTTCAAGAGTGTTCCTCAAAAACGATTATACTCTTGTCTCCCGAATAGACGGGGGGGGGTGGGGTCTGAATAAGCAGGGGGGTAGGAAAATTTTCTAAATTCTAATAAGCGGAGGGGATGGAATAAGAGGGGGGGGGGTAATTTGAAGACATAATTTTTTTAACTGATATCAATTTCAACAACAAAAAAGCAACTTTAACAAATAAACACGTAAAATAAGAACCAATACTAACGGAGAGGAAAATTTTCAAAAGTTTACGGTCTTTCTACACACTGTAATAAAATATTGAATTACTCGAATTTAATTACAGGGGGGGTGTTAATAAGGGCGGGGGATGGATATTTTTTTCGATTAATAATTAGCGGGGGGGGGGACGTCTATTTGGTAGACAAGAGTATTATTAATATATTCAAAAAAATTAATGGGATACCTCTCAAGACAAATAGTTTCCAAGATTTGTCTCAAGAAAAGCTTCTCCGTTAGTTTTCAAGAAGATCGAGATCGAACCGAAATGTAAAAGACAGAGTCACTCTTAGAATCTAACAGCACCCTTGAGAATAAGATTGCTATGAATCTTGTACTCACGAGCTTCTATTAGTTTCCAAGAGTTGAACAGCTCTTGAATCTTAAAATTGATATGATGTAAGAAGGTATCCGTATGGAACCGAAATGTAAAACGCAAAACACTGTCAGGATCTAACAGCACCCTTGGGAATAAGATTGCTACGAATCTTGTACTCACGAGCTTCTATTAGTTCCCAAGAGTTTAAACGTCCTTGGGTCTTAAATTGATATGATGTAAGAATAATAATTACTTGTCAATCATTGAATTCTTCGTCGATCCAAACTTTATGGGTTGATTATCAACCAATGAAATCATAGAACAATGTAGACTAATAATAAACAAAGAACATTGAGAACCTTTTTATAGAATGTAGAACTTTACCTTCATCCATTTTATGATCAGTGACTTTCGCTTTAAAGAAATCAAAACAAGCGACATCGTAAGAAAAACGTCGTCGAATCTTAGAACAATCACTTTGGAATCACATTGCAATAAATCTGATTCTGAAACGAATTACTCTTAGATTCGAAGAAGACAAGAATGAAATTGTAAATTATAAAATCAAGAGAATCATCATCGTTAACCAATCGCATTACAAATGAAAGAAAAGTTTCCAATGAAAGAAAAGAATATGGGAAACAAGATGATAAAGTATAAAGGCTCAAAATTGCATCATCTGACAATCTATGAATCTAGTCACCAATCAGACAACAGATAGCAATGAATCCATCCATATGACACGATTGAGACTAGTTTCAAATAAATACTAATCGAGTGATGCTGCATTATTATGATTTATACAGAGTTTTGTGAACCTCTCATAGAAATAAATGCTATTCAAGCACATCCTAAAGTCCCGTGAAATATTTCCGAAATTTTAATAACGTTTAACCCAAAACAATAGAAGGAAAGACTGCATATCATTCTAAAAAGATCTAAGATTTCAAAATGCTTTCTCATTGTAACATTCTAAGAATATAATGGATTGTACTCTCAAGACAAATAGCAAGATTTGTACGAAAGAAGCATAAACCTTTATATTCCCAGTACAGATGAAAGATATTCCTTGAACATATTTATGTTTTCAGCATAGGGTTATTATATTAAAAAGAAAATCTAAAGGAATGCCTCCCAAGATAAAATTTCCCAGATTTTTCTCAAAGAGCATCACCTTTAGATCTCAAGAACATCGACATCGAACATAAATGCAACCCATAGAACTTCTCTTATTCTTAAAAGTTTAATAAGTCTTGTAACAGTTGAATCTTAGGTATTTACGCTGGACTGCAGCACATTATTAAATCTTTAGCAAAGTATTCTAAGAATAAGAGAATGATACCATGAGAAATTTAAAGAGATTTGATGAGAAAAAATAAAAGATCACTGATGATACTTTTGCTTCAAACATTCTGCGAAACCAATCCTTGCTGTTTTGAGACAAATACTAAAGATTTGCTTTAAAATTTGCCAAGAATTAGTTTCACAAAATTGAATGAGGTGTTACTTTGAAAACTTTTACATGAAAACATTTTGAAAATTCATTTGCTAAGGGACAACGGTCGAAGTATGAATAAAAGAGAAGACCCCATGCCATGCCTGAATTCTGATACCTTTGAAGAGATTAAAAACAATTCAATTTTACCGACCTCTAGAGTGCAATCAAGTAATGAACTCAACTAATGAAAATCAATTTTATTATGTCAAGATAAAAATGTTTTCACTGATCAGTTCATTGGCTGATGATTTGACTCAAAAGAGCATCATCACCTTTAGATTTCAAGAAAACCGACAACGAACATAAATGCAAAACACGAAACACTCTTAGAATCTAACGGAACCCATGAGAATGAGATTGCTATGTATCTTGTACTCACGAGCTTCTGTTAGTTTCAAAGAGTTTAAACGTCTTTGAATTTTAAATCGACCAATTTGTCGTCAAAACCTTTCCATTAGACATTTCAACATTTCAAAACTGTAATGGTATCAAGGACAACTTTATACTGAGATTTGATGCTACAATCTTTTCCATTAAATTCTAAACGTAGAGCGAGGCTTGAGATGGATTTGGTTGGGCGATTGGTTACTTCAAATCATACTGAAGATTTAAAAATGTGTTGGTCCAGCATAAATTCCTAAGATTCAACTGCTACAACACTTATTAAACTTTTAAGAATAAGAGATGAAGACTCTCCGATGCGATGTTCTTCTGAGACATAATACAAAGAACACTGATGATATTTTCGCATCAAACATTCTGCGAAGCTAATCCCTGCTGCTTTTGGACAAATGCTAAGGATTTATTCAAGAACATCAGAACGAGTTAGTTTCCCAAAATTGAACAAGGTTTCACTTTATTACTTCTACCATCAAAACATTTTGAAAATTTATCGCACAAAGGGCGGACGTTGTAGATGTACCAGTGAAAGATGACAACATCAAGAATAGTAAGAAGAGTATGTATATCCCTTGTGATATCTATCTGCACATTTCAACATTTCCAAAGTTAATGGCATGCTCATCAAGGACAAATTCATACTGAGATTTGTTGTTTAAAGTCTTTTCCATAAGATTCTAAACGTAGAACAAGGTTTGAATCTTATTACATCTAACATTCAAAGAATCTTATAACTTGCTACTTTAAGAAAAATACTAAAGAATTCTCTTAATACACCAGTAATAAGATTTCAAGAATTACATTCGTAGGATTTATCTTTAGCTATAAAGATTCTAAAAGAATAATAATTTAAAAAATTGATGCCACGCTCTTCTAGGATATAATGCAAAGATTACTGATGATATTTTCGCATCAAACATTCTGCGAAACTAATCCTTGCTGCTTTTAGACAAATACTAAAGATTTGTTTAAAATCGGCAAAGAATTAGTTTTCCAAGATTGGATGAGGTGTAACTTTGAAAACTTTTACATGAAAAATTTTTGAATATTTAGTTGAGAAGGAACAGCGGTCAAAGGTATGAATGAAAGAGGAGATCCCATTAGGTTCACGAATAAAATCAAATCCCTGCATTCTTTGAGATTTGTATACACACTTTTAATGCCATGCTCCTCAAGGGCAAATACAGACCAAGTTTGTCGTGAAAATAGATTTAAAAATAGAATCATATGGTGATGAAGTTATTCCGGCGAGATCCTCCAGGCCAAATGAATCAATTAAAATTAACTTGAATTAAGGACCAGCTAGGTCCGAAGAGTACAAAAAATGAGATTACATAAGACAAAATCTAATAACCATCATTTACAGCCAATCTTTAATGCCATGATTCTGGCTTAAGTAACCTGATAACAGCTGTTCATAATTTTCTTACGCGCACGGTTAAAGTCTGAAGGCGCTTGGAAATTAAACATCTGAGGAAAATAGTCCTCCTGCGGAAAATTCTACAACAAGAATCTTGTTGTGTGTCAAAAACTAAATTTTTCTGATACGGCGCCCTTTTTCTAAACACAATCACGCAACTTTGTTGTCATTCCCAGTCTTGAGATTGCATATTCGTCAGATTATTATGTTTTGACCCATCCCTTTAGAGCTTCAGCGTGCCGGGCAGAAAACATCTTTTAGTGGCTTTCCCTCGTATTTCTATACAATAACAATCCTGAGAAGTTATTTGCTTGTCACTTCAAGACAAATACGTAGAATTCGTCAAAGATTCTTCAAGAACAAGCTTGACTAAGTACTTTGACATAATGGTCTCACATTGCCATTTCGAACCCATGTGAAGACAAAATATCGAGATTTTCTTGTGACTCAAAACCATGAAATCCATGACTCAAACGAAGTTGATTAAACAATTTTAAACCAAAGAATAATCACTTGTCAATCATTGAATTCTTCATCGATCCAAACTTTATGGGTTGATTATCAACCGATGAAGTCCAACGAACAATGAAGACGCAACCAAACCAATAATAATAGACAAAATAATGTTATGAAAGTTTGAATATAGAATGTACAAGATATCTATGATCAGTTTGGTCAGTCGTTTATGCTTGAAGAAATCACAACAAATGAGATCGTAAGGAGAACTCTCTGGAAATCTAAATAGATAGTTATTTTGGAATCACATTGCAATAAATCGGATACAGAAATACTGAAAATATTAAGCTTCAAAATTATTTTTCTCCTATATTTTGCAAAAAAATGACAGATTTTGCCGTTTTTGCTGATTCAGCGAAAATTTTTATAAATTATGTTAATTTTTTGTTATAAACTATTTACTCAAGCTGATAGGAATGGAATTCCAAGTTTTTTTCTGTTTCTCATATTTAGAATTTTCCGTTTTATCAATGCTGATTTTAGGGCCCCAAAATACTGGTTGACCTTTAAGATGCTATATCTTTTACCCATCCTCTAAAGTCACAGATGTATCTGCATTTTCTGAACAGCACGAGTTGTAGAAAGTTTCCTATACCCCATTTTTATAACTTATTTTCAATATCCACGGAGCTAGAGTGAGTTATATGCAATTTTTATCTAATTTTGGTGTTGAATTATGTCCTTCAAACGCAAATATGTTATTTTGAAGCTGTTTCGAACCATCAAAAACATGCTCATTTTTAAGTATGACCATCATTCTTTCAAAATAAACAAAATCGTCTAATTCTGATAAATCTACAGGTCAAAATCCTCATTTTAATAACGACCTACGTTTTGGGGTCCGTTTCCGTTTTGGGGCCATATACTGTACTTGTCAATCATTGAATTCTTCATCGATCCAAACTTTATGGGTTGATGATCAACCGACAAAGACAAAGAGCAATGAAGAACCCAACCAATAATAAACGGAGAACGCTGAGAACTTTTTTATAGAATGTAGAATTTTGCCTTCATTCAGTTTATGATCAGTGACTTTCACTTTAAGAAATGAAAACAAGTGAGATCGTAAGAAAAACGTCGTCGAATCTTAGAACAATAACTTTGGAATCACATTGCAATAAATCTGTTTCTGAAACGAATTGCTCTTAGATTCAAGAATACAAGAATGAAATTGTACATCATAAAATCAAGAGACTCTTCTAACCATGATTGTCAACCAATCGCAGTACAAAAGAAAGAAAAGTTTCCAATGAAAGAAAAGAATATGGGAAACAACATGAGAAAGTTTAAGGGCTCAAAATTGTATCATCTGACAATCTATGAATCTAGTCACCAATCAGACAACAGATAGCAATGAATCTATCCAAATGACAGGATTGAGACTAGTTTCAAATAAATGCAAATCAGGTGGTGCCAATGTAATGACCATTTTTTGATTTGGACAGATTGCTGTTAACTTCTCAACCATATGGTTTTCTGCCTCGACGAGATCTAAAGGTTTCATGAAAACATCCCAGAACACAACAATGTCTACCGCAAATCATACGAGGAAATTTCAAAAGAACGTTTCTCATTGTAGCATTCTAAGAATATAATGGCTTTATCTCCTAAGACAAAATAGCAAGATGCCATGCTCTTCTAAGACATAATACAAAGATTACTGATGATATTTTTGCATCAAACATTCTGCGAAACTAATCCCTTCTGCTTTTGGACAAATGCTAAGGATTTATTCCAAAAAATATCAAAGAGTTAGTTCTCCAAAATTGGACGATGTGTCACTTTAATACTTCTACCATCAAAACATTTTGAAAATTTATCGGAAAAAAGGGCAGGCGTCGTAGATGTATCAGTGAAAGATGACATCCCACTAAATTCAAGAATAATAAGAAGAGTATGCATATCCCTTGTGATATCTATCTGCACATTTTAATATTTCCAAAGTTAATGGCATACTCATCAAGGACAAATTCATACTGAGATTTGTTGTTTAAAATATTTTCCATGAGATTCTAAACGTAGAATAAGGTTTGAATCTTATTATATCAAACTTTCAAAGAATCTTATAACTTGCTACTTTAAGAAAAGTACTAAAAAATTCTCTTAATACACCAGTAATAAGATTCCAAGAATTACATTCGTAGGATTTATCTTTAGCTATAAAGATTCTAAAAGAATAATAATTTAAAAAATTGATGCCACGCTCTTCTAGGATATAATACAAAGATTAGTACCAGTGAAAGATGACAACCCACTAAATTCAAGAATAATAAAAAGAGTATGTATATCTCTTGTGATATTTATCTGCACATTTCAACATTTCAAAAGTTAATGGCATGCTCATCAACGACAAATTCATACTGAGGACAAATTCATACTTTGTTGTTTAAAGTCTTTTCCATAAGGTTCTAAACGTAGAACAAGGTTTGAATCTTATTACATCAAACACCCAATGAATCTTTTTACTTGTTGCTTTAAGAAGAATACTAAAGAATTCTCTTCGTACACCAATAATAAGATTCCAAGAATTGCACTCGTTGAATTTATCTTTAGCAAAAGATTATAAAAAAATTATAGTTCAAAAAGTTGATGCCACGCTCTTCTAGGACATAATACAAAGAATACTGATGATATTTTCGCATCAAACATTCTGCGAAACTAATCCTTGCTGCTTTTAGACACATACTAAAGATTTGTTTAAAATCCGCTTCGAAAGTCTTTCTCGAAATAATTTGCAGCTGGAGAAAAAAATGGCTGTAACTTTTCATAGAATTCGAATCAAGTTGCGGTTTTCATCATCATTCTGAAGAATAATTACTTGTCAATCATTGAATTCTACATCGATTTAAACTTCATGGGTTGATTATCAACCGATGAAGTCCAACGAACAATGAAGACGCAACCAAACCAATAATAATAGACAAAATAATGTTATGAAAGTTTATGCTTGAAGAAATCACAACAGATGAGGTCGTAAGAAGAACTCTCTGGAAATCTAAATAGAATTATTTTGGAATCACATTGCAATAAATCGGATACAGAAACGAATAGCCCTTAATAGATTTTGGGAATTTATAGGTGACAATATTCTTCTTGAATCTGCTGTCAGTCCCCAAGAGTTTAACCGTTCTGTTTCTAAAAATCTAATGGGATGCCTCTCAAGACAAATAATTTCCAAGATTTGTCTCAAAAAGAGCTTACCCGTTAGATTCCAAGAAGATCTAGAATGAAGAGGATTCCGAAACACAGAACCTTTTTTGAATCTAACAGCTCCCTTGAGAATAAAATAGCTATGAATCTTGTACTTGCGAGCTTGCGTTAGTTCCCAATACGTTCATTCGAAGGCAGTATATTACAATGAATCAGACTCGAAGAATCGAAGAAAAACATGAGATGACTCCGCGAATTCATGCAGAATTTTGAGATACAGTAGGGAAGGACTCACTCGTCTATGAAAATCTGGTTGAGTTACATCAAATAGACTTGAAGAATCCAAGATTTCTGATGGTGTTTTCTCATCAAACATTTTGGGAACCTATTTCCCGTTGCTTTGAGACAAATAAACCTAAGATTTATCGAAAAACAGACAAGAATTAGATCCCCAAAAACTGATGTGTAACTTTGAATACTTTCACATTAAAACATTAATTAATATAAAAAAGGACATCCAATTGAATTCAATGAAAATCAAATTCTTGCATCCCTTGGGATTTCTATACACACTTCCAAAAAACAATGCCATACTTTCCATGTTAAAGTACATACCCAGGTTTGTCGTTGTAGAAATGCTATTTTATCACATTCAAACAATCGAACCAGTATGAAGATCTTTTAGTGGCTTTCCTTCGTATTTCTTTACATTAATAATCCTGAGAAGTTATTTGCTTGTCACTTCAAGACAAATACTTAGAATTCGTCAAGGATTCTTCAAGAACAAAGCTTGACTAAGTACTTTGACATAATGGTCTCACATTGCCATTCTTGTGAAGACTAAATATCAAAATTTTTCTTGTGACCCAAAACCACGAAATCCATGACTCAAACGAAGTTGATTAAACAATTTTAAACCAAAGAATAATCACTTGTCAATCATTGAATTCTTCATCGATCTAAACTTTATGGGTTGATTATCAACCGATGAAGTCCAACGAACAATGAAGACGCAACCAAACCAATAATAATAGACAAAATAATGTTATGAAAGTTTATGCTTGAAGAAATCACAGCAAATGAGATCGTAAGAAGAACTCTCTGGAAATCTAAATAGAATTATTTTGGAATCACATTGCAATAAATCGGATACAGAAACGAATAGCTCTTAATAGATTTTGGGAATTTATAGGTGACAATATTTTTCTTGAATCAGCTGTCAGTCCCCAAGAGTTTAACCGTTTCGTTTTCTAAAAATCTAATGGGATGCCTCTCAAGACAAATAATTTCCAAGATTTGTCTCAAGAAAAGCTTCTCCGTTAGATTTCAAGAAGATCTAGAAGATCGAACCGAAATGTAAAAACATGTAGCATTCTTAGAATCTAACAGCCCCCTTGAGAATAAGATTGCTGTGAATCTTGTACTCACGAGCTTCTATTAGTTTCCAATAGTTCAACAGTTCTTGAATCTTAAAATTGATATGACGTAAGAAGATCGAGATTGAACCGAATTGAAAAACACGGAACATTCTAAGAATCTAACAGCACCCTTGAGAATAAGACTGCTTTAAATCTTGTACTCACGAGCTTTTATTAGTTTCCAAGAGTGAAACAGTTCTTGAATCTTAAATTGATATGATGTGAGAAGATTGGGATTGAACCAAAAAGTAAAACACGGAACATTCTAAGAATCTAACAGCACCCTTGAGAATAAGATTGTTATGAATCTTGTACTCACGAGCTTCTGTTAGGTCCTGAGAGTTTAAACGTCCTCGAGTCTTAAATTGATATGATATAAGAAGAATAATTACTTGTCAATCATTGAATTCTTCGTCGATCCAAACTTTATGGGTTGATTATCAACCAATGAAATCATAGAACAATGTAGAACCCAACCAATAATAAACAAAGAACGTTGAGAACCTTTTAATAGAATGTAGAATTTTGTTGTCATTCAGTTAATGATCAGTGGCTTTCGCTTTAAGAAAACAAAACAAGCGAGATCATAAGAAAAACGTCGTCGAATATTAGAACAATCACTTTGGAATCACATTGCAATAGATCTGTTTCTGAAACGAATTGCTCTTAGATTCGAAGAATACAAGAATGAAATTGTACATGGTAATAAAATCAAGAGAATCTTCTGACCATCATATTGTCAACCAATCGCAGTACAAAAGAAAGAAAAGTTTCCAATGAAAGAAAAGAATATTGGAAACAACATGAGAAAGTATAAGGGCTCAAAATTGCATCATCTGACAATATTTCAATCTAGTCACCAATCAGACAACAGATAACAATGAATATATCCATATGACAGAATTGAGACTAGTTTCAAATAAATGCAAATCAGGTGGTGCCAATGTAATGGCCATTTTTTGATTTGGACAGATTGCTGTTAACTTCTCAACTATATGGTTTTCTACCTCGACGACATCCAAAAGTTTCATGAAAACATCCCAGAACCCAACAATCTCCACCACAAATCATACGAGGAAATTTCAAAAGAACGTTTCTCATTGTAGCATTCTAAGAATATAATGGCTTTTTCTCCTAAGACAAATAGCAAGATTTGTTCTATAGAAGTATTGACCCTCATATTCCCAGTATGTGAAAGATATTCCTTGAAAATATTAATGTTTTCAGCATAGGATTGTTGTGTTCAAAAAAATCTAAAGGGGTGCCTTTTAAGACAAATTTTCCTAGATTTGTTATAAAAAACATCACCTTTTAGATTTTAAGAAGATCGAGATTGAACCGAAATGTAAAACACCGAACACTCTTAAAATCAAACAGCACCCTTGAGAATAAGACTGCTTTAAATCTTGTACTCACGAGCTTTTATTAGTTTCCAAGAGTGAAACAGTTCTTGAATCTTAAATTGATATGATGTGAGAAGATTGGGATTGAACCAAAAAGTAAAACACGGAACATTCTAAGAATCTAACAGCACCCTTGAGAATAAGATTGCTATGAATCTTGTACTCGCGAGCTTCTGTTAGGTCCTGAGAGTTTAAACGTCCTCGAGTCTTAAATTGATATGATATAAGAAGAATAATTACTTGTCAATCATTGAATTCTTCGTCGATCCAAACTTTATGGGTTGATTATCAACCAATGAAATCCAACGAACAATGAAGAACCCAACCAATAATAAACAAAGAACGTTGAGAACCTTTTAATAGAATGTAGAATTTTGTTGTCATTCAGTTAATGATCAGTGGCTTTCGCTTTAAGAAAACAAAACAAGCGAGATCATAAGAAAAACGTCGTCGAATATTAGAACAATCACTTTGGAATCACATTGCAATAAATCTGTTTCTGAAACAAATTGTTCTTAGATTCGAAGAATACAAGAATGAAATTGTACATCATAAAATCAAGAGAATCTTCCAACCATCATTGTCAACCAATCGCAGTACAAAAGAAAGAAAAGTTTCTCAATAAAAGAAAAGAATATTGGAAACAACATGAGAAAGTATAAGGGCTCAAAATTGTATCATCTGATAATATTTGATTCTAGTCACCAATCAGACAACAGATAACAATGAATATATCCATATGACAGAATTGAGACTAGTTTCAAATAAATGCAAATCAGGTGGTGCCAATGTAATGGCCATTTTTTGATTTGGACAGATTGCTGTTAACTTCTCAACTAAATGGTTTTCTACCTCGACGACATCCAAAAGTTTCATGAAAACATCCCAGAACCCAACAATCTCCACCACAAATCATACGAGGAAATTTCAAAAGAACGTTTCTCATTGTAGCATTCTAAGAATATAATGGCTTTTTCTCCTAAGACAAATAGCAAGATTTGTTCTATAGAAGTATTGACCCTCATATTCCCAGTATGTGAAAGATATTCCTTGAAAATATTAATGTTTTCAGCATAGGATTGTTGTGTTCAAAAAAATCTAAAGGGGTGCCTTTCAAGACAAATTTTCCTAGATTTGTTATAAAAAACATCACCTTTTAGATTTTAAGAAGATCGAGATTGAACCGAAATGTAAAACACCGAACACTCTTAAAATCAAACAGCACCCTTGAGAATAAGACTGCTTTAAATCTTGTACTCACGAGCTTTTATTAGTTTCCAAGAGTGAAACAGTTCTTGAATCTTAAATTGATATGATGTGAGAAGATTGGGATTGAACCAAAAAGTAAAACACGGAACATTCTAAGAATCTAACAGCACCCTTGAGAATAAGATTGCTATGAATCTTGTACTCACGAGCTTCTGTTAGGTCCTGAGAGTTTAAACGTCCTCGAGTCTTAAATTGATATGATATAAGAAGAATAATTACTTGTCAATCATTGAATTCTTCGTCGATCCAAACTTTATGGGTTGATTATCAACCAATGAAATCATAGAACAATGTAGAACCCAACCAATAATAAACAAAGAACGTCGAGAACCTTTTAATAGAATGTAGAATTTTGTTGTCATTCAGTTAATGATCAGTGGCTTTCGCTTTAAGAAAACAAAACAAGCGAGATCATAAGAAAAACGTCGTCGAATATTAGAACAATCACTTTGGAATCACATTGCAATAAATCTGTTTCTGAAACAAATTGTTCTTAGATTCGAAGAATACAAGAATGAAATTGTACATCATAAAATCAAGAGAATCTTCCAACCATCATTGTCAACCAATCGCAGTACAAAAGAAAGAAAAGTTTCTCAATAAAAGAAAAGAATATTGGAAACAACATGAGAAAGTATAAGGGCTCAAAATTGTATCATCTGACAATATTTGAATCTAGTCACCAATCAGACAACAGATAACAATGAATATATCCATATGACAGAATTGAGACTAGTTTCAAATAAATGCAAATCAGGTGGTGCCAATGTAATGGCCATTTTTTGATTTGGACAGATTGCTGGTAACTTCTCAACTAAATGGTTTTCTACCTCGACGACATCCAAAAGTTTCATGAAAACATCCCAGAACCCAACAATCTCTACCACAAATCATACGAGGAAATTTCAAAAGAACGTTTCTCATTGTAGCATTCTAAGAATATAATGGCTTTATCTCCTAAGACAAATAGCAAGATTTGTTCTATAAAAGTATAAATCCTCATATTCCCAGTTTTTGTGAAAGATATTCCTTGAAAATATTAATGTTTTCAGCATAGGATTATTATAATATTCAAAAAAACCTAAAGGGGTGCCTTCGCCTTCCAAGATATAATCTCCCAGATTTGACTCAAAAGAGCATCACCTTTAGATTTCAAGAAAACCGACATCGAACATAAATGCAAAACACGAAACACTGTTAGAATCTAACGGAACCCATGAGAATGAGATTGCTATGTATCTTGTACTCGCGAGCTTCTGTTAATTTCTGAGAGTTTAAATATCCTTGAATTTTAAGTCGACCAATTTGTCGTCAAAATCCTTTCCATTAGACATTTCAACATTTCAAAAATGTAATACCTTAAGGGAAGAAATTTTCGCGAAAATTTAATTTCGCGGTTGGTCAAATTATTATTTTTTGCGGGAATTTAATTTCGCGGTTCGTCAATTTTCGAAAAATTCGCGCGAATTTAATTTCGCGGTTGCAAGATATTTTTGACCAAAAACCTTATTAAATAAGCAAAAAACCTGTTTTAAGGCTTGAAATAGTACGAATTTGGGGGAATCCGTGAAATAAATTAAATTTCTCGGGAATTTAATTTCGCGGATTGACGATTTTGTAAAATTTCGCGGGAACTTAATTTCGCGGTTTTAGGCAAAATCCGCGAAAACCGCGAAATTTTGTTCCCGCGAAAGTTTCTTCCCTTAAGGTAGCATCAAGGACAAATTCACACTGAGATTTTTATAATCTTTTCCATTAAATTCAAAACGTAGAACGAGGCTTGAGATGGATTTGGTTCGGCAATTGGTTACTTCAAATCATACTGAAGATAATGTGCTGCTGTCCAGCATAAATACCTAAGATTCAACTGTTACAACACTTATTAAACTTTTAAGAATAAGAGATGAAGACTCTCCGATGCCATGCTCTTCTAAGACATAATACTAAGATTACTGATGATATTTTCGCATCAAACATTCTGCGAAACTAATCCCTGCTGCTTTTGGATAAATGCTAAGGATTTATTCAAGAACATCAGAACGAGTTAGTTTCCCAAAATTGAACGAGGTGTCACTTTAATACTTCTACCATCAAAACATTTTGAAAATTTATCGGAAAAAAGGGCAGACGTTGTAGATGTATCAGTGAAAGATGACATCCCTTTAAATTCAAGAATAATAAAAAGAGTATGCATATTGTGATATCTATCTGCGCATTTCAACATTTCAAAAGTTAATGGCATGCTCATCAAGGACAAATTCATACTGAGATTTGTTGTTTGAAATATTTTCCATGAGATTCTAAACGTAGAACAAGGTTTGAATCTTATTACATCTAGCATTCAAAGAATCTTATTACTTGTTACTTTAAGAAAATTACTTAAGATTTCTCTTCATACACCAGTAATAAGATTCCAAGAATTACATTCGTAGGATTTATCTTTAGCAGAAGATTCTAAAAGAATAATAATAGTTTAAAAAATTGATGTCACGCTCTTCTAGGACATATAATACAAGGATTACTGATGATATTTTCGCATCAAACTTTCTGCGAAACTAATCCTTGCTTTTTTTAGACAAATGCTAAAGATTTGTTTAAAATCGGCAAAGAATTAGTTTACCAAGATTGGATGAGGTGTAACTTTGAAAACTTTTACATGAAAACATTTTGAATATTTAGTTGAGAAGGAACAACGGTCAAAGGTATGAATGAAAAAGGAGATCCCACTAGATTCAAGAATAAAAGAAAATCAATTCCTTACATTCCTTGCTCCTCAAGAGGAAATACAGACCAAGTTTGTCGTGAAGAAATGATGTACAATAGATTTAAAATAGAACCATATGGTGATGAAGTTATTCCGGTGACATCCTCCAGACTAAATGAATCAATTAAAATTAAATTGAAATAAGGACCAGCTGCTAGGTTCGAAGAATATAAAAAAAATGAGATCACAAAAGACAAAAAATAATAACCATCATTTACAGCCAAGCTTTTGTGCCATGATTCTGGTTTTAAAGAGATCATTCATAGGTTTAAAGAAAAGAAACGAAAAGAAAAAACAGATCAAAGTAATTAAAAGGCTGTCATTCTTGAAAACAGGGTTTTTCCGAATCTTGAACAGGTGTTACGGTTACCACTCTCGATCTCAAACGTTCTCAAAGTCCTAAAGACTAATTATTCTAAAGAATTCATACAGTAGGCCGGTGTAATACTTACTCGAAGAAGAAATTAAAAGTTATCTTGAGTTTGATTATAAAGTTGAGGTGTTACATCTAATAAGCCGTTGTCTTTTCTATGTTTCGATTTGAAAACTGGTGACTGAAGTTTCAACAATTTTTAAAAAGTTATTTGACGTCAGTTTTTATGTGTATTAGTGACGTCAGTTTTTATTATATTAGTGACGTAGAGAAGAGACTTTTAATTATATTAATTTTACTTTTATTCATATACCTTAAGTGTATTAATTATGGTGTGTCCTTAATTTGGTAGAATGCAGAATTTTTAAAATTTGGCGGTCGGGGAAAAATTTTAGGCACTTGTAAATAAAAAGTTACTTGTATAATATTTTAACAGTTTTTACTTAAAAATGCTGATTTCAGATAGAATCTCTATCCTAACAATATTTTGTTAAACTTGGCGGGTATTTATTTAATTTGGTAGGTGGTCAATTTTGAAAATTTTGGTAATTTGGTAGACTGGAGTCTTTTATAATGCGTGTAATACTAATAATACCAATACTACTAATAATAACTACTAATAATAATACGGGATTTAGTTTGTATAAACGACTGGAAGAATCCGGTGTTCCAGCCTTATAGATACAGGGGCTAGCTACGCAGAAACTTGCGTAGCGAGAAAACAATTTATCAAGCAAAAACAAACTCTCAAAACGAAATCAACTGAAATGAAAAACTTTCAATACACAAATCCACACATATTCTTTTTTCCCCAGAATTATTTTGAGCAGGAAAAAATTATAATTGCAATATTGACACTTTTCTTTTGTTGGGAGTTAGTGCACAAAGGTTTCTAGACGACTAAAATTGTTCCATTCGTTACATACTTTTTGCTTTATTTCTACTATGTATAAATTAGTCGTGTAGCTTGCTAGGCTAGTAATTTGGCGTATTTTACCAAAAACCGCCAAATCCACCAAATTTAATCCCCGCTAAAATTAATACACTTAGGCTGTATATATGAACTTTTGTTTGAACAGTTTTGAGCTCTTGTCGAGTTCTTGCATAATGCGTTAGGCTAAGATAACAAGGCTAAGACAACAAGGCTAAGACAGGCTAAGACAAGCCATTCAAGTTAGACTTTCTTCATCGTTGAAAATTACATTGATGATTTGATTTCCTTATACTTCCAACGAAGTTAATTATTGACAACAAACATGATATTATATTGTAAAAATATAGTAAAAAATATCATGTTTGTTTTCAATGATAACTTCATTGTATCGAAAGGAAATTTTTACCATGGTTATAAAGGAAACATAGTTGATTATTGTTTCGAATGATTATAATCAGAAAATAGACATCTCCCAAGGATTAAAGTGTTCCACAAAAGATGCCCAACAAAATCTCTGAACTCTGATACCTTTAAAGAGATTAAAAACAATTCAATTTTACCGCTTCATAGAGTGCAATCAAATGATAAACTCAACTAATGAAAATAATTTATTATGTCAAGATAAAAATATTTTCACTGATCATATCAAGTTCCTCGGCTGATAGTATATAGTCTTTCACCCTAGAATTTTTGCGGTATCTGATATTCATATGTGATAATCTGTTCCCAAATTGACATCGAAAGGACATCGAAATCCGTTGTTGACATTCAAACATTCTGAGTATTTGAAGGTATGATCTTCCAAGACAAATATCTAGGATTCATCCGTAGCATCAGAACCATTAAATTCCAAAAATACATTTCTATCGCATTGATGCCAATTCTTAGTATCTCTAAAATTTGATGCCTTGTTATCTCTGGGCAAATATATACCAATAAAAACCAGACTTCAAAGTAGAATATTCTGAGAAACTAATAGTGTGCTTTTCAACGACAAATACTTAGGATTTGTTATTAAACTCGCAAATATTAGATTCAAAGATTCAAAGTTTTTTCCTTGTTATGCTGTAATTCCAATATCTCTTATGACTAATTAATGATGTAATTAATACTATAGTAAAAAAAAAATCAGGTTTATTTTCAATGATAGATCCATTACATATTGCATCGAATGAAATTTATTCCACGACACATAGTTGATTGTTCCGAATGATTCTAATCAGAAAATTGATATCTCCTAACGATTAAAGTGTTCCAAAAAGATGCCCAACAAAATCCCTGAATTTTGATACCTTTCTGTTAACCTTGTAAAGACAGATTAAAATCAATTTATTTTTATCAGACTATATATAGTGCCATCAGAAAATGAACTTGTCCAGTGAAAATCAATTTATTTTGTCTAGATAACTAAAATGTTTTCACTGATCAAGTTCATCGGCTGATGTATATAGTCTTTTACCCAAAAGATTTTTTCCAAGCTGAGAATCTCCAAAGCAGCTATGGTGTTAAAGTTCTAAGAAGCGTTGTGCAAGCAATGGTAGGAGATTAGTTAAATAATTATGTCTTATAAGAGAAATAGAAGACTGTCATTGTAAACATGGTTGCTATGAATCTTGAGCATGTATAATGGTCGAAAAATTCTCATCCCACTCGATATCACAAACTTTTTAAAGAATATCTTCAGTAGGCCGGTGTAATACTTATCCAAGAAGAAATACAAGTTACCTTGAGTTTGATTGTAAAGTTGAGGTTTACGTCTGATGCCTGTATTGTGTGTCAGTGTGCCGTGCGATGTTTCGATTTGAAAGCTGAAAACATTAAGTTTCAAAAAATTTTTAAAAGTTATTTGACGTCAGTTTTTGTGTATTTGTGACGTAGAAAAGAAAGATTGTTTTTTTTGTTTACTTTTTATAACTTTTTAACAGATGAACTTTTGCTTTTGAATGTATTTTTATAAATTTTGTTTACATGTCGAGCGCTTGTATACGTTATACCTTTGATACTTTTATCGTGAGTCTTTCAAAATTATTAAATTTGACTCTCGTTTATTCGAACTCGAACGGGAAGTCTTATTTGTTCGAACTACAGAGAGATTCGAATTATAGAAAGTATTAGCCATTTCGATTGAGAAACTTATTTGCCATACTCACCAGCTATGCCAAATCCAAAATTTGTCAAAAGATTACAATTTTGTGCCAAAATCCTACACCGCTACCGTTTCGTGATGCTTCATCAGCATTTTTTCTGGTCGGCGTTTGTTTTGAAGTCAATCGAATTGACTGTATGTTTTATTGTTTTCCCTTGACAGCGATTAAGAACAAGATCGGACTATGGACAGATTCGAGTACTAAATTAGTACTAAAATCAAAATATTAGAGAGCGTCCATTGTAAAAATGACGTTGGTACCAGTATTTCCTGAAAACATACGTGAACAATCTCCACCACAAATCATACGAGATTTCAAAAGAACGTTTCTCATTGTAACATCCTAATAATGCAATGACTTGTTCTCTTAAGACAAATAGCAAGATTTGTTCTATAGAAGTATAAACCTTTATATTCTCAGTATACGAGAAAGATATTCCTTGAACATATTTATGTTTTCAGCATAGTAATATTATATTCGTGTGTGGTTTTAAGGGGTATCCACTGGTGATTGGTTTCCTTATACTTCCAACGAAGTTAATCATTGACAACAAACATGACTATAGTAAAAAATATCAGGTTTATTTTCAGTGATAACATCATTGCATCGAAAGGAAATTTATTCCTTGGTTATAAACGAAGCATTGTTGATTCTAATCAGAAAATTGATGTTGCCTAACGATTAAAGTGTTCCACAAAAGATGCCCAACAAAATCCCTGAATTGTGATACCTTTGAAGAGATTAAAAACAATTCAACTTTACCGAGTGCAATCAAATAATAATGAACTCAACTAATGAAAACCAATTTATTATGTCTAGATAAATAAATATTTTCACTGATCAAGTTCATCGGCTGATAGTATAATAGTCTCCTCACACAAATTTTTTTGCGGTATCTGATATTCATATGTGATGGTCTGTTCCCATCTTTAGTTATCCAGGTGGCATTCATCACCTTGATTACACCTAAGTTGTCATGAATCTTTATAAAAGCTATTTTTCCTTTTTATTTTCAGCTTTAGATTTTTCTTAACCTGATGACTACTGTTACAACTAAACTCTTGTAAGAGCCTATTTTGTATGTCAAATTACTATGAATCAGAGACTACAAGTTAAACTTAAAAGAATTCTCGATTTTTATTTTAAAACGACAGTAGTCACACGAAGAGAACTCCGTTGTTGACATTCAAACATTCTGAGAATTTGATTGTATGATCTTCAAAGACAAATGTCTAGGATTCATCAATAAAACATCAGAACCATTAGATTCCAAGAAAATATTTCTATCGCATTAATGCCAATTCTTAGCATCTCTAAAATTTGATGCCTTGCTATCTCTGGCAAATGATTCGATAAAGGCCAGATTTCAAAACAGAACATTCTGAGAAACTAATACTTTAATGGGATAAACTTTTGCGGGGATTAGATTTCGCGGTTCGGCCTATCCGCGAAATTCAAAAATTTCGCGGGGACTTAATTTCGCGGATGACACTAATGGGAGACGATATTTTCACGATTTTGTGCTTTTCACTGTCAAATCATGCATGTCGGTTGTTGAAATACACATTATTTGCGCCTCTTTGATGCAAGTAACCATTCAAATAGTATCTATTTGAAATATTTAGAGTTATGTTTAGAAATATTTCGCGAATGGGGGCCTTCCAAATTTCCATTGGGACTTTTGCGGATGACACCCAAATCCGCGAAATTTAATCCCCGCGAAAGTTTATCCCATTAAAGTAGTGTGCTCTTCAACGACAAATACCAAGGATTCGTTATTAAAGTCACAAACATTAGATTCAAAGAATAAAGAATTTCCTTGTCATGCCTTGAACTCCAATCTCTCTTAATTAATACGTAAAAAGATCTGTCCAGGTTGGCGGACCATTTTGATTCTTTTCATCTGGGATACGGAATTGGGGATGACTAATATTAAATGAGCTTTTGAGCACAGCAATCGGCTGAGGGAAAACAATCGGGTCGCACTAAACAAACGTAGGCATGGCATTGGAACCCAGTTCCTTTCGCTTTCGTTTTTAGCATTCGCCACATCCCTTTAGAGCAGAGCGTGGTGTGAGCAGAACGGATGATCTGCTATGCGATTATTAATACCTTGAAGATCCCTCTAAAAGTTTGGATGATAGATAGTCCAAAATAGAAGGATTCGTTCGATCTTTATCTATGTGAATCATAATACGGATGACGATAAGACGAAACAAAAATTCCATAAGATTGCTAAAATTTTGAACAAGGATAAGTCCATCAAGAGGTTTTCATATTAAAACATTCTCGGTATTTAACCATCGTGTCTCGTTGACAAAAACGATAGATTTGCCAAGAAGAGAAGGAAGATTGGTTAAATCCTAAGAATAAATGTATTGCGCATGAAAACATTGATGATTTAAAATCTAAGAGTGCATAATATTCAGGTTCTAAAGCTGAAATATAAATTGGAAAAATGAATGGTGATGAATAATAATTTAAAGAAGGTATTTCTCGTCGAAAGATTCTAGGTATCTGATATGTTGTGGTCAAAGTCCAATATTGCTGAGGATTTGAGATCGGATGCGCAGAATCAGGTTATTAGAATCTAAATAAACGCTTAAGAGTTGTTGTCACATGAGCCACATTTCACGTCTGTGGGGGTTTCATGGTTGGCGGAGGAGCGGAATCGGTCCTTTCTTCGGACAGAGTGGCGGGATTTGGCGAAAATTTAGACGGAATTGTATAATAAGAACGTAAGGCTTCGGTGGCCAAAATATCAAGCCCTGGGGGGGGTACTTAGGCAAAAATGGGTGCTGGGTATGTGCGTGCCTTAAGGGTAGGGTTTTTCACCCTCCCAAAGTCTCTCTAAGGGTTACCAAAACAACAAAAGTCAAAATCAGTCTCTCTAAGGGTCGGTTTTTTCACAAACTGGGGTCAAAGAAAAGTGAAAAGTCAAAAAAGTGAGAACATTTTTAAAAAAAGTGAGAAAATTTTTCAAAAATTAGAGAAATTTTTCGAAAATTGGAGAAATTCTTTTAAAAATCGAATTTCTTTGGCCCATTATAGAAATTTTTTGTGAAAAAGTCTCTCTAAGGGTTGGGTTTTTCTACACTGAGTCTCTCTAAGGGTCACCTTTTCACCAAAATTCAGTCTCTCTAAGGGTAAGGGTCCAGAGGTCTGGCACGCACATACCCGACACCCATCAATCCTAGTACCCCCCCCCCGGGTATCAAGCACACGTTAAGAACATTTTGAGGCTTTATAGAAACCCAATTTCTTCACCAATTTTCTCAGGAAGTTGCACAAAAATACTCACAAGGCTTAAAACTCTTATGAGGTTTCTTAGTGCTATTTTGTTATGCTTTCAAGGCATAGAAAGGCATTCTTAAAATCTGATACTTTGTACTTTTGACCAGAGTTTTATCCAAGAATACAAAGTCGCAGGTTCCGAGAATCTAACAAATACTAAAAGTGAACATCGAGAGTATAATAAATTTTCAAACCAAACTTCAAAGAATGTGCCATGAAACTTAAAAGGTAGCTGGAGGTTAAGATACAAATTTCTCATGAAATTGCACAAAAATACTCACAAAATGGTGAAATTAGAAGAGCTTAAAACTTCTATGAGTTGCTCCTAGTCTGTTATGTTTTCAAGAAATACTTTCTTAATATCTGATACTTTTTACTTTGGACCTATGGTAAAGCAATTGGCCGCGAATGGCATGATTGTGAGTTCGAGTTTTGCCGGATCCGTTGGTTTTCCAACGGTTCTGGTGGCTGGTCAGAATACGACACGAGAGCGACTGTATTTGCTTCATTGTAAACTTCAAAGAATTTGCCATGAAACTTAAAAGGTGTATTTATAAAAAAATTCCTAGGATTCTGATACTTGGTACTCTGAACTAGATTTCAATAATCTAGAACAAAAGTTTCCAGTCTCAAGAATCCAAGAATCAACCTTTGGATTAAAATTCAATAGAAAAAGGTTTACCAATGCTTTTGCACATTAAGGCATTCTCCAAATCTGACATGTTGATGCTCAAAACCAGATTCTCACCCTCTGGCTCAAAATCCAGGTCCTGAGAAACTAAAAAACATTTAGAACAGTGATTGTTATGAGAAAATAGACGCCGGCGACCATTTCACGTTTATACTTTCTAAGAATCTGATCCTTTGCACACAACGTCAAAATAGCTGATAACTTGAGGTCGATTCTACAAAAAATCAGACTCCAAGAATGGATATTAACCCTAACCCTATACTAACTGTTCATAAGGACAATGCTTTTTTAGTCTGGTAATAAATACATACAGTTGACGCTCTCTAATTCGATTTTCAAGGAGAATTCAAATTTCATTGAATAAAGGAGCTTATCGAATAAGGAAGCGTCGTTTATGAGAGTTCTTTGTTGACTGGGACTTTAAATTTCATCGAATAAGGGAGCCTATCGAATAGTAATACGTCGAACTAGAGAACGTTAATTCTATATAATGAAATCCTTTAAACTGTATATTCGGCTTGGAAAAAATATGAATCTTGATAGAATTTAGAATCTCTGTTCCGAGCTAAAAGATTTTTAAGAAGGAACTTTTCTTAGAAACAAGGGGGTTTATCTAAAAAATCCTGCATTACTAAAAATAGACAAAAAGAACGACAAATTTCATAAAGAACGAGAAATTTCGCCGTCCATAACCCCGACCGGTGACTGTACCACCCCTACAGATTCATTCTTCTTTGTTTATCACAGAAATTAACTCCATGTGCTTTAAAAGAACGACAAATTACGCATGCGCGTTACAATGCAGGAGTTACAATTACAATTTACGATTTAAGTTATTCAGTCTTTACAATGACGTAATAATTTTGGTCGAATATTTAATGACGTAACGAAGTAGCAAAGTAGCTGATCGAAATTTCTCGTCTTGATTTCATGGTGGGAATTATAAAGTCGCTCCCAATGTTGTTACAATGTTCTTTAGAAGAACAGATTGAAACAGTAAAAAAGATTAAATAAAAAATACCTTACTGATGTTGTTTTGTTCGATGGTTCTGATTTGTGCTCTCTTTCTTTGTTTCGTTTTTTTTTTTTTGAAACAGTTGATGTGTGAAAAAAATATAATATTTGACGTCAGTTTATTTTTGTGACGGCGTGAAGACGTAAAAAATGGAGATGAAATTAAACTTTCCTACAGGGCTTGTCACATGCTTGCAACCTCCTTTTTTAAATGCTATACAGCGTGTCTGGGAAAAAGCTGGGCAGAGTTTCTATAAAAGTGAAATCCACAAAACTAATCATCTCATTGAGTTTAGAATGATTGAAAAAAAATATTGAAAACAAAATTGAAAAGTTCCTATTATTTTATTTCCGAAGGAATTAGATCAGATTAGATCATAAAAATCCAGTATTTCAATTTATAGCCGAATACTCTATCTTTTACGGTCGCTGTGTTTCTAACCTTAACATTTATCCATAAACAGACCCGATATCTAAAGAAATTTCAAAATCCTCCGATAAACGTAAGATACACTTAGGTGCAAAGAACGGGCCCTCTAAATATAAAAACTGTAAAAGTAGATATCTTTTCTAACAAATATTGCCAAGCAAAAAAAGTTGAGCTCGCTAGTAAATTGCTTTCTTAAATTTTTTCATTTTTTAGAGATGAAAGATCAGATGAAATGTTCATTGTTGAAACAAAACAGGCAAGTACCATTTTACAATGGAATTTGCAGTTCCCTTAGTTAGTACGGGCTAGTTTTCTTGTTAACAGAAAGACGTACAAAACTTACAAAACTACATAATGACGTACTTTACAGAAGACAAGTTTCAACCTTTAAGCTTTTTTCTGGATATACAAAATGCGATAATACTTTTTCTTTTCTCCTTTCCAGTTTGTCTGCATGAAGGAAGGGAACACTATTGCGCCATATCAAAATTTTAAGGTAAAACTATTGTCCTTTCTCGTAAGTTTATTTGAGAATATACTTTTTAATGAAGAAGTAGTCTTTGAAGTTTTCTGTTCTGGCAAAAAAAAGATTTCATTCTTCTAGTTTTCCGAATATTTCGTATCTTTGCAATATGCATAGCAAATATTAGAAGCTTAAAGATTATGAGGGGGAAATTTTGTTTTTTTGACATATGATAAAAAGTATTTTTTATTCCAGGAGAAGCAAAAACATTACTTCAACCTCAATTTTGTGTCATTAAATGAAGTTCTGCCCCGCATTGAACAGGTATTAACGAGTTTCGGTATGCGTGTCTCTCTGCGACGGAGACGGTTAGCTTGTAATATACCTAGACCCTGACTACCTGAGCACGACGGTAAATCAGCACTTTTCCCGTCCTCGATTTCGCGGCTCAGAAGTGCGGGTTATTCCAAATCGTTTAGTCACTCCGCTGTTCTCAAAAGCGCAAATACGAAAGTTCGCTATCATCATGAAATAGATTCAAACATGTGATAATCAAAACAGGCCCTCGGCTGGTCCTCCCGTACCTTCAGGTTGATTACAGCTAAGGAAAGGAAACCTTTCAGGTCGCCCTCGCGACTGCAGTTGCAAATATGATCTAGTTTGTCATTTTGTAAATTTCTTTTGATTGATATTTATTCTTGAATCTTTACCATTGACTGGTCATAGTGTTCTCCCCCCCCATTCAGGGGGGAATGGGTTTTGAGGTCAAAAGGACATATAGGGGGGAAAGAATTTTTTTTTGAAGCCAGGGTGGGGGAAAACGAGGGGGGGAATGGAAAACTTTCATTCTAGGCATGGGGGGGGGGACTCACCAAAATCAATTCAAAATTGAAAAACATCTGGTTTTACTATCACTCAATTGGGTGTATAGTATATGCTTAGTTTTTCTTTCATTTATTTCAACCAGCAATATTACGGTTTGAAAACAACCATCCTTTCCATTTATTCTTGAATTAGAACTACCTTAGGGAATACAATAAGCGTTAAATTCATCAAATTACAGCTTTTTATGCTTGAGGGGGGCGGGGACAGAAAAATTTTTGGAGGCAGGGTGGAGAAAAATGAGGGGGGGGGATGGAAAATTTTCATTCTAGGTATGGGGGGAAGAGACCCTGAAGGACACTATGCTGGTCAATATGAGAATGCATAAATAGTCTTTTTTGTTGAATACTCTCTGCTGCCTTCTCTAAACAGCTTTATACATCATTGTGTCACTCATCCTGTTTATCTTTTTTTCATTTACAGCTTTACAGAGCAAGTACACTTGGTTACAATGAGAATAGTGAAATGGTAAGATATTATATACTTGGGCGAAATGGGTGTCGGGTATGTGCGAATCATAAGGGTCCCCTTTTACACCCTTAAAAGGCGAGAGCTTAAACTTAAACCATAACAGCAATTGAGTCTCTGACAGTATCTAATATTTGATTAAAGATTGGGAAACCGGGCCTCCAACAAGGTCGTAAAACGTCAAAAAGGGGGCAAAGCTTTCGATATTCATTCTTTCACAGGGTCGATTTTCGAACATTGTTGGCTCTGACATCTCAAGAAAGGGAGGACACTCAAATTAAATATGGGTTTCATAACTCTCAATGAAACTGATAGGGTGAAACCTTCTATTCTGAACAGACACATTTCATTTCAATTTACAGGTGCTGTGTAGTGTAGCTTTAAATTCCTCAATTTTATTTTAACTTAAATTTCTCTATCTCTAAATAGGTTTTATTGATCCTATTCCTAGAATCTTTTAGTCAGCTACCAGAAAGTAAGAAGATTATTGAATAGAGATTGTAAAAAAGTCGGGAATTAGAAATGAGCTTTTACAATCCATTGCAAGATAGAAGATTCAACGAAACTTTCTAATGCTGTTGAAATTTCAGTGTTAGTTTTTCCTATTGACACGTGGAAGCTTTTTCACCACTTGAAACTCCACCACTTCTTCCCCATTGCGATTCGATTTGAGACACGTGATACACTTCAATTTTTTTGCATTCTAGTATTCTGTTGACACAATATTCTATCTACGTTTCTTTAAATTCAGATCAATACAATCATTCAAGCCAAACAATACAATCTCAAGTTCGACACAAGTTGGTAAGGGGTACCTCTTTAAAAGGTTTTATAAAAACTAGTTCACTCTTTATAAAAGTTCCAATATCAACAAACGAGAGGATTTTGCTCCGAAAAGGTTGGCATTTTACAGAAAACCTGATGGAAAAAAATCTCTCTTAGGGTCAAAATAAGTGAATTTCTCTAAAGTTCGTTTTCGATTTTCAGCTCTGCCATACCCGTCGTCTTGTAAACTGACTACAACAAACATACAAGACAAAGGGGAATAAACAAAAGGATTTCCCAAAATTTAAGCTTGCGCAACGCCAAAAGGGGAGAAAGTTGTTCATTTTTTTGTTTTAAAAAAAATGCTGTGTAAGTAAATTGTAGGCGTTATGTTAAACGTTGTCCTTTAATCAACGAACACTGAATTTTCTTTTCCAGGCTGGAAGACCTGTATGAAGGGATAGTAACAGAAACGACAGGTACTTAATATTGTTTGATCTCTCACTGTCACAGTTTTATAGCGCGATGACCTTGTGGTCAAGACGCCAACGCCTGAAACTAGGGGTTCCCGGTTCGAATCCCCGTTCCTTTCAATGTTCTGTTAAAAAGCTGAGTAGGCTGGCCGTGGACCGCATGAAAACAAAAATTTTAGATTTCTGGGCTATCCACGTAATATCGACTCTTATCTATAGTCGTCTTAATTAAAAGTCAAAGCATTCGGCTATGATGCGCAACACCTTACCGGGTTCATGCCAAGGACTTAAAAAACAATGTACTTGGCCATTAAGGTGTAATCAAGGTGAAAGAGTGCTGCATATTCCTCTTTCTTTCAGTAGAAAGCTATCGAAGGATAAGCCTTCTTGTAACCACCGACTAAGGTTCGTGTTTTTCTGCGACAGAGAAGGTTAGCTTCTGATTCGTCTAGATCCTGACCCTTCACTTGGCAAGTGAATGAACCTTCGCCTGGGTCAACCCATGTCATGTGAGGGGAATTGGAATTGAAAGCGTCAATAGTTGCGAAAATGGGCCTCAAAGCCTCCTGCGACTCAACCAAATAGAAATAGAGGACGACGGTAAACAAGCACTTTTACCATTTTCGATTTTGCGGGCCAAAACTGCGAGTTATTCCAAATTGCATCAGTCACTCCACCGTCCTTAAAGTAAAATACACAAAAACTCACTATAAACATACTTTTTATGCTTGTCATCAAAATGACTCACTTACCTACTGTTCCTTGCCAAAAATATAACGGACGAGCTAAAATTTTTCACATATCTGCTTCAATCAAAACCATCTCAGTGAAGTTATTCAATGATGAGATGTCGATTGTTGATTTTTCCCTTTTCAGCTTCAAAGATTCAACCTTTGGTTTGCAACCCTGGACGTATCCTGTTGACATCCCTTCGATTGTACTTTCAACCTTTCAACAATATCGAAGCTGTAAGTTCATTTAAGTTGCTTCTTTAGCATAAAACCATGTTTCTTAACATCCATTCATACTAATTCACGAAGTCTAGTGCCTGTATTGTTATACTCACTAAATCTCATAATAGAACTCTTTACTAGATATTTCTTTACAAGAACATGAGGCTAGAATCTTAGTGATAACCTAAGAATAGCCACATTTCTCAAAAGTGGCTTAAGAAATTCTGATTTCAAGCCAATTTTAAGCTTTTAATCTATTCAAGAGAGTAAACTCTGAAATACGAAAACCATAATGAACGACTAAAGTCTAGTCTAGTCTGTATTTATGACTAGTCTTTACAACTAAAAAGGGAAGGAAAAGGTATTCGCTTTTAAGAAGCCAGTAAAATGTAGTTAGATTTTGCTCTTTTTTTGATTATCAATACTATCTTGCCTCCAAAATATTCGGTTCTTCTTAGGTTCTTACAAGAAGTTAGTATATAATAATGTATGTGCTACGGCTATGAATAAAATTGGCGGTAAGTTTAGCTCTTTCTTTCTAGAACCCAGTCTTAAAATGGAAACTATCGGACATTCGACATGTGGTCAAAAGAAGATATTTACTGAGACACGTGGTAAGCTGTTTAAAAATCAGCCTCTAAAATTGTTTGTTTCCCATCGTTAGATTATCTAATACTGCTCTTTTATGGTCCTTTACCTGATGATTGCAAGCCTCGTTTTCAAAGTATTGTTGAAAACATACTTCAACTTCAACAGACGTGTTAATGTTCCAAGCGTTGGCGGTTTTGTATCACGTGTAAATGTCGTTTGAAGTAAATGTTTCATTTGAAAACGAGGCCCGCGATGCTTTTGATTTATCTCGATAACTGTGTTATTTCTTTTTATGGGAATGTTCCATTTTTCCTTTATATATTTATATTGGCTCGTTTGTACCAACACATTTTTCTCTTCAATTCCAGGGTTTGGAACTCATCATGCCAGACAGCAAGAAAGATGCATATTTCATTTTCCAAACAAAAGACGAGCGAGATGATATGTATCATAATATTATACAGCAAAATGGTATATAATATAATTTTATATAATACGACCATTAATCGGAATAGTCAACCTCAACTAGAGTATGCTTTTCTATGACTGGTTACATAAGCCAGCCACCTCTGCGTCGGTTTTATAAAATGTTCCATTGGTTGTGACACTCATAGCTACTACTCAGGGTTTCCAGTTTCAAAAATTGCTACTTTTTAGCGAAATACCAATTTTGAAGGTATTTTGATGTCCTTGTTAGTGCTCTAGATGATTCTTTTGCTACCGAAATTCTTTCCAATGAATTTATTAAGAGTTTTAGAGCTAGGGTTGCGAAAACTGAAGTTGGGAATGTAATTAACTGATTTGGAAAATGTAGAAATATCCATTTTAAAGATGTGGGAGACCTTCAAGAAATCTAATGGGAAAAATCAGGTTTTCTTATAACCGGTAAAGAATCGACCAATGATCTTTGTATATTCTACTTACACTTCAGGTTTGCAAACAGAATTCGAAGAACAAGACCATATGACTATGAAATGGCAAAACGGAAATCTTTCAAACTATGATTATCTTATTTACCTAAACAGGTAGGCATTATATACTCAGTTTAATCCCCGGATACATGCTGATTAATCCGCGCGGGCACCCATATACTCTAAACGCTGTATGAGAACCTTCCGATCGCTTTCTGTGTGCGGAGATTGGCTGAGGCAATACAACCCCACCAAAACAAGTCGATTGTAGAAATAAACCTTAGAATCAAGTCGCTCTCTCTTTCGTTCTTAGTCAAAAAGCAGCGCGGTTTAGATTGCTTTTGTTGAGCAACCAGGTCAGATTCTGATTTTTGTTTTTGGCCCATTCAGATTCTGATCTGGTTGAAAATTTTACCCGACCAACATTTTGCTCGAATTTTTAATCGTCGATCTCTAAGTAGAAAAACTTGGTCGGGGAAACAGGACAAACATTTGGTCGTAATAAGAGACCAAAATTTCCTCAGGTGAACAAAATTTCACCACTAGTTTTTTGCCCATTTTTAACGCGATAAGTATAAACCTGGTTGATTTCTATCAACGCATGTATCAACATGGGGTGTGCACAGAATTGATTGATAATCCCCATTGGTATTTCTATAGAAAAAAATTCCATTAGTAGAGGGCATTTTGTAAAATCGATTGGTCTGTGAGACAGGGGTGTATATAAGATTGCTGAGAACTTTTTAAAGTTTAAGGTTACAGTGGACTTTTTGTCATACACCACGATTATAGGACACTCGTATAACCTTTTGTAAAGCTTTTCTATGTTTGTTTTACGAAGATGAAAATCTCCAGAGAATCCAGAATGATCTAATTGCAGCAATTTTTGTAATTTTTCTCATCTCTCTTTCACAGTAAAGCTGACCGAAGTTTCAACGATTTGACGCAGTACCCAGTATTCCCGTGGATCATTCAAGATTATAGCAGCAATAGTTTAGGTATGTTTTATGCATACATTTTGCGATCCATAATACAAATATAGAGCATCCTATAACGGTGCGCCATACCTTGGCGACCCTGGCCGGGTCGTACCAAAGACGTCGTACTTCGTACAAAAATGGTATTAGATACCCCTCTGCTTGAAGCTCAGCATTAAAAAACAGATCAAGTGTAAATGGCGCAATCCAGGTAGAAAAAGTACCGTGCTCCCCTACCCTCGGCTCGGGTAGACAACTATCGAAAGAGAAGCCTCTGACTGCTGTCGCAGACTTACTTCCTTATTTACATTTGGCTTTTCGCAACCTGCAAGGCTTGAAATCAAGGTTGGACGGTCGGACACGACCCAAATTGCTCTTTGTCCGACCAAAAATCATAATTTTTAATTAAGTTAGATATTGAAGTCGAAACATGCATATTAGCACGTTTTAAATATGAATTGGTACTTACAACGGTTGTAAAGATTTTTAGAAAAGAATATACTGAGTTCTAATTAGCGATCATTTAATCACACATTAACACTGTAACATTTTCGTTTTCGAACATCAGTAGGTATTCTACTTCCTCCGCGTGCCCGGGCAAATATTTCCATCTTTTTGTTAAAGAAGCTAATCATAGTTCCTTCTTATTGACCTCCCTTGCTTACTTTCACTTTTTAATGTTTTTAATGTCAACAATCTAAGAACAAAGAATGTTTTTTTATAAGAATCTTTTGTCAATCTTTTGACAATGTTATGACGTACAATCTAGTCTGTCAGGAGATTAGTCTTAGAGCCTATTAATTGTGTCAATGGAGATTTTCATTTGGCAGTTTGACAGATAAGATCCTTTTCTAAAAGTCACTTGAACTCATTGTGATTAGAGAGAAATAAAATCTAATGCCAAGAGAGAATGTACGAACACAACCACAGTTAATCATAAACAGATTATTATACATACTATCATGCTTTCAATAGTTTAATGGTTCTTACAAATAAAATAATGAGATATCATTTCAGAGCAAACAACTATGATGAGAAGGTTTTTTCTATAATGCTTGTGAATTTTTTTTCAGACATGCATATGATGCAAAGAAAGGAAAGAAGTTGCTTTTAGAAGGATATTTGATGTGTAATGTCTAGCTGGCTAGCAATAATATTTGATGATTTATAGACGTTGGCAGTTATTTAACGTATTTTCAAGTCACAGTAGAAATGCTGTTTTTATGCAGACATTTGATAGGGAGTGCTCAGTGCCTCTAATTTGAACATAAGAAAGATGGTTTTGTTTGAATATATCTACACCTAGGAAAAGGGTAATCAGTTCCTAGTGGAAATGAGTAATCAGTTCCTAGTGGAAATGAGTAATCGCGTATTTGGATAGTTTAGCCTAATGAATTCGAGTTTTCTAAAGAATGATTCTTTTGAGGCTGTCAATTTATGACACTGACATCGTTTGTAAATTTGAGTATTTTTCTTTAGGCATACATAGTTTTAGCTACAATCAGTGCAATAATATGTTGGTAGTATACCTTGAAAAACACCTTTAGAGCTTTTATTGGGTTAGTCTAAAAAGCAGGGTAGCCGATTGGGCTAGGTTGTGGGGTAGTGTCATGGTGGATTTATGATTACTACCTTTTTATAGCTATTGCTATAGTTACCAACTCTATAGCCATCTTATCGTATCGAGGAAGAATGTGGACATTGGTTTTGTACGGGATCGAGTAACGTTGCCCATGAGTCGATTGAAAGACCTTTTTATTGAGCTATGAGGAAGCTACAGGCATCTCTCGACATTCTAAGTCGATCGTTCGTTCAATGATCTCGAAGGCAAAAACATTGTATTTGAATACATTTTTAATCTCTAATTGTTATGTTTTAATTACCGAAGAAGTGAACCACAGATTTGTCGCTAATTACATCTAGTGTCAGTTTATGCTTGTGCCCTGAATTCTACAATGCCCAAAAGGCTCTCCCCTTCTTCCAGCGTTGGGTTCAAGATTCGATCCCAAATACAAATTTATTGTTATCAGAGAGACAGTTCCCTTGTCCCCGTTGACAAGTCCCTCATCGGGCGCCAAACTTTTTAGATGATATTCCTCCCCTTACGGAACTTCCACGCGTTTTAAATGCATCGAATTTTTCATTGAAATTTGAGTTTAATTGCAATTTAAATGTAGTGAAACCTGGACCTGGACAAAAATGTTAAACGAATTTAAATCGCATTGCTAGAGTAAAAACTTTGCAAATAAAATGCATTATGGAATAGCATACAGTATGCACTTTAATTGCATTGAAATAACATTTGAAAAAATAGGATATATAATTCATTAGGATTTCATTTAAAATGCATTTAATTTTTTGAACAATTTTATAATTTTTTGATACTTCACAATTACAAATACATTTTTAACATGAAAAAGAGAATTGAGGAGAATTATAAATACATTTTTAATGAACGGCGTCAAAATTAAAATGCAATTTAAATAGCGGACAAGATTTCAAATGAATTGAAAATCCAAATTTAAAATGCCTTTTCAATATCCGAAATATTTCTTATAGGAAAGATTTTTCATAAGAATTGAGAATTTGTAATGCATTATTTTTCTCTTTTATTTGTAAGAATACCACTACCAGTATTCGGGTCCTTATAGGGATTTTATCGGGGCATTTTCTGATTATTTTCCGAGGTTTATCGATGCTTTTTAAGGGGTATACATTGTTGAGCTGTATTCGATGGGTTATTGGCTAATATTCACTCAGATTAACTGCGTTTTGAGATACAGGATACAAGTCTAATCGTTTGAGTTGCAAATGGAATTATTTATTTAGTAGAATAAACAGAAGTTAAAGTTAAAATTTACAAAGAAAATTCTAATAAAAGATTAAAAATTAAAAAACTGAAAAATAAGATGGCGTCTTCGTCTTTTGTTTGGTATCGTGATTTTAATCATCCTTCAATTGTGTGTCAGTATTCCGTCGGTATATTATGGTTTTACCTGAAAGTTAGAAAGAAAATTAATATTAATAGATAAATTTTGGAAATAACATTGGAGTTGTTAAATTTAAGCCAAGAAGAGACTCTTCCTTAACATCATTTCTAAACATAGCTCATGGCCTGACGGACATGTGACTGACACAACTGACAACTGGCTTGTTAAAATAAAACTTTTAAACATCAATTTTCTCAAATCTTTTGTGTTCTAATTGCTCGTAATTTAATCAAACTAAACCGCCAATACACAAAACAATTTAGCTAACTAATTTGCTACAATTCTCAATGGAGCAGAGCAATTTACGCAAATTATTCGAAAAAAATAAATGTATTTTAAACGTATCTAAGAATTTTAAACGTAAAAAAATTGTCACAAATTTTTACAATTTTGATTAAGTTTCTTCTGCATTGAAGAATAAATCAAACATCAAAAATGATCATTTTTTTGTGATAAAAACAAAATTTCTGTCCTTATTATTGTGAACTAACTCAACTTACAAATCCATGGAAATACTGTGCTAGTATCGTTTTTACAAGTAAGACAGAAAATTTGACCCTAGGTTTTCATTTTTTTTGTCAGACAAAAAACTTATGATTAAAATCAGAAAAAAAGTTGCGCCATTTTTTTTGAAATACTATGATATGTGATAATAATAACATCAAAAACTTTTGTTCATAATTTGCGGAAGAATTCATCCTACTTCAGGATCATGCGCTACTTGCAACTAAAAGCTAACATATTCTGTTATCTTGCGCGTAGAGCTTCTAGAATGGCTGCTACGCGCTCGCTTTTCCAAGTTTTTTTCGAATATTAAAAGTATTTGTTGTTAGACAAATATTCACTTTTTATCCGATAAAAAACTCATCGAAAGTTTATCTGGTTCAGAGAAAAAAAGTTTCGTTATTAATCGTGAGGGCGGCTGGGTCACTAAAATTTAAAAATTTTAAATGATTTCCCGACCCGCCCTGCATTGTGCACAAAAAGCTGTATTTGATTTTTTTAAAACTCGTGCACTGGTCGTGCTCTCAAAAAGACAGAACTCCTAAAAAGTACTTTCTGACATCATTTAATTTTGAAACCTACCATAATGAACTGTAATTTTTAACTCATGAAAAATAGCATATTCAATGAAATATAACATTATATATTATTTTCAGATCCATTTCCTGACACCCCTGTCTCAGTGACCCTGTTAAAGTTATTTAGCCAGTGAAGATAAAATGAGCTATGCCAATGGGAGTGGAAAACCGCTTGTTTTTAAATGAGTGGGGATTTCAAATTCTAATGTTTACAGCTCAAAAATCCAGTGAGGATGGCCTCAGTGTCTCAGTGTTTTTTTCCGAGCGGCAATGAGAGCTCTTGTAGCTTTTCAATGGGGATGAAATTTAGTGAAATTTCAGGGTATTTTTATCACCGGGACCATTTTTGGCGGCTTTTTCCAGTGAGGAGGGGTCCCACCGAGTCTGTTTCTAGGGGCTGTTTCCTCTAGCTTGTGAACAGCTGCGAGAGAGTTAATCAAGGAGGAGATTTAACAAAACATGATAAACATGGATTAAAGATTTAAAATTGATGGCGAAATACTGTACTGTCATCAGCGGGCCTTATTTTTGACGATTACGATCTTCATTGTAAGGGTGCGATTTCGCGATAGCCGCATTCTTTTGTGGTAAATATGGTTTTAAGATTACAAAAACGCTGGGTCTTTCACTTCACCACGGAAAAGGTTAGCTTGAAATTGAAAGTTACACTGAAAGAAAGAACATGGGATTTCAATTAAGTTTCAAGAATTTTGGTAACATTTTATTTGAAAGCTTGCGAAAAATCTCCATTCTGCAATGAATTCAAATAGGTGAAAATGGAAATTTTTGGTAATCCCTGTACCATTAATCATTCTATCTCTTTTCTGAATACCAAATAGACTGGCTATAGTTTTACTTAAAATATATTAGGTTGCATTTAGTCTCGTGACTATTTACTCTGGTATTAATCTTTACTAATTTATCTTTTTACTTATTTTTTGATTTTAAAAAATTAGAAAAAAATAAATTTCAGCAAAAAAAATTAAAACAGCATGGAATGGAAAGTGCATTTTATTTGTAAAACTATTTGAACTGCGTTTTATTTTATCAAATTCGTGACCATATCGAAAAATTTAGTTTCAATACGTTTAAAAATCGAATGGAAAGTGCATTTTATTTGTAAAACTATTTGAACTGCATTTTACTTTATCGAATTCATGACCATATCGAAAAATTTAGTTTCAATGCGTTTAAAAAATCGAATGGAAAGTGCATTTTATTTTTAAAAATATTTGAACTGCATTTTTTTTGTCAATTCATCAGCATATCGAAAAATTTAGTTTAAATGCGTTTAAAAAATCGAATAAAAAATGCATTTTATTTGTGAGAGCATCTGAATTGCATTTTATTTTAGTGAATCCGTGGTTCACATTAAAAATATAATTTTACTACGTTTAAAAAAGTTAATGGAAAATGAATTCAATTGAAACAACATTTGAATTGTATTTTCTTTGCTCAAGTTCAACGTAATCTTTTATTATACATTTATATGTAATTTAAAGTCTAGAATTTAAATACATTTTGATACCCAATGAATTAGAAATTCATCAAAGTTTTGAACGTAGAATTTTATTCTATTTTAATGCATTTTATATTCGTTTTCAATGGAATACGAGCATTTAGTTTCCGTAAGGGTCCATTGAAGCCAAGGGATAAAACTTATTATTAGATTAGATTCATAAAAAATATTCAAATTATTCATTTATGATGCAGAAGATATTCAACCAGAGCTTGTTTTCTCCACTATTTGAACTTAGACCTTCTCATTACATAAAATTATCAAATGTAATTTCCTTACAAGGTGTGAATCCCTGAGTTACACCTATTAATTAAGTATAATTAATTTACCTTAAAAGTGAATTATCCTTTGATGTTAAGATTACCCATTGTTCTGATTATTCTGATCTCTGTTAGAATGTTATAGGGATCCAAAAATATTCTCTACTTTTCACCATAAAAATGGTCTGGTCTGTAATTTTTCAAAGTGTGAGAGAAAAGAAGACAAGATGGAGACCGCACTCAGTAAACCCACTTTTATTCGCCCCCTCCCTCAACCCTCAAATAGCAAATCCAACCATTAAAAGAAGCCAGGGATTTCATAAAAAGACATGAAAATCATTGTTTACTGCCAAATATTTTGGCACGGATTGCAGTTTCAAACCAGAGAAACAGTTGATTCAATCGCTAGTCCATAGAAGATGTGAGAAACTATATGATTTAGAATTGACAATCAAAATTAAAGTGGAAGATGATAGTTGATAAGATTGTACAATAAATTACATTTGAGGTGAATGTGATAAGCGCACGTTCTCTACCAAACGTAAATGCTAGTTTGTCACTTGCCAGCTCTGTAACTCACCATAAAACTGTTAAATATTTCATATTAACTACATCTAGTTATTAACCAGGAACCATTGTCTTTTAGAATTTTTAAGTAAATAAAAACGCTATGACGTTCAACGAAAAATGGAGATTGTTCTTTTACGCATGCGTATTAATTCACATCACAAGTTTGATCGCACGTTTATCTGTTGATGGATACGTGAAAGATCATCCAAATCGGATTAATCAAACGGATTATCAATCCCGTTTCGGAATCCAAGAATTTTCTCCAACTGTCCGTAGCTGGGTGATCTTTGCAACCATATTTGAACTTGTTCTTGTACTAGCAATGAAATACTTTTGCACTTCTGGCAGTGGCAATATGTTCCTTCTTTTCGCCTACGTTTTGGATTTGATACTGAACATTGGTTTACCAATTTTGATGCTCCACCAATCAGGTTTCACCAAAAACGTCAAGCCGTACGGAGTGGATTACGTTTTAGTCTACGCATTTTTCATCATGGTCTTGGTTGACTTTTTATCGGGTTTTTTGACATTTCGAACAATTTCTTCAACTGTGAGAGATGAGGACGTGCAAACGGGTTTGTTAAATGCAGATCGTAAAGTGAATACTTATGATAATCCGAGTTATCTGAAGGATTTTGAGAAACAGTCATCACACGATGGATCATACAGGATAGATACTTTTTAAGTGTTCCTCATTCATTGGTTAGGAATTTTCTTGGAGAGAGCATTTTGTTCATGATTTGCTTTGTATTGTCCAAATTTTATCTGATTTTATTATTGTTTTATTTTTACATGACAATATATAATAGTGTTCATACTTTACGATATCATTGAAATTACTGACCCCTCAGGCCCGAATAATGTGTAGTAGTATATCTGCGACCGCAGTCGGAGGCGACCCGAAGGCTCCTCTTTCGATAGCTATCTACCTAAAGGTAGGGGAGGGCGCCACTCTTTCTCCCCGGATTTCTCCACTTACC
Source organism: Clytia hemisphaerica (assembly GCF_902728285.1). Classification (NCBI taxonomy): domain Eukaryota; kingdom Metazoa; phylum Cnidaria; class Hydrozoa; order Leptothecata; family Clytiidae; genus Clytia; species Clytia hemisphaerica. The sequence continues at coordinate 196,081 of NW_027103564.1, read as the reverse complement.
CTTGATCCTTCTCTTAGTTGTGCTGAGCATCAAGCAGAGAGGCATCAAGTACTATTTTGGGAATCTTTGGTATGACCCGGCTGGGGGTTGAACCCACAACCTTGCGAGCCGTAGCCGGATGCTCTACCACTGTACTACGTGTAGTACCTTATCTTAAACATGACTGTTTAACCCACTGGTAACTTTAGATTCAATAGAAAAAGTTGATATGTTAAAGCTGCTCCTTTGCCCTAAAACCCCACTTTCAATGTTTATTTTTGCGATTCACTTTAATTTACAATACTTTTTTTTTTGCGATATTGAGAAAGGTATTCAGTTTTTATCTATTTCTTCCCTTACTCAGCTTTTTTAAATGGGATGAGCTGCCCGCATGCCGTTCGTATTGTGTTATACTTTACAAAAGGTTTAAAAATATTTCATGTATTTATTTTTTAGATCTGCAGAATCCAGACACATTTCGAGATCTGACGAAACCCATTGGAGCATTGGACGAGAATCGTCTGAACCAACTAAAGGTATGCGTTGATAATTTTTGTTTATTTACCATATTGCATGTGTCATGTTTGTTAGGGAACCAGTTGAGGGACATTCAGGCAGAATGATCAACGTCGTTGCTAGGGTGGGTTTTAAGAAACACGACAAAACTATATGCTTTAAAGGTCGACAAGGGTAGAAATTTTAGGAAAAGCTAATGACCTCAACCATATTTTTTAGTATTTACGTGTTCAAATAACACAATAATCTAAAAACTTCAGTTACTTTACTTTGTCATTTTTTTACTACTGGTTTTTTGAGCTGGTAGTACCTTAGGCCACTTCTAACTTAGACCGTGAAAACTGAGTGAGAGACTCACAGACCCGGTGTGATCTCCTCACACTGGAATAATTGGCCGAAATATCGTTATAAGTGGAAATCCATACTCCAATTTTTGTCCCAGCTGAAAAAATCAAATAAACGAATCCCCACTAAAAAATATTGTGCTACTTTTTCTATCCCGGTTGAATCTTTTGACGTGAAAACAATAGAAGTCAAATCCCCAACCATGAAGAAAAACATGGAAGTATCGATGTCAACGTATGGTACATTACAAGTAAACACGATTGCCACTTTACCAACTGCAAATCTTCGCTAACACGTATAATAATCAATATGTATGTCACAATTGTGTGCGAATAACGAGACCCTTAAAAGGTAAAATCGGAGAAAACACGTACCATATGATGCAAAAGGAGATTGCTAAGAAAACGACGAAATCAAAAAACTTAAACACCAACTCAAAAACCGCGAAGTCATCAACAGCGACATCGAAAAAATCCGAACAGAAAAGATAAAAAACTTCGAAGCCAAAATAAGGAAAATGATAAAAGAAGAGATACAGCAGACAAAAGATTTTATGAAAGAGTCGTCACGTAAAACCTATGCTGATATAACCAAAGCACACAAGGAAAATCTTAAATCTGTTGTTGCGGAATAAAAAAGAAGAGAGAAAAAAGAGGCATTGAATCTAGGAAAAGAAACATCATAATTCATGGACTCCCTGAACAAATTGAAGAAACGAAAGAAAAAGATCAAGAAAAGGACAAAAAGAAATTGAGGATCTGCTCAAAGATATCGGCATCCGCGACATCAAACCAAAGCATCAACATCGTATTGGGTTCGAACATGAAAATGGGCTGAGGAAAAAGCGTCCAATAAAGGTGACCTTGCAAAGTGAAGAAGAAAAAGAAAGAATCATGAGCAACCTAAAAAAGTTGAAGTGCCTTGGATTTCAACTAAGCATCACCGATGATTTCACCATCAATGAAATAAGAAAATCTAAGAGATGTGCGAAAAAGCTAAGAGATGGAACTCTAAATGTGATTGTGATTTTATTTGGCGTGTGAGAAGAAGTCCCAGAACAGATAACCTTCGCTTGATAAAAACAAACAAAAACTTTGCCAACCAAAAGCTGTCAAAATCTAGCTTCAGTAGCAGCGACGATGAGTTGCCAACAAAACATATTTGCTTTTTTTTTAATTGTAAAGTAGCGTTGACTTTTATTAGCCTTTTTTGCTACCTTTTCGTCAACATGAAATAAACTATTACATACATATATCCCCGTCGTCGTTTCAATTTTGGTTGAGCTAAAAGTGAATGTTCGTTTGGATCACTTTTGAGTAGGTTCGATACGTTTAGACAAAGATCTATGATAAATGTATGTTGAATTTTCTTTAGATTTGTGAAATAGAAAATGTGGTACGAGGAAGAGTGGCTTAAACTAATTGGAAGATGCTCGAAAGGTTAAAAAGCAGATTAAATTCAATGCAAAATATATTTGGGGATGACAATCCCGCTGAATCCCGCTAGTTTTAAAGTTTATTTCCGAATCTCGACCTTTTTATTATTAATAACCTAGATTCCTGTTTATAGACGAAAAAACCCTCTAACGCCTACGTTTCGCCTATTTTTATCTTGTTGAGAAGTATCCTTCCCAACCCAGGGAATAAGCCCCCCCCCCCTTTAAACAGGTTTGATAAATTCAAAGAAGAACTTTTTGTATCTATAAAGGCTCGCTTACGCCCCTTATTTTTAACGCCTCTTCTCAAAAGGGCTCTTCTTGCCCCTTAACCCCCACTCTGCCGCTACGCCAATGTTTCCATTCCTCGTTTATTGAATAGGTCTAGAGCCATTTTGGATGCGGATGATTGCGAAACTTTAGTATCTTGTGGTTTGAAATTTGAAACGCAATCAAAGACCATTACTAGTAATTTAACACGATGCATATAATTACATAAAATTTAAGTGATTGAACAATGGTGATGCAGTAAACACAATTATGTTGATGTATAGAAAAGCAAATAAAGTCAAATAACATTGACTGTCATGGTGAATCAAATGACATGATATGTTACATAATATATATTTTTGCATTTTAGCATAGTAAACAACGGGTCAAAGAATGTTTCAGAAATCATTTTTGTGACAAGAAAACAGATAATATTGGCATCAGTAGCTTTCAAGCCGAAATGTCAGGTGATTTATTAGTCATAGGGGCAGGTACCCTTGGTCTACGCGTTGCGCGAATTTGGAAAAACCTGCACCCCGAAGCAAAGGTGACGTTAAAGAACAAATCACGGAACAATGAGAGAAGTCAGAGATTCGCCAGTGAAGGTTTTGTTTCAATAACAAAAGAGGAAGGACAATTATGTAAAGCGCCTTATGTTGTATTTTGCGCGCCATCAAGGAGTGACGATTCTACATACGTTGGTGATATAGAGCAAAGCCTGGAGGAGAACTGGCATTCAAAGCTTCTAGAATCCACTTTCGTTTTCACGTCATCGGGAGGTGTATATGATGATCGCTTCGGTGATGTCGTTAACGAAGAGAGTGTGACTGTTTTAACTCAACGGAATCAAAATTTGCTTGCGGGAGAAAAAATAGTGCTTCAGAGTAATGGATGTGTTTTGCGTCTCGGAGGTTTATATTCAAAAGAGCATGGCAGTCATCTTTACTGGAAGGGCGTTAAAATGCCAGTCAAACCGAAACATTGGATGAATCTATTGCATTATGATGATGCCGCCGTAGCTGTTATCAAATGTCTGCAAAACCCTGGTAACAATATAAAAGGAGAAATCTTTCTAGTTGCCGATGGGCACCCATTGTATATTCAAGATGTTGCAGATATAACAAAAGTCGATGCTCAATTTACTGGAGGTGATGGCATCGCTGGCAAAATTTATGATAATGACAAAATCAAGACAGTCCTTGGATGGAGACCAAAGCATATGAGTTTTAGAGAATTTTTCGTTGAACAGGATTGACCAAGGCTACTCTCGGGTGCCTAATAAAACAACTCCTCCCTTTTGTTAAGGAGAGAGAATAAGGTTATTAGACTTATCTGAACTATCCAAGGCAGTACTATACTATGGTAAAAGTAATCAAGTTTGTCTTAGAGCTGTATATATGAACTATAAAAATTTATAACATTGACATAGCTACAATTTTATTTATGTTATAATTTCAAGATTCGTCACTAATAGTCATTAAAAATCTTTTAATAAAAATTGTTTCTTCAAGATATTCATTACAGTATATGTTTTGAGTATCTCCTAGATTGCGTCTAATTATTTTGAATTCTTAAAGCTGAGGATTGATTGCCGGATGTGTCCTTCGTCCTGGTCACGTGGTGTATCTTGCCCTCGTTTTTTTTTACGATACGACACCGAATCCACTCTTATAAACATCAGTGCATAATTCTCAGGCAATCAAGATCAATGGCTCCTGGGCTCAGGAATCAGTATAAGAAATCCCAACCCTATCGGTTGTCCCCTGTCCACATGGTAGGACTGCCCCTACGAAGTCTTTCGGCGTTATAGTGTGACTCTCGAGATTCAACCCTGACCACAACTGTGAATCCTCGTCCACAGAGAAACTGACGGTGACTAGTGAGAAAAAAATGAAAAAATAAAAGGGCGGACTGAAACTACATTATAGGTGTAACCTACCTGTAATTTTGTACCATGCGGTGTTGGTGATAAAAAAGAATCTTGAAACAATATCCTTTTTTTGTAGTCACGATGCGAAACGATGGCGGAACCGAAATTCTTATATGGATCGCATTATTCCAGTCCTGGTTTTGTACTCTTCTATCTCGTCCGTGTTGGTAAGATTTAACTTACTTGTCTTAGTAGCATATATTTATAGACCCCAGATCATGGTCTTTAGTGTTGCGTCCTGTTGGAAGGAGAGGCAATCATCTGTATTTTCGAACTAGAAAAGGATTCGATCCAACCGTCCATAACCTAAATTATTATTTTCTTTTGGTTTTTCTGATCAGCGCCGGAATACATGCTTTGTTTACAAAATGGAAAATTTGATCATCCTGACAGACTTTTTAACAGGTATACTCAATAGTTCTATCTATGGTTTTTTCCATAAATATTTGTATACCGTATTACTTCGAATAAACACCCCCTTCTTTCAGACACCCCCCCCCCCCTAAAGGAAAAATATTCAATAAACGCCTCCCCTTTGCTTTGATAATATACTGGGTACATCTTGTGAATATCATGAATTCAAAATTGACTATTTTCTCTAATTTCATGGATTGCTCGGAATAGACTTGGTTGCGATGACCGAGTGGTCAATGCGTTTCTGGTTCAAATCCCCATTGATAGCCGAGCCGGCAAACCGTTGACCTCGTAAAAATAATGGCTTAAAGTAACAGATTGCTGAGCTGCCAAAGTAAAGTATAGACTCCACGTAGACTACACTTGAATTATTTTCTGTTTACTTTTCCACCATAGTATGTCGAGCACGTGGAAGAACTGCTGCGTTGGATACTCCGATTTCAAAGAGGTATAAAAATAGAACCCTTATTTCTTGAGATGGGGAAAATTTACTATTGCATACATTATTGATATACATTATCTGACGTTGCTTTTGTTTTTTGTCAAAATATTTTTTTGACATTTTTCCACATCCTCAAAATTTAAATATCAAACTCTTGAGTAGCCGTTAACGTATGCGATATAGCTGAAGACTAAAAGAGAATCCTAAATCTTTCCTAGGCAAAGGAATTTGATTCCCTTAGATTTTGGGGAATATTATTCTCAATCTCTAGTATTTGTGTGGACTGTTCAACTTAGGTTGGAGAAGAGTGACTTCAAATTGAAACGCGCCTTTAAACTTAAACTACTGTAATGTCCACAGATATCTTAAATAAAGCACTAGATAGAGCTACTCCGTCCCTATTTGAATCAAAATAATCCGCCATCTTTGATTAGTAGACCATAGTTCGGTGTCGGCAATTTGATCGATCAAGCCTATCTTTCGCCTGGTCGCTTCGCGCCATTCAGGTTTTTTTGCTTGGTTGAACAAATTGCCGGTACCGAACTGTAGGCTTTTGTCAACTACTTTCAGCAAAGATGGTGCGTTACCTGCCGTTGCTTGGGAAATACAGAGTAGCTCTATCTAGTGTTTTATATAAAATATCTATGGTGCAATACCTCATTTTCTTACCTCTGGCGATATCACGTTCACCTTTCAGAATAGCTGGTTGATAAGGTATTTCTATTCACACGTTCCTTTCTTTTTTCTTTCATCAGTTGATTCCGGAGTTTTATGATTCTGATGGAGCGTTCTTGGAGAATCTAAACCAATTAAAGCTTGGCATAAAACACGATGGAAGTCAAGTCAATGACGTCATCTTACCACCTTGGGCTAACGGTAAGATTTTCGCCTTTGACGGTTCTATTATCTGTCAATCTTCGTGTTTTACCTACCGGGCGTTTCAAAGGAAAAGTGAATAACTTTGAATACACCTTTTCGATCGTAGTCGCGTGGTCAGGTGTGTGCCACTTTATTATTTATTTATCTCCCTAAACTAGATCCAAATCTTTTTTTTACACCTTTTTCTATTGTTTATAGGTGCGAAAAAAAGACTGGGACGGTTTTAGGGTGGTAAAACGGACAAAATATTGGCCGCGTGGCAATAGACGATATCGGCTTAACGAAATTCTCCCCGAATGATTACGCATTGCGCAAAAAAATTCAGTAAGTCAATATTGTCCGTGAATTTTTTTGTGCAATGCATCAGGGGTAATCATTCGGGGAGAATTCGGAAAGCCGATATCGTCTATTTGGCGGCTACGATCGCAAAATTGTATTGAGATTCTGATATACCTAGAAATACACCACTCTTAAACCTTCACCGCTGTGAAGAAAAATGGCATGCTAATTTAATTTGTCAGCTATCATACATTAGATTTGCCTCGTCCTTTCAATACCAAATGAAAATACGAAGAAAGTCGTTCAAAGAACGTCATTTTTAAGGAGAAACGGACTACACACATTTCTCGGTACAACGCTCAATCTTTTTGTAAGCCTAAAGGATATAAAATTGCGCAGCAAAGGTCAGTGGCTGGTTTTTCTTAACTTAAGTCGCACTAGAATCTGAAAAAAATTGGCTGATCTTTTTGTGTGTCTGGCCCATTAAGCTTTTCAGTAGGCTGGTTACTTCATAAATTTTGGAAAATTTGCACACTTTATTTTAAACAAGTGCTGTTAAGATGTTTGAAAGGAATACAGTTGTTTTGAACTAAACCTCACCCTCTTCAAATTTGAATTAAGGAACGCCAACTTCAATGGACTTTCTTTGCTTCTTTTCATAAATTATTGATTCCACCTTATTTAGATTCTAAAGATTTTATCAAGAAATGTCGAGAAGCGTTGGAATGTGATTATGTATCTGAGAGGATACATCATTGGATCGATTTGGTGTTTGGTTACAAACAAACTGGTGATGAAGCATGGAAAGCTGACAACGGTACGCAATTTATGATTCATTCAAAATGGAAATAATGCCTAATATCTTTTAAGAAGCGATGACTGACTGAGTGCCGTCAACCCTATAAACTAAAGTTCACGGTTCAAAGCCCTGCACCTTCTTTTGTTCAGCGTTCTGGGTGTGGACCCCGTTAAAGTCCTGATTTGTTATCTACTTAAAATATCGACTCCATCTATTTGTCAACCTATCTTTCTACCTCTTTTAAGTCTTGCGACCGCAGTCGGAGGCGACTTGAAGGGTACCACTTTTCTGACCTGCATTGCTCTTCTCATAATTCTCTATTATTGCTTAGCAAAGAGGATATAAGTACAGCTTTTTAAAACTTTTGACATGCCCTTGTCACGGATTGAACCCTTGACCTTGCAACTTTGCTCTACTTATTCACAATGACCGCTTAATATTTTATTTTACAGTTTTCTACTATTTAACATACGAAGGAGCTGTTGATCTTGACAAGTAAGTTCTTTTTCCCGAGTTTTTTCAAACTTCTGCGTGTTTTTACTGCATTGGAGTTTTCACTGTACAAAATTAGGGATTTTTCATCTGTCAATATCTTCATAAAACCACTTTTTTCTCGTATGTTTCCAAGAATTAAAGTAACACTTTTTTTTTAAATACAGTAATTTTTGCTGACGATCAACTGTTCTTATTTTAATGATCCAATGGTCAATTAGTCAACTATCTAATTGGGTTGAGCTTCCGAAAATGGATAACTCCATCGACACCTCCAAATTTTGTTTTTGTTTTGCAGCTTGAACAGCGTGGAGGACAAGTTATGTTACGAAGCACAAATAATGGAGTTCGGTCAAACACCAAAACAGTTGTTTAAAAAACCGCATCCCAAGAGAACGAAGAATGATGTCGATTCACAGGTGATGAGCATTTTCGTATTGGAAAATCTTTTAGAAACCACTTCCATATATATTTCCATCATATTGGAGGATATTTTCGTAAATGGCCGAAACTTGTGTAGGTTGAAAACTGAGGAACAGATCATGTGTTTTGTGAAAGTACCTATTTGTGATTGACTCATATTGAATTGCTACTACTTCTTTCCAACCTGACTCGTATTGAGTTCCATTCTTCCAGAGGTCGTTTTAGATCTTACACGTCCCCTTCCCACTGGAAAAATTGGCCAAAATATCATCCCCAGCGGAAAATTATACTCTTATTTTTGTCCCCACTGAAAATAATCCGATAAGCAAATCCTCACTGTAAAATATAGTGCTATTTTTTCCATCCCCGCTGATTTTTCTGGCTCGAAAACAATGGAATTCAAATCCCCAGTCATAAAAAACATGGTGATGTCATTCCCCACCGAGTTTTTGTCCATTATTTTAACCCCACTGGCCGAACAAATTCTACCGGGTATGTGAGAAGGGTGTGTCGTCAAATTTTTAATTTGATGGATCTCGATTTCATCATATTATTATTTCCATTTCTTAACAAACCTTATAGCCTTTTTGTGGATATTCATTCTCGATATTTGTTGTGATTTGTCTTGTCTTTTTTTTGTGGGTTTTAGGTAGTTGTAGTTGAAGGTTTCATACTTCTAGACTTATAGTGGTTCCGGATGATGAAAGCCACTGTAATAGAACACATGATGTAGAATTATATCTTACGTTTATTATAGCCTGTTCACCAGTTTTCGATCGACTCTTTATCGCTGTCTGAAGAAGTACCGTCGAACAGTAACCAGAGCGGTGAGGAGAAATTCAAACAAGCACCTGAGATAGAAATACCTACTGTTGAATTAAACGGTAATGATATTTCGTTTAGATATTATTTATCTCATTTCATCCGTTTTTTATCGTATATGTAGCTAATCTCAAAATCATTAATGGGGAATTTGATTGACCTCGAACTATGACCACTTTTAAAGGTTTTAAAAGGGGTGGATGATGTTCCGCCCCCCTCCCCTCTGGATAATTATTCTTCAAAAAAGCCCAGATCAATTAGGACTAATACCCAATAAGATTTGTACTTTTCAATAGTTTACCTTTGAAGCTGGAACTGCTGGTACAGCCGATAATCTCCAGAAAACAGTGCTTTTAATATAACCCCAAGCAGCTCCAAGCAACTTTTTGTCACCATTATTTATTTCTAAAAACCCGCAATTCTATTTCTCATTTTTCTCTATATTTCCTATTATTGACAGTCTTCATAAGAGGTTCAATCAGCAGCTCGCTTGTCTTAATGGACTCTCCCTTCTCTTTTATTCTAGAGATCATTTCACCAGTCAAGATAGAAACTACAAATGAACCATCTAATTTGAAATGGGTTGAGAAAATAGGACTCAGTTACGCTCACAAACTTCACAAAGGGTAAAATACCTTATCGGCCAAAACTTAGTCGGCCTTAATTTTAGTCGGCCTTAATTATTAGTCGGCCCTAATTTTAGTCACCTCGTCAAAATTTAGTCACTAAGGGCCGACTAATAGTTAAGTTTTAGGCATTTCTAAATTTTTAGTCGGCCCTAATTTTAGTCACCAAGCCAAAATTTAGTCACTTAGGGCCGACTAATTTTTGGCCGATAAGGTAGTGCATTCTAAATCCCACGGTATTATCTGGCGCTATCAGGAAGCATCGAAAAGCTGATCATACGCAGGAAACGGGGTTGTCTTTAATCATATAACCAGCTCGTCGGTAAAGTGGGGATTTTTTGAGGGATTGTCTTACTCCACCGCTTGAACTAGGGGTGATTTCTTAAGATCTGTAACATCTACATCGGAACTTTAAATTTCTACTGTGTGATTTTACAAATCAAGAGAATCTCCTTTTACTCCCAGAATCCGAACTGCTCCACAGAGGATTTTCATGTTTTTTTAAGTTTCGTAGTTTCACTTACGTAAATGCGAACATAAAATACGTAACTTAACAAAATATGAACAAACCTCTATTTGAAACAAATTCTCCGTTTTGTACTCCGTGTCGAAAGCTCTACCTTACTTTTCATTCATTTTTTCATTTCCATGGTCTTTTGCCTTCATGTAATAAATTTAACAAAGAGAAATAGAAAAAGTAAAAAAGGAAAGCAGGCCAGGAAATAACCAACCACCTAGATGCAAGGCATCTAATCAAAGGAATGGCGACCTGTAATAGTAACACCTGTTGAGCTTAGAATTTGGACCTGCTCTGACACTTTCCCTAATAAGCAAGCTTTTGAAATGATATCTCTTTATTTGTATTTTAGAGCAATATATGATATTGGCATTACAAGAGATGGCAAATTCGTGTATTCGGTCTCTTTGGGTATGCTGCAATTGTTTCATTTGAATATTCCAGAGACTGTGTTATAAAGCGCTTGTTTCTTACACTGTCGAGGTTTGAGACAAGTTATTGCTGTCCGCACCAACAAGCTTGTTACAACCAAGGTCCTTTCTGCGTAACAACGGGAACAACGGAACCAAGGGAGGACCTAGAACTTCTCTTTACTCGCCCGATAGGATGCTTTCTTTGCTATTCTCTTCGTTTCATTTCTTTGTGATTTCATTCTTTAGTGATTTTCATTTGTACCGTTCTTGTGAAATCTTCGCTCACACTGATAGAACTTCTCTTTACTCGCCCGATAGGATGCTTTCTTTGCTATTCTCTTCGTTTCATTTCTTTGTGATTTCATTCCTTAGTGATTTTCATTCGTACCGTTCTTGTGAAATCTTCGCTCACACTGATTTTATACTTTAAGGGTAGAAAATTTCGCAGCCAGAAAGTTTCGCGAAGTCAAGTTTCGCAAATTATGGTTTAGCCGAAATTTCACAGACAGAACTTTCGCCAATTCATATAAAATTTACCTTTTTTGGTAACAAAAACTTGAAAAAAACGCGTTTTTCAGGTTTAATTTCTTACCTTGCAGAAACTTTCGCGAAAAAGGATCAAAATCGCGAAAGTTTCTGCCCTTAAAGTAGTTTTATAAAGAAAATTACTCGTGTACACCAGAATTGAATTGTTTTTTACCTCTAGATATGCAACTAAAAATGTTTTCCTTGGAAGAAAAGAAACAGATTCGAAGCATGGGTCTCTCAAATATGGTAACTGATTTAAAAAACTCTCATGTTTCCAATATGACTTTTAAGTTTTGTTCGTTTGAATGGGAGACAGAACTGATTGCTGCCCCAGTAGTTCACTTGACGGCGTTATTAGGGTCTTTTCTTTCCAGCGTAAAAGCTTGTTTCAATTTTTTCCGGGCTCTATCGTGTAGTTTAAGGTTTGGACGTGGTTAACTTGAGACCTTTAACCCCTTAACGTTTCGACGATGTTCCATGGAATGAAATTCCGTCATTAGCCGTTTTGTTTGGCACATTTATTAATCGAGATGAACACAAAAGAATGTGGCGTAATCACTACTAACCCGATCACCATTCCTCACGGACATCTCCATTCCTCACTATTCCTCTTCTATTCCTCACCATTCCTCAGCGTTCCTCGAACGTTCCTCAGGAATGGATATTTCAAAACTTTGTTTTAGCATTCCTCATCTATTCCTCGAACGTTCCTGAGGAATGGACATTTATGACGTTATTCTTAAGCGTTCCTCACTCGTTCCTCGAACGTTCCTCAGGAATGGAGATATTTCAACTTCATTTCAGCATTCCTCATCTATTCCTCGAACGTTCCTCAGGAATGGACATTTCTGACGTAATTTTTAGGTGTTCCTCACTCGTTCCTTGAACATTCCTCAGGAATGGACTTTCATGACGTTATTTTCAAGCATCCCTCACTCGTTCCTCAGGAATGGACATTTCTGACGTTATTTTTAAACGTTCCTCACTCGTCCCTCGAACGTTCCTCAGAAATGGAGTTTCATGACGTTATTTTTAAGCGTTCCTCACTCGTTCCTCACTCGTTCCTCGAACGTTCCTCAGGAATGGAGATATTTATTTTTCACTTTATTGTTCCTCATAGAGTCATCTATTCCTCGAACGTTCCTCAGGAATGGACATTCATGTAAAGTGTTCATCACTTTTACGTATTTTATTATGCCCAATACAATTATTGGTTAATTCTTTTGCAATTATTCAAATTATAATTATAATTAGACACGTGAAAGATTTTTTGAAACGTCAAAATAAATCATCGTATTTGCAGCCGAAAAAACGAGTTTAGAAACCAAAACTTCATGCTCAAACACAAATACACTCCTGTGCCACAGACCCACCGAGACCTCATCCCTACTGGAAAACTTTGCAAAAATTCGTCCCTGGTGGGAAAATACCCTGGAATTTCATCCCCATTCGAGATTCAATGTTTAAGAATTGCACTCCAAAACCATCCCCACTGGATTTTTGTTCCACCTTGGAACAATAAAACTCCTATCCCCATTGAGGAAAAAGTTCCACCGGGGCTGTGAAACATCTATCTCATCAAAAAATTGAGTAATTTGGCTAAGAACATTGATGTATGCTTATTAATAGTGGTTCTTATAGATAAAGATGCGTTTTTTGAGCTGAAAAATCTTTTTTGCAAAAATCTGCTTCAGCCATCTTTTACCTACGATAATACCCTCCTTGCATGCAAGAAAGTGAAAGAACTAATGATCCAATCGGGCTCTGTCACATTCGAGGGTTTGTTAGTCATGCACCTTTGTGCCAAAATCAGAAACTTTGAATGAGCCAATCTTGAGAAAAGTTGGTAACAAACGGACGCACGAATATTATAATTTAGGGTTATAATTTAGCTTCCGTTACTAATGTGTTCTAAAGGACAAAAGTATTTCTCTAGCCCTCTCTCTTTCTCTGGAGGCAGAGCCTGAAATTTTAAACGACATAAAAGTTTTTGATATTGAATATCTTATCCATGAAAATGTATTAACAGCTCCGAAAATGTCTTTTCCTGAGGAACAAACGAGGAACACTTTTAAATAACGTCATGAATGCCCATTCTTCAGGAACGTTCGAGGAATAGATGAGGAACGATAAAGTGAAGAAGAAATATCTCCATTCCTGAGGAACGAGTGAGGAACGCTTAAAAATAATGTCAGAAATGTCCATTCCTGAGGAACGTTCGAGGAATGAGTGAGGAACGCTTAAAATTAACGTCATAAATGTCCATTCCTGAGGAACGTTCGAGGAATAGATGAGGAATGCTGAAATGAAGTTGAAATATCTCCATTCCTGAGGAACGTTCGAGGAACGAGTGAGGAACGCTTAAGAATAACGTCATAAATTTCCATTCCTCAGGAACGTTCGAGGAATAGATGAGGAATGCTAAAACAAAGTTTTGAAATATCCATTCCTGAGGAACGTTCGAGGAACGCTGAGGAATAGAAGAGGAATAGTGAGGAATGGAGATGTCCGTGAGGAATGGTGATCGGGTTAGTAGTGAATCAGGGGGTAAAAGATCTTTATCGAGAATTCTAACACTATAGTTTATATATTTTTTTATAGTCACTGGCGTGTTGTCTACTACTGGATGATGAAAAACACATTTTGATTGGCTCTTGGGATAACAATATGTAAGTCGAGTTTGCATGTCGATTGGCAGAACTGTTTATATCTATTTATATCAAACCCCCCCCCCCCCCAAGCGGACATTCAATTCACGCAATCACACATATTTTTTTCACGCAAGTGAAAAAGCCAATTCACGAATTCACGCGAACCACTGAGGACCGTGTATAAATGAAGGGAACGACTAATCGCTAATCGCTAATCGCTAATACACCTATTTCCTATTAGCAGATTCATGCAAAAGTCACGAAAAAACGTCGAGTAAACAAACTTTTGATTGGCGGAGGCATGCAAAGATTACCTCATACTCTGGACATTTTGAAAAATATGCTTGTATATGCAATATTTCAGCCAATCAGAGACTTTCTCGACGTTTTTCGTGACTTTTTTACATGAATCCGCTAATAGGAAACACGTGTATTCATAGATGAAACAGCCGCAGCAATTTACAAAACCGCAATAATTCTATACCTATAAGACCAAGTAAGAAAATGTTTAGCCTATATACGGCTAGGAGCGGCAAATCACTGGACAAAAAATATACGACATAGCGTTTTAAATATTTACATATGACAGTGATTTGATATTCGGTTTATTGAGCACTCTCTGTAATGAGTTTGGATCCATGGGTGAAAGCAGCCTGTTTTTATCGAAGATTATTCCCCCTTTACAAAAAAGCCTAATCTGACTTTTTGTTTAATTTAGGCTCTGACAAAATTTTGACTCATTTTAGATATACCTACTCAATAGACTTTGCAAGAGCCATCAACTCAACACAAGCACACCACGACGCAGGTATAATGTTTGTCATTCTCCCGATTTTCAAAATGTTTTTACTTTGGGTATTTTGAAAGGCTTGAACTATTCTTAAAGGAAGAAATATCTTGGCGGAAATTTAATTTGGCGGATGTTTGAAAAAAGTTCTTTTCAGCGGAGATTGGATTTGATGGATGGCTAGAAAAATAGTTGGAATTTAACTTGGCAGTTGAAGGCTATTTTGACCGAATTTTGGGAAGTATTAAAATAATTTCAGTTTGAATTTAGATTTCGGCTGAATCCGCCTAAATCTCTTCCTTCAATGAATAAATAGTTTTAAACCCTTTTTTCGTGTCTCTAGTTTTCTAATGCCCCGATATTTTGCAATTATAAAACTATGGAAGGAAATCTTAAGTGCATGCGTGGGCGGAATTTTTGGAATTGATTTTTTGTGATTCCTATTTTTATGTTTCTCAGTGACAAAGTTACGTCATACGAAAGATTACGTCATCTCGTCCTCGTGGGATTCTACGGTGAAGGTAAAATTTATATATCTTTTCTGTAGATGTATTATTTTTTCCTCATTTCCTTTCCCTCTTCTTTTTTTGCTTCGCCCATACCTCGCACGCCCGAACGCACCCGACTTTCTAAATCCCTCACTCGTTTACTCTCTCTGTATTATAATGCATTGCCTTGGTATTGACAATAAGATCTAATTGTGTTATTAAAGGTTCCAAACATCTCTTGTCAAGAGTCTGGATTGCATAAAGTCTTTTCTTCCATAACAGGTTTGGAAATTCAGTGCCGACAGCTCCAGTAAATTTGAGTTTTTCGTAAGTATAGTATCTCCGAACAAATTAGACAGTGCTTTTAAAAAGAAATCAAACTTTCTTTCAAAATTTCTTTCTATCAGTGTTTTTTATTTTCTATTGGCCACTTCACGGTCGAAATGAATCATGGGTAATCCGCTTCCCGTTGATTAGACGCAAAAACATTCCAAATTTTAGACCAACAGAAATTTGTTATCAGAGCGCGATTGTCCTGATTACCCAAGAATCATTTCGACATGTTTTTTATAAGCATACACAAATCTTAAAACTGGCTCGGATATGCAAAAATCGGGAGATTGACAAGGCCGAATAATTCTTGTTGGATGCTTATGTCCAAAATAGTAGGGAAATTCCGAACATCCGTAAAATTCTAATCCGAAAAAGAAGGCTCAATGCAATGCTTAGCATGCGCTTAAATTGTTGCTATATATCTGAGCCTATAAATGCTTATAAGTACGATACTAATAATAAAGCATTCCTCTTTTACATAGGACGAGTTGGACCATGATACTGAGGTGATGTGTTGTGATGTACACACCGATGTCAATAATGGAACTGCCCACCTCGTTACCGGTACAAAAGATGGTAAGACCTTTCCTTCTCTATGGAAAAGTCGTACATACACGTTTCTTTTTTATAAATAAGAACAAGATACAAGAATATAAGGCTTCGATGGCCAAAACATTAAGTTGAGAGCATTTTAAGGCTTCGCGAACTCGAAACAAAATTACTCACTAAATGGTGAAAATAATTTAAAAACTTAAGAATATCCGAAGGTTTCGAAAATTTTGTCGAACCAGTAACCTTGCTTACCTCAACCAGATATTCTCACTTTATGCTAAGGCTGTCATAATTGAGATATTAATCTTTACATTTTTCAGGAACCATATTCATTTGGGATTTGTCAACATTTTCATTACAAAGTCAGCTGCAATGTAAGTATTGAAAATGTAACCTCAAATAAAGCTTGGTGTAGGTTGGAAAATGGAATTGCGAATGGGTATTTTTATAATGTAATAGATTAAAAACAGTATTAAACAATTTGTAAACCATCTTTGTTAATAGTTTAAAAAAAACTTTGCGAGTCTTCCTTCTACTGACTGATTGACCCTTGAATTTTATTACTTTCAGTGCACACAGATGAAGTGACGGGTGTCCTGTACAGTAAAGGTAAAACAGCCTCGTTTTGATTGCATTACAGAGGCGGTTCTGAGGAGGGCCAAATTTAATGAAGGGGATGCATTATTTCCTAAAGGAATATGACTAAAAGAAACACCCTCCATCATAGATATAGAACACCCTCTCGGATACACCACTGTATCGTGGGAGAAATTATTTGAGGAAAAGTTTGATTAAATTCTGAGGGAAGTTTTGCACCACTGTGTTTACTTTCAATCATTTTTTATTTTTGAATTTTGAATGTATTCATTTATTTTTCAGATGGTTCAAGAATCTTGACTTGTAGCACAGACCAATATATCAAAGTGATCGATATTTCAACTGAAGTCGAAGTCTTCTCAAAAGAAATGAACGATCCTATAAAGTAAGTGACCGGAACTTTATGTGGATCGTGGTGTAGTTTGCAAAGCACGGAAAATTAATTTCCTATTTAACGGCTAAAATTGCTCGTTCGAAAGTGGCAGCATTTGAGAAAGATTTATCAAACATCAATCGCATAACATCAATCGAATTCACATTTTTTTGTTGATTCGATTCGTTTCGATTGCCTTTGGAATTGTTTTTTTGTTCAGTTAATTTCATTGCTAGTCGAAGTTCATGTTCAATTAACAAACGGGGGAAGGACTTTATTATAGGACACGCGAGATAAAGATTTACTTTACATTCTTTAGGTGTAGTTGTTGGGACGGCCAGATTGTCATCCTTGGTATGAATAATGGTGACGTCATCATTCTTGATCTTATCAACCCTAGTAATTACAACAAACTCAAATCACACAAAGGTATGCACGCTGGCTCTTATTAAACGCCCCTGTCATCCGCCCTTTCAAAATTTTAGGCTCATGCTTCCCTGTTTTAACCCCCCTTCAATAAATTTGAAAACATGAATCATTATTACCGACCTAAAACAATATTAGCGTTTTGATTGGTCGAGATCATCGAGATATTTGCGATATTTCATATTTTTCTAGTATGGAAATATGACCGCGTTGACTAGGTAAGCGACGGGAGAAAAATACATAAAGCTAAAGGTCAGCAAGTCCAGTCATCAAACTCGTTCCAAAGTTCGCTTATATATATGATCACTCTGATAGTGCTCACAAATCTATCACGTCCATATCATTACAATCAAAAAAGGGATCCACATAAAATTTAGCATATTTTTCTATAATACGAATATCGCGATATTGTACTCATTCAACAATCCGTTTCGTTAATTATGTTGGAACAGATTATATTCCAGTAGCCTGTACCACCCCACCCACGGGCGTTTTTTATATTTTGAAAAAACTTGCCGTGTGTCGGTATGTTTGGGTTAGCGAGATTCTGTGTCTCAGTTTGTCCAAGTTTGCTGGGGACAAAATCCTAAAAAACAAAAGCGTTGGAGTCCTCCTTTTAAAAATGAAAAATACCATTGCATTGATGCGTTAAATTTAACCTCACTTTAGTTGAGCTAGATTGAATACTAAAATTAGCTACGCTCCACCGTATAGACGTCAGAGATTTGCGTAAAAATTGAAATTAATATATTGTATATAAATTATAAAAATGTCTGAGGCACGGAATGTTGCTTAACCGTAACAATCCGAACTTCGCGTTATCTTTTAAGTCAGCGAAGAAGAGTTTGGTACAGGCTAATATGCCAGCATCACGTCCTGTTTTTAAATGACACGTTCCTCTTGGAATCTGTCTACAAATTATTTTATTGGTCGTTAAAATATTTTTGCATCTATTTTTGTATTTCAGGTTCTATTTTTGTATTTCAGGTGCTGTACATAGCCTGGCGGTTTGTCAGAAAGGAAAATTTTTAGTGAGTGGTGGAGAAGATGGTTACTTGGCTGTTTGGAGGTGATAAAGGGTGTTTTGTTCACGCGGACCGCATCAACGCCCTCGAATTCTTGTTGTCTTCTTCAGACAAATTGACATTTAAAAAAGAAAAATTATTTTCAACTTTCGTTTTTGGTTTCACATACACAATTTTGACGTATTGCCTCCGAATTTGGATATATAATTCAAGTTTTTTACTGACGAAAAAAGGTAACGAACCTTTGTTCGTTAGAAATATGCGGCACTGGCATAATATGATTGTCAAACTTAGTCCTTAAAAGATGCGTTGCACAACAAAGGCTATTATTATACAACAAGAATAGTTTAGGGTTCTCTAATTTTTCGATTTTTTCCCTCAATTAGGCACATAACAGTAACAACCTTATTTTGAGGGTATTTAGAGATACAATTTCCAAACCCCCTCTAAGTTAGTCCCTTTGTTTATCATTATTTAAACGCACACTTTATTTCGACCAACCCCTCTCCGTATATTAGGCACCTAAGAGTAGTCATTTCCGCGTATACACGTTTTTTTATAAGAACATATAAAATGTTCTTAACTTTTTAAGTTTTAAGCCTAAAAATGTTCTTAGCATTTTTTTATTTTATGTTCACCATTTTGTGGGTATTTTTGTTCATTTTCTTAAGAAATTGGCCGTTTTAGACTCCACAAAGCCTTAAAATGTTCTTAAGTTGTTCTTAACATTTTGGCCATCGAGGCCTGATGTTCTTATATAGTTTGTTCTTATAAAAAAACGTGTAGAGAATTTTCCAAGAATTAAAATAAATTGATGATTTCTTGTGATATAGTCCTATCCCTGATTTTTTCTTTCTATATTTACTTACCGATGATAATTTTATACGACGATAAGAATTTTTTCATATCTATGATTTCTTTTGTAAAATAATTTCTTGATCATTTTTAACGAATTAGTTTTTCCCTAAAATTATTTTAATATATTTTTGCTGGAAAATGCATTTAACCAGATATGATAGTTTGGATTTACTGGATTTCACGCTTTTATTTTTTGTAAGAACCTATTCTTCAGTTGTTCTTAATATGCAAAGTTAAAAAGTGGCCTTTACAGTAACTAAACTTAGTGATTTTCAAATATATTTTTAAAATCTGAGCCTGACTTTGGCTTAATTGCTTTTGTCAACTTATCACCTAAACTCAAACGAAAATATCTTAATTTATTCATTTATCATCTTGTTCAACATCATATACCCTTTTTTATAAGAGTGGTGTTTCTATTTCATCATAGGTATCCTTAATACCTTTCTGGGAAAAATCATCCTGAAATAGTCTTACGGTATTCTTAGGCGATTCTTAGGTTAGTATCCAAGCCCTAAATTTAACATGTAATACATAACTCAAGATAGAATGTAATTTTTGTAAAGATTTAGAGCCTTACTGGGGTTAATTGGTAATTTACAGTGAAAAATGCTCAATTCTATGATGATGTCATTTTTAACATATCCTTAAAGGTTTTATTATTACATAAATTTTCCCGTTTCATATCAGACACATATTTCATATCAGGACAATGTCTGCCTATTGTTATATTATGCTGATATAAACAAAAAAATGTTTTTCTTTCCCTCTTTCTGATCATCTTGCTCCACATCCGTCTCAATGCAATGTGAAAAAGCTTGTAAATTAAAATGATGAGTAAGCAAACGATATCACTCTAATCATGTTCATGCTCTAATTTAAAAGCAAAACCTTTAATATTTTTTAGAAAATTTAATAGAATTTTCTTATATAGTAAAGCGTTCAGTAGGTCAGCCTTAGAGCCTTGGTCGTGTGACGAAAGCACATTTCCTGTTAGTGTGCTTATAACAAAAACGTATAAATGAATTTGATTGTTATTTCTTTACATGTTTGCGTCCCAGAGGAGCTACGTGTCAATCTACCAAGATTTTTCATGCAACTTAAAAAAAAGTTTTAATGATTGTGCTTTGCGCATTCCAGTTGTTGTGTGTATGTCATGTAGAGGCAGTAAAGTTTGCAAGAGAGAGGAGAAATTTTCGTCGAAGTTTTTTGCAGTGTATTCTAATGGTTTTATTTGTTTTTACTTAAAGGAAGAATAAATTTTTCTCGAGTGCTTCGTAACAGCTTGATCTGTGAGAAAACACTTTTTCATGCTCTGAGCTTTTGTTGTTTTGTGAACCTGAAAAAATGACCTTTTTATCTAGAGAGAATATTTCTTGACCATTTTTCAGAGAAAATGTTGGATTCTTTTGTATTTTTAAAGAAAATGAATGTTATGTCGTTTTGTATATCTCAGATAAGTTTGTTTAGCATTCTTCAAGAAAATATTAGATCTAAATCGGATTGGATTTTATTTTTCGAAGAAGAGTCAAATTGTTTAGTATTTTCCATGGAAAAGCTCAGCACAAAAAACATATATTTTGTATTTCTCAAGGAAATTCTCAGCTCTCAAAAAACTTTTCTGCAACGAAAATCTCTGATACCTGATAGTTTTGCATTCTTCATGAAAAATCTCTAATTGTTTTCATTTCAATGGTTTTAAACTGATGATGGTGGTCGGATGACACCGAAACGTCTTGAATAAATTTTGATTTTATGAAAATAAAATGAAGACGCTTCTGTGTTTGAAATTTTTATTGAACTCATTCAGGAGGATCAACAAATTTGATCTAATTGTTTTGTATTTCTCAAGGAAGATCTCAAAGGGTTTTGCATTTCCAAAAGACAATCTCAGATTGACCTGTATTTAGCAACATATTTTTCTTCAAAGAAATGTCTGATCGTTTTGTATCTTTTAAGGAAAAGGTCGACATTTGTATTTTTTAAGGAAAACGCAAGTTTGATGTACATAATTAATTTTTTTCAAGGATTATTAATTGATTTCTCTGAAGGATGATTTCAGATTGTTTTTAAATCAGCATGGGAACAAATTTTCCGAGTTTTTTCAGGGAAATTCAATGGCTTCTAGAAAATAGATGCATAAATCAGCAAATTTCTGTAATTACAAAGCTCTTCATTTCTATTGGCTAAAACTGCCAAATATACAATACACGTCATTTGACAAATCTTTTTATAGTCCTTGCTAAGCGTCATTTTCACTACGTCACCAAGATTTGATTTGTTTATAAAGACAATATTGTTATCTCTGATCCTTGTAATCTTATGCGAAATTTGAGCTTCTCGATCTTTACAAAAAAGTGTTAAAAATTTTGACGTTTTTTATGTGTTTTCTGTGTGACAATAAGAATTTCGGAACTTGAGTAGGGATAAAAAGTTTATGATTACGTACAGATGAATAAAGCTTATGGTGTTATATTATAAACAAGGAAAATTTTGGTCTCTTATATCAAATTTTTTATATTCATCATAAGACCAACATGAGCGTTTCATAATTTTTGCAAAATGTGGCGATAGAGCTTGTTGAATTGAGGAGATATTGATGGAATTAATGACAAGGAAGGGTAGCAGAAAAATATATTTCCAAATACTATCTTTCGAAAGAACAACGTTGTTTTCGTAATATTTTGAGTTTATTCTTGTTAAGTTTAAGTTTAAGTTCTCTTTTGCTTTTTGTAGTACTATTTACAGTGAATAAAAACCTGAGAGTGAAAAGAGCTCATAAATGGGAGCTTTCTACGCCACTCATCAGTATAAAATCCTTTAAAAATATTACAGGAAACTTTTAAAATATTACGGACCTTTTTCGTAATAATAATAAACTAAAGGAATGACTGCCTCTGGGGCAGAATAACGTTTACACGCACAAATGAAAAGTCTAAAGCAGCAATAAAAAATAAAAAAATTAAGTATTGCATTGTATTGTATTGTATTGTATTGCATTTTATTAACTGGTTGAAGTAAAAGCCGGTCAATACAAGAAAATGCGCTATTTTGATTGGTTCTCTAGCGGTCAATATAATACGGTAAAGACCACTTCAGTGCTTTGGTCAAACTGACGATGATTTTGAAAAGGGAAATTTGTTTTATAGAAAAGTTTCGTCAGTTTGAACATGATTTAAAAAACTGACGTTGCAATGACTTCTCATAAGAAAGTGACGTCAGAATAAATCAAAGAAAATATTGGGTAAAAAAGAAACGAAAAAATCATAGAAATGAGTGGAAAATGCATTTTTTTGGCCAGAAACACACAAAGAATGTTCACCAGTTAATAAACACAATAATATAACTGTTTTCTCGGTCAATACGTAAAATATTGACCTTATCCTGCGCACAGACCTCACAAGCTCGGTCTGTACTTCGGCTGCGGTCAATATTATTAGTTACACGGTCTTCTCGAGGTGGGATACGGGATATACAGGGTCAGTAAAACCGTATTGGTGGCGAGGCTTGCCGAGTCTCAATACGGTTTTACTGATCCCTGTATATCCCGTATCCCACCTCGAGACGACCGTGCAACGGATTTATCCCGTTGAAGTCCCTTGCATCTTTTCCAAAACCACGAAAAGATTTCAGAACTATCCATCAAGTAGATACTTACATCAAAGAGCTACAAAGTAAATCAAACAGTGAAAGTGGGATCCGTGAAAGTTGGATTTTATAACATCGCAATTTAAACTCGTGCTGTATCCATATAAACTCTCAAGAAAAGTAAAAATCAAAATAACTTTGAAGATTTTCTGTTTGTTGACTTTCTCAACTCCGACCATTTCAATTTCGATTTCAATTCTTTTCAAAACAAAACATTCGAATTTTAATCAAAACATTCGAAAGCACATTCGTCAATATGCAATGTCTTCTTTTTTTTCTCAATCGAACGTGAGGGAGACAGATACGGTATATATCCCACCTCCACGTGATGTCTTTTGACCAATGAAATCGTTAGAATCTTACTGATGCGGGATAATTTACCGTATTGACCTCCAAACCAGTTATTATTGTATTAAAGTTTGGCAATGGTTCTTTTGGCTATTGAATATTGTCAAAGTCATATTAACGTTAGTCAGTATGGAATAGAATGAGGGCCATAAGGGAAAGTAATTTGTTTTTGAGTGAAGTTTGCTAGGTTTCACGATTTTACAGGAAATGATCTAACCAAATTTTGTCAAAATTGATCGGCTTCAAAATATTTAGAAATCTTTTTGTGTTTTACGACCCTTAGCCTTGGTAATTTTACTATTATCCAGTAACTAAAAACCTTAAGATTTATAGTAGATAATTTTGAAACTCCAATTTCAGTGCAGTACATTATATAGTTCTTAGACCGTAGTAAGTAATTTCTAGAATCCGAGTTCAGTTCAGTGCAGTATATACTTCTTAGCCCGTTTAACACTTGTTACTGTAATTACTTATTTGGCTTATTTTCTTTTGTTACTAGATGAAAAAATACAAAAGAAGATGAATGATTTTCAAGATTTCGGAGATATACAAAACTGTTACAAGATTATGGTCATTGGTGAGTCTGGTGTCGGAAAAAGTTCATTAATTCGTAGGCTGTTACTTGGTAGTTTCTCATCCTGCACAAGTACGACCGTTGGAGTTGACCGAAAAATCACTAGATTCAATCTAGGAGATGGAGAAGAGACAGTACAGTTACAGCTTCTTGATGCAGCTGGATCTTACAAATTTAAAGGGATTTTAAAGAGCTATATGTCAAGTATAGATGCGATTGTTTTCATGTATGATATTAGCAAGAAAGAAACATTTGCTTGTTTACCGATGTGGACCAATCTGCTAAATGGTGCAAATACAAAAAGGAATTTAACCAAAGTTCTTGTTGGGAATAAACTTGATTTGCCACGTGAAGTGAAAACGAAAAATGCAGTTAATTATGGAGACTTTGAGGGTATGATACCAATGGAAACGTCAGTGAAGAATGGTGAAAGTGTTGATTTAGTTTTCAAAAGGATCGTGGCTGAACTTAAAATGCGGAAACAGTTTCCAACTATTTGACAATAAATCATTTATGCTGACTTCATCTGTAGCCAGCTCGGGAAATTACATAAAATCGCACCGAAAGTCCGTTATTAAATTTCGCAGTTTTTTTCTGCTAAATTTGTCATCAATCGTCTTTGAACGAAGAGCGGGGTTACAGGGTGACAAACGAGGTCTTAAAATCATGTGCAATAGACCTTATCGGAGTTTTTGATTTTTCTAAAAAAGCAATGCATTGTGGGATTGTTCTGAGTGTATTACAATAGAATTCCCTTGAGGAATTCCTAAGAGATTTCTATTGTAATACACTCGAAACAATCCCACAATGCATCGCTTTTTTAGAAAAATCAAAAACTCCGATAAGGTCTATTGGTAGAAAATTTTAAAGTAAACTTCTCACCCTATGATCTTAATTTCCTACCTAGGGATTTTTTACAATCATTCTCGACAGTAAGGATACTTGGGTAGACAAAGTGGGATTTTGCTCTTGTGTTTATGGTCGTTGGTCATACAGTTGACGCTCTCTTATTCGACGTTCTACTATTTAATACGCTCTATTATTCGATAATACTAAAAGTCACCGTCAACAAGAAACTCGTAAACGACATTCTACTATTCGTTGCGCTCCCTTATTCGACAAAAATTCTATTCCCCTTGAAAATCGAATTAGAGAGTATCAACTGTAATTTCAAATGACAATGGCTTCAATTTGAAGTTGTTGCGTAGAATGACAGCGCACCCACTGCGGTGTACAACGTTGAGAATATTTGGCAGGGCTGAGAAACTATGCAACTTTCCGAACTTGTAGGGTACTGTACAAACTTCATTGATTGTGCTGAAATTCGGATAAGCTCTCAAGCTCTTTAAAATTCAAAAGGTTGAAGTTTGTTTAAGGTTACACATGGTATAGCTCCTCAACGTTGAATTTACCGGGTAAAAGCAGGTTAAGATTATGTCTTTTTCTTATGATGAATTTGTGTACATAAGGTCCGAATGAAAATGATATTACCAAAGTATAAACATTCTTCAGTAATAATTTTTGTACATATTGCATGGTATATTTAGATTAATATAAGCTCTAGAAATTGTTCCGGTTGTTGTCTTTTTACTTACTCTAATTTTTGCGAGTAATAAAATTTTGATAAATTGTCGTTAAAACCCGGGGGATACTAGGTGGCCAAGCTAAAGTTCGAAAGCTAAAATTCGAAAATAGAACCTTTCAGAAACAGAATTATTGCGACATTTCGAAAGACCATTTTCCAATTTTTAGTTCAAAATTACCACATTTTATGACCTTTTCAGATAATTTTTCATATTTTGTCACACATTGTCCACTACCGAATCTTGTTTTTCTCAAACGTTTTGAAATTTTGTTTTTCAAATTCATTTCGGAATTTTTTTTGGAAATTTTTTTTTCTTAATTCTTTTTGAAATTCTCTATTCGAACTCATTTCTAAATTTCTTTTGAATCTTTTTTTTAGAAAACTTTTTCGGATTTTTTTTTTCTTAAACCATGCATGCATGTTCCGTTCAATCAATTTTTGACGACATTTCTGGTCAAAAAATTCAATTTGGATGGTAATATTCAATTTTCAAGTTAGAAAATTGAAAGTTTAATTTTGATTTAAAGTTTCAAATTTAGTTTTTTTATTGCCTGAAAATGAACTAAAATTACCAGTGGCATCTTTATTAAAATTTCTTGCATTGAGAAGAATATTTTCAAATACTAAAAATTGAGTGTGAAAAGTTGAATTTGACAAATCCAAACCAATATGTAAAAAAGACGTCCCAGATAAAAAAAAATTCGAAGTTGAAAATAATTTTTATTCAGTCGCTTCTTTTGTTAGTTTAATTTATCTCTACCTCAAGGAGTTAGGTCATTTGAAACTTTCTGATTACGCAGTACGTCAAAAGTCACAGTCCTGTGTATCCTAAAGACTTAATCAAGCACTTTCTAAATAATTACAGTAAGTATTACTTTGGCTCAGGCTGGGCTGTTCTTAATTTTTTGAATTTTTCAGGCTTAATGTTCTTACGATGTTTTTTACTTGAGAACTAGATAGATTTAAAGTCAGTACTTTTTTAGAAATCTGAGGCTCAGATTTGTTCTTAATTTGTTCTTAGGTTTTGGCCTGAATTTCAGCCTCGTGTTCTTGTAAAATTGTTCTTATAAAAAAGGGCGTTGCTCAATAAAAAAATGTTCGACTATGTTCGCAGACAAAGAACAAAGAGTATATTTTACGTAAAGTATGTGGCCCCCAAAACGTCGATCAAATTTAAAATTTCTCTTAAATCTAGAGGAAAAGACGTTTTACAGAAATTTTTGCTTAACATCTTAAATTTTTTTCCCGGAAGTTCTTTTTCAAAATTTTCAATTTCAACAATATTTTTCAATCGCTTAAAGATAGGTAGCTTTTTTCTAATGGCCCCCAAAACGGAGGTTTGCAATTTTAGCGATTTCTCGAGATATCTTTAAGATATGAATACAAAATTTTGACCATAGTTTTGAAATGTGATTTAGAGGGTTTTGGGCATAATTTTGTTTGATAAAATTTTTACAGTATAACCCTGGTTGTCAAAACGCAGGTTTGGGGCCCTCAAAATGTAGGTGTAGTTAAAATCAAATTATTAAGCTCAGTGGTAATAGGGGGGAAACTATGAACATACTTGTGTTTTCCCTTAAATTTACGACCCGATAGATGTAAAATTTATGATTTTTATTAAATATTTCAAGATTTTCGATGATGCAAAGTCCAAACTGAAAATTTAGAAATTTTCAAAATGACAATTTTGATTTAACAACGTCTTAGTCAAGTGGTGGGTGTACCAAATCAAATAGTGCTTTCGGGTTACTAACTGCGGATGGTGTGCTTTAAATTGCAAGTCAATCAAATGATATTATAGAGTACTTACTACTTTAATGTCCGAAATTTTCGACATTTCGGCGAGAATTGAATTCCCGCGAAATTTTTCATTTAGTGGAATTCGCGAAATTAAATTCCAATGAAATACACAATTTTTACCGAGTTCAGTGTCAACTAGGGTACTAAAAGGTTTCAAATAGTGGTTACCCTGAGTGCCGGCCACTCGGGACCACTAAACATGGCAGAATAGGGGATGGTGCCAACCTGCCTATAGTCAAACCCACTTAGTACTACAAAATTCGGTAATCCAAACCTTCTAGATGTTAAAAATTTCCCTGACCTTCAGAGCTTCTGCTTGACGGAGGAAAATTTCTACATCGTGTTCCTTTTGGCGTTGTGATTCAGTAGAGCTTTTACTGTTTGTAGTGTTTGTAGTGTTTGTAGTGTTTTTAATGTTTCATTGTGTCCCCTGATTAAAGATAAAAAGATTAATTATAAGCAAGTCAACCTCGCTAATGAAGCATCTGGATGACGAAGATCAATTCTCTCTTTTGGCCAGAATACTCACCTCCCCAACATAGGGGGTACAGACTATTTCTGGAATATCCCAATTCTCTCTTTTAGTCGTAGAAGATACACCTCCTCAAATAGAGGGTACCAATTTTCAAAAAAACACTGGCATAACAAAGGAATGTTACTCAACGGTAAAAACTTTGGTGAAGGAAATTACCATGCACAACTGGGCCACCGTACTATCATATATGGTGTAGACCAAGGAATGAGGGGTTTGTGTGTTGGTGAAAAACGTAGAATGACAATGCACCCTGATTGGGGATATGGAACAAGGTGGACTGGTAAGTAACGTTTCAATTTGTGATTGATTGCCTTAGATAGATCCAAGGGCCTTTAAATATGTTGTTACTTTTGTCTCAAAGTGCTTGTATATTTTTAATAGCGTATTCGACAAATTTCTCCAAAATTTTATGCAGATGTTAGCTTGGTATGCTAGACAAATATGTAATTGAGAAAATAAACAAAAAGATAGTGGAAGGGACAAACTGATGCTATACCTGAACTATTATCGTATTATCATATAACACCCATGTTACTGTATTATACGGATTATAAACGACTCCAGAGTAAACTGTAACAAAATAATGTTTAAAACTTATCTTTCCTTAGACGTTTCAATATGTATACAATATATATTTTCAATATACCTTATTTTTCAGACAACATCCCACCAAATTCAGTACTTGTGTTTGATGTACATCTTCTGAAAGTTGAAAGACCTGGTGATGGTGTCGAATCTCTAGATGAAAAATTTGAACAAAATGGTGGTGTGACTGCTGAAAATAAACTTGTGGTATGTTTCAATTAAATCTTGTTGTTATACTGTTTTTAAGTCAAGTGTATTTCGACTGGAAAGCTGAGAAAAATTTTACGGAAATGTTAATCCTGAAATTTCAAACCTCCTGGGAAAGTAACGCAATGATTTTATTCCCTTTGTAAAAAGACCTTTTCATAAATTACGTCCTCGGGTAACTTAATGCATGTCCCAGAATTGCATTGATTTTTCCGCCCCAGTTCCAGTCCCTAAACCATAACAAACTATACATTTTTGGAAGCATATTTGGATGTAGAATACCGTATTCGGTGTAACTTAATTTTTTTCTCAGCAGAATTTGAATTTTTTTAAGAAAACGTAATTATGACGTCATTATTTATGACGTCATAATTTAAAAAAATTGAATATCTCAAGAACTAATACTCGAAACTTTATGAAAATTGGACCAATGATACCCGAGTCACGCGCAACCCTCACGTCGTTTTCAAAATATTGGTATGGTAATCGATTAGAATCATGCCTACTGGCTTTTGTGAGCTATGAACAATAGATATTCTATCCCAGTTGAGATTCTTGTAGAAATTTTCAGTGCTACTAAAGGAAAGTCGTTCCAACGGGGCACTGAGACTGGGGTGTGCAAAATTTTCTTGCCTCAAAGTGAAATGATTGTGAATATCAAACATTTTCTTGGAATAGGACAAATTCAAATTGATGACGTCATCAAATTATAAAAAACCTTTTGACTTTCTGAAATTTTTTATTTATTTGCTTCTTTTATTCTATATTTGAAACAAGAATCGCAGAGATGCGACTAAATATTTCCATGAGATTTGCCGATTTGTGACATTTTGTTGTGAAAAAGTTTGATTTCGATAATGTCGTAAATTCTGTTGTAAAAATTTCTTGCATACAGAAAACAGGACAGTATCATTTACTTGGTTTGGTTATTTCGTGCTATTCTTTATTTATACTCTTCTATCAGGTGCTAATAGGTGCTATAGGTGCTATCATAGTTTCCACATATTAACGGTTTTAGCTAGAGGAAGAAATGTTTTATTTTTTGAAAAATTAACAAAATTAACAAAATAAAGTGGACGACAAAAGATGTTAAAAATTTGGCAAATGCTCGGAAAGGCACAATTTCAATCGAAAAAATATATTTCGGGTTTCGTATTAGCTGAGTCATGTAAAAAAGTCACGAAGTAAACTCTGACAGGCTGAGACTTGTCTGTACAAAGACCCGATTTCTACGGAAAATTCAAACAATCATTTCCGTAGAAAGGAAGCAAAAATTCCCGAGTTAAAATATGAAAAATAACTCGGAAAGTTAAGGGAAGCAAAATAAACCGAGTTATGAAATGTAAAAATGACGTCATAACTCGGGATAACTCGGTTTTTTTGACTCGGGAATTCCAGGTTTCCTTTTTGAATAGTGATGGCTAAAGTTTGGTAAGACAGGTCAGTAGAGCATGAATAAATGAAATTGTAATTAAAAAGGTTATTTTCAGTTTGCTAAGCAACTTTTTCATGTAACATGTTGTACTTTATACCTCATATACTACATAATAAAAGAAATGACTAAAAAATTTACAATACAGACTGGAGTAAAAATTTCCTAGAATGTGTTCCTACAAGTAAACAAAAGAATTACGAACAAGCATTTTGACTACTAGGCCTGCTAGCAGATGCCCATATTCTTTTAAAAGCAGAAAAACTTTGGTATATATTTGGAAAATGATTTCATGAAGTATATATACTAAAACCGATTTTAGAAACCCAAGAGTTTTATGAAAATGGAAAACAAAAGATGGACCATTTAGGTAAGATGTATGTAAGCTAACACATTAAACAAAACAAAACTGAAACTAAATAAATATCAAGAACTTTTGAAAAATATTTTTTCAATAAATTCAATGTTTATTGTTTAAAAGCGATACAATTATATCGTGAATCTACAATCATTTTGTATTCTGTTTCTTGTAAGAATAACAGAGAAATATCTAGCAATTCATCTTGGTTTGGAAGATTTTTGTCATGAAGTTGGAAAAATTTTGATATTTGAGGCGCTCCAACATAAACAGTCCTTGTTCTACCTTCAATTTCGACCTCTAACTTGGCTTCAACTTTTTTATTGAGGCGAATCGTCATGGAGTTGCCACCACAGGAAGGACAGTGGAATAAAATTGGGTTTGGACTTTCATTGATGGTATATTTTTTGCAGTGTGTGCAATAGTGCCTCAAACTGACATTATGAACATTTAATGGAGGTAATGCCACTACAGATGTTTTCAGTTCACTTGGGAGAAAGTCATCCTTAGCAACTTGGTTTAATGAAAGTGAAATCTTAGAAGCAGTGTTTGTATTGTGGATAGACATACTGAATTTGTTGGAGATCTTTTAACAACTAAATGCTTTAGATCATAAGTGCCACTTGTTGGTGCCGAGAACATTTTTTCACCCCATAGCGAAAAGGACAATATACCTGAGTCGTCGTTTACGGCTACATCTTTTCGGTTGATTGGATCCTTGAGGTACTTTCATGGTTCTATCAAAAGCTATCAGCATTTTAATTGACGTCATCAAAGTATCGAAAATCCACGAGATTCGAGGTGTTTTTGCGAATCAAGCATAATATCATTGTTATTTTTTAGCTCAAAGACTTGTACAAGAAAGACCCTGAACTCTGTAAAATGTCATCTGGTCAGGACGATTTGATTTATTGGAATTACAAAGGAAAACTTTTAGACGGTCATGTTTTCGATCAAGGAAAATTTCACGCCAAACTTGGACACGGTCAGGTTATCACAGGCGTCGACAAGGCAATGCTTGGTTTGTGTGTCGGAGAGAAGAGGCGTATGTTTATCCACCCTGATTGGGCGTATGGAGCACGGGGCGTTCCTGGAAAAATCGTTCCCAATTCTATACTCATCTTTGACGTTGAGTTGTTGAGTATTGAAAAACCTGACGGACGTAGAGACGAGATTGATAAACATCAGGAGTTTTTGAAAAAAGCTGACCCTGATCATGAAAAATTAAAGGTATGGCGTAAAGAAATTAATCCGGCTTACCGACAATAAATATAGGAACATAGCTCGGATGAATTGGGGGTATTTGAACATCAGGGTATTGCTAAATGATGTTTCATTGAAGGTGGCGAAGTTTATTGGAGCAAACTTCGAGGCGAAAGAATTGGGTGGGACAATTGAATTATTGAAAAGTAATCAATATTTGCGTCACAAACTCAATCCAAATAGAATATAAGAGAATGGGTGAAATCATAGTATAAGAAAGCCGTGGAACGAGTAGAGCTGAAATTCTGTTGTTCTATCTATGTCGTAAGAACAAATTCTGTTATGTTTCAGTGACAATATCCATTGTCAATTTAATTTCACTTTTAACAAACTCCCTGGTAAGACGTAATTTTGCTCATAAATACAAATCTCTTGATACTGTAATTCACGCAGTCACAAGATCAAAGAAAAAGAAAAGACTCTTGGTTTAAAAGTATTAGAACGATCAGAATGGCAGAGGTTTAAGAACATGAAGAAAATCAAGTGCCTCGAATGCCTTGCTTCCTGATTATTTTGAAAAATTCTTACTGGTATTAGTAAATAAATATTCAAGCAGTATTCTGCGAAAAATTCATTCAAAAAACAACAGTATTGAGGTAAAAGCAAGCATTCGAAGTTTAACATTTGAAAATTAGTTCTCGTATCAAAATGTGCGTTGTTTGGTGCTAAATTTCCAAAAATTTATTTGAAATTTATAAAAATATATTTCAAACATGCTGATTAGAGAGGGCAATAAAAATTTTTTAAGATGTTAAGATTAAAATGTTCTTCAATTGAATATTATAAACACTTTTAAGGTCAAGGATTTTCTTAGCTTCGATTTAGTTTTTATAAACCACGGAGACACAGATAGAACATCCATTAACGACAAAAACGATAGCGTCATCATTCCAGCCGCGGCTTTCTTATACTATGGTGAAATTCAATAAACAAAAACTGAAAGTTTGTGAGTATGATGCGTATATTTATGAGTCTGGAGCTTCCTTGCCTTGCGCTATCAAAAACTATTTGCTATACATTTTCATACAGCGTAAGTTTACAGCTACTTGGAATTTAAGAATTTCTAATGGAGGGACTTTATCTTTAAGTATGGTGTCTTTGGCTGAGTTTTTCTCAATCATGTAAAAGAACCATCACATACGCTTAAAAAGACATCTACGAGGGTTTTGGGGCAGAGGGATTAAGTACAAGTCAAAAGAGCTAGATTAAAAACTTCAACCTTTCCAAGTCTTACCTAAAGATTTTCGCCGCATTTTTTACCAAGGTTTGAATCTAGCGGTTTCTTTTTTGTGTGGTATATCTTTTGTACTCAAGGGGTAAAAATATTACTTTTGATCCGGTGTTTGTATGAAAAGGGGGCAGAGCTTATATATACATTAATGAGATAGCAGAGATTAAAAGATTTCGCAGGACTTTATTCGTGGATGGCAATATAGTGGGACAATATTTTCACGAATTTGTGCTTTTTTACGCTAGCTAAACTATGCCTGTTGGTTGTCGAGAAACGCGCTTCGATGATTCTTTTTCTCGAAAGAAGTCTCATTGGGACTTAATTTCGCAGATGCCATCCAAATCCGCGAAACCCGTGAAACTTAATCATCGCAAAAATAATTTATCCCATTAAAAAAAGTATATTGAAAATAGCTCCTGATCCTACATTCTATTAACCTCAGTATTATTTATAATGAAACAACAATCATGAGAAACCTAATGTGTCAAGGCACACAATCAACATTTTGCACACGACACTAAATCAGTTAGAGAGATGATGCCACAGTCAAATTCACCATCAAGCTGCTTTAAGAGCGCACGCATGACTGAGATGTATAACCCAGCTAGGGTTGTTTGTAAACTAGATTTCCAGGCATCGTCGTATGATGTCATAGAATAGACACAGCATTCTTTACACAATCATACTTGACTCCACAGAGATGTAGGCTGAGGCCCATCCCTCTCATACACATTGACTGCGCGTTAACGACAAACGTTTCTTACACTGAAACAAAAATCTTTTGTCACTGGAGAATTCATATTCCCAGCTGTTTTAATCAACTTTCACCACCTTTATGGACTTCGTGAACTTTAAAGCACGATTGAAGATAAGTAACATCTCCATAGTGTGACTGCAGTGCAGTGGTAGAGCATCCGGCTATGGTGCGCAAGGTAGTGGGTTCAACTCCCAGCCGGGTCATACCAAAGATTCCTAAAACGGTACTTGATGTCTCTCTGCTTGATGCTTAGCAATTAAGAGAAGGATCAAGGGTAAGTGGAGCAATCCAGGAAGGACGAGTTCCGCGCTCCCCTACCTTCTGGTAAATAGCTATCGAAAGAGGAGCCTTCGACTGCGGTCGCAGACTTACTTACTATAGTGTGAATATTGTTGGATACTGACATGGTAAAAGCATTGACTTTCATAAACATTGAACTGAGCTGTATCCGCCATCTTTAATCTAGGGTTTATATAAAGCTCAGTAGGCGGGAGTAGCTTGGTGACTTTTAGAGAGATATTAAGGGGTTGCATCGGTACAGCGGCTACCATACAAGCTTTTTCATAAGAGTATTCAGAACTTTTGAAGCCTATGAATGTTTGTAACTCGCTCTTAATATTTAGGCCATCCAAACCCAAAATGAAATGTGTGCTGCTACTACTACTAGTGTCCAGTGTATTTAAAAATCTTACTTCCTTTAAAATCTGAAACTGTCACCTTTTTTTCCAAAACAGATCGAGGTGACTTACACGGTAGACGGTGATAAATGTGACAAACATACACGTAAAGGGGACACTTTTTGAAATTGACAGACCTGAAGATGAGAAGGAAAAACTGTAGATTTATAAAATTTTAAGCAAGGCTATTTTATTTTTCCACTAATCCAGTGAATTTAGGAAATTTATAAAATATGCGATTGGTAAACTCTTTTTTAGGGTTTTCTAGATTTTAAAACATAGAATTTTGAAATTTTTATATTTTTATACAGATATTTTTCATTTATATGTTCATGAATTTTTTCAAAACAAGACTTTACCAAAAAAGCTGAATAATTTTTTTAAAGACGACCATTGTTCCTGCCTCTCTTTCTAATAAAGGCATTGCAACCCCTTCCACGCTATGCTTTTGACCAGCAAACATAATGCCAAGAACTTATCAACATTCTTCTTTCATACCGATGTAGCTGACATACAACGTTGTTTCAACGTTCACGTAACTTACATAAAATGGATGTTTTTTTACACTTTACATTTTTTTCGAGCAGGTAACACGTGGGTGTGAGACTTTTTCCATGATGTATTTCGCAAATCCTAGTAGGGTGTAAGAACATACTGTACCCTTTTTATAAGAATTTTTGACCGGGCTGTTCTTTATTTTTTTTGAAATTTTCAGGCTTAAATGTTCTCAGGATGTTCACAGTGTGCTTAATGTGGGTTTAAATCAGTGCTTTCTTAGTAATTTTTGATTATTTTTAATTTGTTCTTAAATGAAATTATTCTTATAAAAAATAGCGTGTAATTGGGAGTAATAGAACTTTTCATAAATTACGTTTCGAACATCACTCGTTTTGGACTTATTGCCATGGTGATTAACTACTAGCGGATTTTATTAAAACTACTTCCTATTCATAAAAGAAACGTTTAATGTCTCAAGAGATATAATCACTATGGTAATTGTTTGAATACGAGGAAAGTGATGTTCGTGACGTGTAACTTATGAAAATGTCTATTAACATTTTATTTGCGTTGGATCGATCCACGGACTCCACAGAAATTGTAATTTCATTTGAACATTTGTATTTAACCATTGAATTTCTTTTATTTTAGCATTTAAAGGTACAAAAGATAAAAAGAAATTGGTAATAAACTGTGCCGAGTGGACAAATAATTTGGTTAATAACGCATGCGCAATAAAAACTACAATCTTTATAAAACCTGACATGCCTTCGCAATCAGAACATTCACCTCGAAGCAAGTAAACGAAAGAGTTATTGGAGTTAACAAGTCAACTGTCAGAGTAAGTCTTTTTACATTAAGTTAATTTTCTCTAATTCGAATCTCTATTACGTGAATTTTCCTCCCGTTCAAAACTTTTTGAACGTAAGCAAACTCTACATAAGGCACTCTTCAAGGTCTTACGTAAAATTTTACGTACATGTGAAAAAAGCTTTACTTTTGATAGAATGAATTCACAAAAAAAATTATAAAGACAGTTTTTTGTTAAAAGTGTAAAGGAATTTAAATCAAAGATTTTATCTTCAAACCTCTTAACCGATCTTATGACTGCTGTACAAAACATAATCTTATATGTCTTAAATTTATTTGACCTTCGGTGGTATTAATTTGAATAGAAATAAATTCAACTTGTATTGGATTAGTTTCCCCACTTAATTATTACATGCATAATAATTTATGGCCCCCGAAACGTCGATCAAATATAAAGCAAGATTCGCACAAATGCGACTAAATATTTCCCTTACACTTGCAGATGGACTGCCTGATCGAAAAAAAAAAACGTTTCAACTTGAGGCCGTCCAGGCTTGCCCACCGCACTGGGCTCGACTTCAGTAACTTTCGAATTATTTATTATTTAAAGGTCTGATTGTAGCAGTTTAAGATTTTGAATAAAATGAAAACTCGACCCCAGGCCCAAAAATCAAAATTTTCAAAAAAGAAATACGGTTTGTCTCTTAGCCAATCAGATTGCTTATATTTTTCAAGTTCAGGAAAGGAAAACAAAATTCGAGTTATGGAGCCAAAAAAGGGGAACATTCGATATATGGAGGTTTTTTTATAAGAGTTTATTAGGAGATTTTCATGCTGCCAACGAATTTTTTCGAGTTAAGGAGATGTTCGAGTAATAGAGGTTCGAGTTATGGAGACTCTACTGTATTTAAAAAAGTAAGCTCATCTCCAGGATAAGATGATAAAAACTTCGGGCATTACGATACGCTTATAAAAAAGTGTAGGCTAAAAATATAGAAAAAAGGGCTTGGTACTGAAAGGGTTCACAGCATACACTCTTTTTTTATAAGAACAATCAGGCTTAGACTGAAACAATATGTCTATCAAGGAAACCAGCACAAATGGGATAGGGCAAATAAGCAGTTTTTATTGGAATCATAAAGGCAAAGGTCAAGGAATTGCATTGTGACCGTTTTGTCATTTTTTGGCAATGACTTCTTTAAGGGGCCATTCAAAAAGTACGTTCGTCGCTGGGGGGGGGGGGGGGAGGGGAGGGGGTCAGCCAAAAAGCGAACGAAAACGAACAGGGGGAGGGGGCCAGAAATCTAAGATTAAAAACGAACGTTTCACACATTTCGTGTGCTTGGTTGAAATTACCTTGGATTACCT
Organism: Clytia hemisphaerica; assembly: GCF_902728285.1. NCBI lineage: Eukaryota > Metazoa > Cnidaria > Hydrozoa > Leptothecata > Clytiidae > Clytia > Clytia hemisphaerica. Next base: position 159,206 of record NW_027103564.1, on the reverse strand, counting down.
TCATGTTTATATTTACGTGGAAGTTTGTTGATATATGAATCTCTTGAAACCAATCTAATCCACAAAAGAGGAGATGCTTTATTCTATCGACCTCTTTGTCAAGAATATATGTCAACCTGAAATATCGGACAATAGTTTTTCTATCGACTTCTTTGTCGAGAATGTAAATCAATCTGCTCAAGCAGACAAAGTTTATATTTTTCCGTGTACGAAATATCGGACAATAGTTTTTCTATCGACTTATTTTTCGAGAGTGTAAATAATCAATCTGCTCAACAAGCAGACAAGGTTTGTTTTATCGACCTCTTCTTCGAGAATGTAAATCAATCTGCTCAAGCAGACAAGGTTTGTTTTATCGACCTCTTTGTCGATAATGTAAATCAATCTGCTCAAGCAGACAAGGTTTATATTTTTGCCGTGTACCTCTTTAGTGATCAAGCACTGTTGTTTACTCACGCTGTTGGTGATCAATGCTTCCTTAATCACCAGCACACTGTATGGCACTTTTAGGAGAAAAAAAAGAAAAAAGAATATGCATCCAAAAACTTCAAAAATCCTTAGGAAAAAGATCCCTGAAAGTCACTTTTAAAGCTGTCTGACTGTCTGAAAAATAACCAGAGAGAAAGTCGAGTTGACAACCAAAACAGTCCAGAACATGCACCACATGGTGAGTTAAATTTCCTCAATAAAAATCGCACATTGATTAATCCTGACTAAAGGTTTTACACTATAGGCAAGAGTTCCGCCTCGCTACACAAATGCCTCGCTGCACAAATCGATCGGGAGAGGCGTGGGCGTTATTAAGGGCGCAAAAAGGGCGTAAGTAGCCAAGGATCGAAGAAATGCCTTTTTAACTAATATTTCCCCTTATAGCGGGGAAATATTCAATAAAATTTCTCTCAAATCTATTCTAGATTGGGAGGAAAGAAAATTCAGAGGTTTTACAAAGATTTTTGCTGCATGCAAAACTTTATCATCTCTACTTTATTTCTCGAAAGTCTTTTTCAAAATTTTCAATCTCAACAATATTTTTCAATCGCTTAAAACTATTTTCTAATGCCCCCCCCCCAAAAAACGTAGGTTTTTTCGCGATTTCTCGAGATCTCTTTAAGGTAGGACTATATTAAAATTTTGACCATAGTTTGGAAATGTGATTTAGAGGGTTTTGGGCAGAAATTTGTTTGATAAAGCTTTTAAAGTATACCCCTGGTAGTTAAAGGTCAGGTTTGGGGCCCCCAAAATGTAGGTGTATTTAAAATCATAAGCCCATTGGTAATAGGGGGAGAAACTATACATTTTTATTCTCCCTTAAATTTACGACCCGATGAATGTAAAATTTTGTGATTCATAAAATATTGCAAGATTTTCGATGATGCAAAGTCCAAACTGAAAATTTATAAATTTTCAAAATAACAATTATCATTTAACGACTTCTTAATTAACCCTTTAAGTGCCACGGTCATTTTTTTTTCTAAGTTTTTTAAAGAAAATCGCCAGTTCAAACTTTAAAGGCTAATATCTCCGGATCTAGAAGGAGTTAGAAGCTCGTTTATAGTCCGTTGGATAGATTAGAATCTCCTCTTTCTTTTAGGCGCCTTTGGCGCCGCCTAATTTAGGAAGGGTGGGGTGGGCGGCGGCTAAAGGGAGGGAGGTAGTAAGGGAAATTAAAGCAGTCAGGCCTGAATGATAGAAAGATGCCCAGTGAAACTTCAAATTATTTCGCTGGAAGACAGAATCGAGTAAATCAGGGCCAAATTTTGAGGTTCTTGGATCACTCGTTGACCAAAAATGGTCAAAAAACGGTCAAAATCTTAAAAAAGTGGATTTTTGTCAAATTTTTGTATTTGTTTTACTTTTTAGCTTAAAATCTCGCTGAAAAGACTCACTTTTGATTTTTTTTTGCTTGGCCGTAAAGCTCAATCCAATTCCTTCGAGTTCGACCAAAATGACGATTTCTAACTCAAACTGGGCATTACAGGAGGGCTTCACCCCAATGTTTGATATATACGACATTGGCACTTAAAGGGTTAAGTTTCAGAAAACCAGTTTCTCTCCTATATTTTGAAAAGAATAGAATTTCCCGTTTTCGCTGATTCAGTGAACATTTTTATATACAATGTAATTATATATATATAATTTCTGTTATAAACTAGCAAGTAAAGCTGGTAGGAAGGGAATTCCAAATTTTTTTGCTGTTACTCATATTTAGAATTTCGGTTTTATCAATGCTGATTCTTAGGGCCCGAAAAATACTGGTTGACCTTAAGATGCTATATCTTTTACTCTTCATAAAGTCACAGATATATTAGACTAGAGTCTGCTTCTGACTGAACTTTGCTTTTTGATGGCGGTGATTCCAGTGAAGTAGACTATGAGCATTTGACGAGGTTTCCATTTTGAAAAAGAAATTTTAAAATCCAAATAACAAAAAAGCTACTTGAAGTTGAAAATTTTAATTAAGAATGAGAAACAAACATCAATAACAGATTTTGAATCCCTTATTTTCAAATAAAAGCATTGCTTCATTCTTTTTTTACCTGGCAAAAACAACGAACTGTTTTACAGTCCGCTTAAGCAAAAGCATATTACCATACTGGGCCATCCAGTCAATAAAAAAGCTTTAAGTGGACCCCGGGCTACAGATGTATCTGTATTTTCTGAAACGCATTAGGTGTAGAAAGCTCCAAGGAGCTAGAATGAGTTATATGAAATTTCTATCTAATTTTGGTGTTGTAATATTTTCTTCAGACGCAAATATGTTATTTTGAATCTGTTTCAAACCATCAAAAACATACTTATTTTAAAGCATAATCATCATTCTTTCAAAATAAACAAAAATCGTTTAATTATCTGATAAATCTACAGGTCAGAATCCTCGTGTCCGTTTTGGGGGCCATATACTGTACAATTCACAAAGGTGTTGCCTTTCATTTCTATCTCATTCTTTGACGTGGAGAGTTTCAAATAACAAGTTCGTTTCCTCTTGATTTTCTAGCTGGAAAACTTCATTCTCAATATGAAGCTCTCTTGTTTGTTGTTAATGGTTACAGTAGCATGTATTCACGCTATCCCTAAGGATTTTAAATGGCATGACACGGTCACGTTACATCATTTTAAGAAAAGCAATGAAGATTTTGGTGATGATGGTGCTCACGATTTAACACACGCTAATCTAGTTGATCACGCTTACGACAAATCCGCCAAATTACGTGAGTTTTTTTTCTGATTATGTAGTCTAGTAAGCTAGACGATCAATCCAGACATAGTAGAAATAAAGCAAAAAGTAATGGAGGGAACAATTTTTATACAAACTAAATCCCATAACAGTAATCGCATTATCATATAACGCCTATAACACACAATATAAACTCCAGTCTCCAGATTATGTTGACATATCTTATCTCATATGATTCATGATTTTCTAGATCCTGATTGACTGGGGATGACGGTTGTTGCTTCAGTCCACATACATAAGCTCACTTGTCGAAAATTAATGTGATTTAGGTGATCTTTTATATAGGACTGAAATGGATTTTTCATTTTCATTTCTTCTCTTAAAACAGCCAAAGGAGCACACATTGGGAACGGAGATATTTTATTCCGCCCAGGAGAAGAAGAAAAGTTTTTTGAAGAAGGTTCAGACATTTTGAAAAGAGACGCAATCCGAAATGAAAATGCACGGTGGCCGAAGGCAAGAGTGCCTTACGTCATTTCGTCTGCAAGTAAGCTAAAAATATTTTTATTTTTCTCTTTTACATTCCCGTGTTGCAGATGTCTGCCCCTTGGTCAGGGTTGTATATGCTTGAGCTTTCAAAGCATCAAGACATAACCTTATTTGATGTTTATGAAGTGGTTATTGCCATAAATGCTGCAATGTCGTGTATGCTTATATGCTGAATAAAAGCTTATGGAACTGTTCGAATTTTAAAAGCAGTGAAATATGAAGAAACGCGAACTTTAGCCCTTTTAGCGGAAGTCTTTGAAATTTCTTGGAAGGGCCATTCGAAAAACTTTATGCTCGCGAAAAATTCTTGATAAAAAATGGAAAATCTGTAAAACTTCAAACTTTGAATGAAATGTAAGAAGTATAGCACTTTTTAGCCTGTTAATAAGTCAAAAGACAATAGTTCACATTCAAGAAGCCATTTTTTCAAATGAAAATTTATTTCTTGATTCACTCAAGGTTTATGCTCAGGAAAAAGATCTTTTCGTCGAATTCACGAAAGTAAATGTCGCAAATTTCCTGAATTTTCTACCTCTCCAAAACTTCTGCTCGAGAAAGTTTGTACGCCTATAGTATGCTTATGTTATGCTGTTAATCTCACATAACTATCGTTCAACTATTCCAACTTATGATTTGAACTTAATCGTAACTTCCCTCCGAACTTAAATGAACCTCTTTTTCTCCATTTTCTTTAGATTCCCAAGCAAGAGCTGCTATAACAGCAGCCGCTAAGGAGTTTGCTGCCAAAACTTGTATTCGATTGGTACCGCGAACGAACGAAAGAGACTACGCTCGTATTATCGCTGGCGGAGGGTAAGTTTACTGTTTTTTCCTTACATAGAAAAAAAAGTACTTACTCCAGGATGACTTGGCTTTTCCGTTCCCGGATAAATATTCCTGGTACATTTCTGAAATCTTTCCGCTGCTTTCCCTGGGTTGCCTACAAACAGTCTCGGTCTATTTCAGTTGTAAAGGAATATTTAGCCGGGAATAAGGAATTTTAGCCATCATACAGTAATCAAATTCAAGCTGTGGTAAAGGGCGAAATTCGATTTTAAAATATATAGTCCGCGGCTAGAAATTGCTTTACGAGAGATTCGAGCTAATTAATACTTATAATTCTCTTTACTTTTTATTTCCATTACAGCTGTTATAGTTATGTCGGGCGTGTTGGCGGTAGTCAAGATCTCTCTCTTGGTCGCGGATGTGAATACAAGAGCACTGCAATCCATGAGGTAAGTAGTCCTTTTTCAACAACAATTTGCTCGTTTTTAAACGCTAACTCTACTCTGTACCAGAGTGTATCTCACGTTTATCGCTTCGTAGTACCTCTACGGCTTTTTCATAAATGATGTCACGACCAGTACCTGTTTTGTTAAATATGATGATGTAATTCTGTGACAACTTATTTCCACTTTGTTTGCCAAAATTATGTTATGTGAACTCTCACTAATTTTCTCAAATCTTTCTATAATTTGAACTATCACTCAGCTCCCATCCTAATAAAAAACACTTGTACTCTCCATAGTTCGAATCTCTCTGTTCGAACTAATTAGACTTCCCGTTTCACTTTGTCTGTACCCAGACCCAGTATCTACGGCTAATTTCAAAATTCATTGCCGTAGAGGTACTACGAAGCGATAACACTCTACTTTGCTAGCGTAGGCGGTCAGAGCATCTCACTAGTATACATAATAATTTTATAAATATAAATATTTTTTTCTAGACTTTGCACACATATGTTATATAATATTTTCAGCCGAAGAGCCAAATGTAAATTTTGGAGATTGAAATACTAGTATACCATTATTATTACTATTATTAAGCTTTTCCACTGTACCAATATCATACAACACTTTTTCAAATCCAGGCCCCGAGCAAGTTTAAAGTTAGCAATGATAGAAGGAAACAAAGCCTTGGGACTTCATATGCGACAATGGTCGAAATTCTACAGTTGACTCTCTCTAATTCGATCTTCAAGGGACGAAAAATTTTCCTTTAATTGTAAAAAGAATCGGATTATGGGGAGTGTTTTGCACGACTTTCTAGCCGAAGGAACCAATGCTTTTATCTCGAATTATAGAAAGATCAATAATAGAGGTTAAAATTAGAGAGAGAGATGAGAGTATTTTATTTTCCTTTTATTTTCAGTTCATGCACGCTTTGGGGTTCTTTCACGAGCAATCGAGACCTGATCGTGATCAATTCATTAGAATTAATTTCGGAAACGTCCAGTCAGGTGAGATTTAGCAAATTATAAAGCAGATCACCAATAGAGTTTTTGACCTCATTAGCCAATCAAATGAAACCTATTCACTGTGAACCAATGGAGTTAAAGGTTTCTTCATATAATATCCCCAACCAGACCTTTTCTGCATACTCAGAGCCAATCAAATTAAACTTTGTTTATGCGAAATCAACTAAAAACTTGAAAGGGAATTTTCTTAGTTTTTAGTATTGAAGGGTTTTTTCAACCTTTTCCGTTTCTCCTAGATACACATTGTTTTACAAACACTCTTATTTTCGGGTCAGACTTTGCGTTGCTTGCATTCTAACTCATTTTCTGAAAAATCTGCCTTAACCACCCCTGATATTATACCATATCTAAATTTATTAGGTCAAGGGCTATCGATTGCCATGGTTAGGTTTTCTAAAAAGCTTTTCCTCTCAGAGATAGTGGAAAAAAACCGGCTAAATTGAGGCCTCGAGCTTTAGCAACCTAGTTGCTTGTAAAAGAAATATCTATATATATTAAATTACTATCTTAAGTGTACTTAATTTGGTGGTCGGCTAAAATGTGATTTTTCAGCGTGTATTTAATTTGGCGGATGGCAGAATTTGTATAATTTTACGGGGATTTAATTTAGCGGATGGGGACATTTCAGGCACTTGTAAATCATAAATTACTTGATTTCTTAATAATTCTTACTTTAAAATGCTACTAATTTTGGAAAGGAATTTCTATCATAAAGCTTTTTTCTAATTTTGTGGATATTTAATTTTGCGGATGGTAAATTTCTTAAAATTTTGGCGGGTATCTAATTTTGCGAATCCACCAAATTTAATCTCCGCCAAAATTAATACACTTAAGGTGTATTTTCTATTTCTTAGGAATGGAGAGCCAATTTCGCAAACAAACATCAAGTTCTGTCACAACTTTCAATCAACCTTATGATTATGTATCTGTGATGCATTATGAGAAGTAAGTTATAACACTGAACTAGAATTAAAAAAAACTGGAACGACCTTCTTCATTTGTTTTGCGGATTTACTTTGTTGTTTATTCGAATTCTTCCAAGAGATCTCGATTTTTGAAATGACTTGATGATCTCCAAAACCTATAAAGTGTTGTACAGCTACTCTCGGAGACCTAATAAATGCCTCCTCTAATTCAACGGTGGTCACACGTTTGTTTATAAAGCTTCGGTGGCTAAAATATTAAGAACATGTTAAGAACATTTGAAGACTCTCCGGAATCTAAAACACCTGATTTCTTAGGAAAATTGATAAAAATACAGAATTGAGAATATTTCAACCTCTGAAGACCAATAATAGAAATTTTGTCGCGCATGTGTCAATCTAATCACTGTAGAAAAAATCAAAGATGAAGAGCGAATATTACCATATTAATGTCTAGCAGACTGAATCAGTATGCAGTTTACTATTTACAAATTCCCCAGAAACCTCCAAGTGTAATTGAAATGAGTTTCTTTCAAAAGAAATCTTTTACATAATCCCCAAATGTATAACAGTAATTACTAAACTCTTAATTATTGAAATATCACTTTAATTGAATCGAAATAATAGACAGACTTAATGTTATGATTCTCTATCACTGACTCTTTTTAAAAAGCATTGATGATATTTTTCAGTTGTGTTTTCAACGACGGGAATAAAAATATCAACTTTGAACTTCATCCAAAATCTTGGATGGTCGTCACGGTTACTTTTCTCTGCGTTGATTGCGCGCTGAATAGAATCTGGATTGGTAGGCACAGCGTCGAATTATGATTTCCACCTGTGCTTTTAACGGTAATCACTCCCATAAAAGGCGATGAGTTTGGACCTGATTCATCATATTTTTCAAAACAAATTTTTCATAACCCAAAACAAAATTCTTTCATCTCTGTCGATTTTCTGATTTTGTATAATTTCCCAACCACTATACCTATTAAGTCCATTGTGGGGGAGGGAGCGTACGAGGCTCCTGAACACCGACAATTTTTCACAAAATTACAACAATACCGACACATATTTTTTTCATGTTTTTATTCTTCAAAATTCTAATATGAGATAAGAGGATAAGAGGGATTTCTGAGAATTTAGCACCGTTTCTCCATCGTTTTAAGCAAAATTACCGTATCACCGATTGAATGTTATTTAATTAACATTTTCCGTCATCTAAAAGCATCTCAAACACCGAAATACCGACAAATTTTTTGTTGATCACCGAAAAACCGACGCAAAAAAAGGTCAACCGACACACCGACAAACTGGTACGCCCCCTCCATTGAGTACCTGTGACTACATGATATGTTTTCAACCAGCATTCAACTGACTATTTTTACATTTATTATCAAATCAGAAAACTGGGAATTACATTTTCATCATTTAGTTTCTTACACTTTCTTTCAGATATGCATTTTCTAAAAGTTATGGTCGCTTAGCAACAATCGTTCCAAAGAATAATCCAAATCAAAAATTAGGTCAAGATGTAAATGGTGGGTTATCGAGCATCGATGCCAAACAACTCAACGCTATGTACTGTGGAGGTATGTACAGTATGTTTATTTTAACCGGGTTAATTTTTCTTGAGTTTTTGATTTTTGCCTTTTTCGCCAAAAAAAACTTGCGATATTGCATGAGATTGTTGATACGCGAAATTGACTAGTGAATAAATTTACCTTTCGGCTCGGCCTAATTTGTGCATATCATATAAAAGGGTTTCATGTTTTGTGAGGATGAACTAAAGAACTCAACCATTACTTTTTTACAATATCATATTTGCCGACGAATATTAAAAACAAAAATTGTTTCATCATACATCCTTAAATACACCCCTGTCTCACAGCCCCGGTGGAACTTTTTTGCCTCAGAGGGGGATAAAAAATCCTATGGAAATCTCAATGGGGATAGAAATTCTATTGTTCCAGGTTAAAAAATCTAGTTAGGATGGTTTTTGAGTGCAATTTTAGAACATTGAATTTCGAATGGGGTTGAAATCAAAGTTAATTTCCCTGAAATTTCAGTGTATTTTCCCAGCGGGGACGAAATCTTTGCCAAATTTTCCAGTAAGACTGGGGTCCCAGCGGGTCTGTTTAAGTTAGAAATAAAGTACAACTTTTCATGATAACATAGCTGCATGCGCGGAACTGAAATTTGTTGGGTATCAGAAAATTCTATTTTTAAGGGGTTTTTTTAATGTAGAGAAGAAAACAAACATGACGCCAGATAATACCCTGGTGTAGGCTGATGCAAGTAGAGAATTAGAGAATTATAGAAAAGATTCAAATAATGGAAGTTCGAATAAGCAATAGGTGTGCTGTAGTAATTAAATCCAGAAAATTTCGCGATTTTTTTCGCTCGCGAAATTTAATCTCGCAAAATTTAAGCAATAGGTGTACTGTAGTTAATTTTTTTTCTGTATGGAACGATAAACTAAAGTACACTGTCTTTATCTTCTTATGTTGTCTGGCAACTTTTTCTTCATCCTTTTTCTTCATCCTTTTTCTAGGTGGCCCTGGAAAACCCACAACCACCAAAAAACCAACCACTGGTGGCGGTGTAACCGCAGCAAGATGTAAAAAACGAATGAATAATTGCTCCCGATTCATGAGAGAATGTGCTGCACTTATGTAAAAGATTTTTCTTTACGTTATGTAATTTGAACTTCTGCAGTTAGTTAATGTAGTTAAATAGCTTTCGTAATATTGTATTTTGCATCCATGTTATTTTTTGTTAATCTTTACTTCTATTTTATTTTGGAAATACAGCTTTATTAACCCTTTATGTGCTAATGTCGTATATATCAGACATTGGACTATGTAGGCGGGCGAAGTCCTCCTGTAATGCCTAGTTTGAGTTAGAAATCGTCATTTTTGGTCTAACTCGTAGAAATCGGATTGGGCTTCATGGCCAAGCAAAAAAGAAAAATAAGTGAGTCTTTTCAGCGAGATTTTAAGCTACAAAGTCAAAAAATCCACTTTTTTAAGATTTTGACCAACGAGTGATCGAAGAACCTCCAAATTTGGATGTTCTGGAGTTTTTATAAGATACTTCACTAATTGGTCATTAAAAAGAATAGAGATTACGCGTCCTTTAGAAAAAGTAACAAAATTGTTTTATTACAGGTTAACGACCAACCAAATCAAAAAAGAGCTTGTAAAAACTCCAGCTTGTCCCCCAAATTTGGCCCTGTTTTACTTGATTTTGTCCTCCAGCGAATTAATTTGAAGTTTTACCATTGAGCATCTTTCTAACATTCAGGCAGGTCAGCAGCAGGTCCGAAGGCGCCTAAAGGAAAGAGGAGACTCTAAGCTATTCAACGGGCTATAAACGAGCGTCTAACTCCTTCTAGATCCGGAGATTTTCTTTTAAAAAAAAACCAATAGTAAATATCCAAGGAGCTGGAGTGAGTTATATGCAAATTTTATCTAATTTTGGTGTTGAAATGTCCTTCAGACGCGCAAATATATTATTATGAAGCTGTCTCAAATCATCAAAAACATGCTCATTTTTAAGTATGACCATCATTCTTTCAAAATAAACAAAAATCGTCTAATTCTGATAATTTTACAGATCAGAATCCTCATTTTAATGACGACGTACGTTTTGGGGGCCGTCTCCGTTTTGGGGCCATATACTGTAAAGGAAATTGTTTCACGTGAAATTTATGTCATAGTGTATTTACAGAACCCAGAAGGAAATTAAACTGCAAAAGACCTGGGAAATAAACAGCGTTCTTGTTTTTTATACCGATCAAGAATTTATTAGACACTGGATAAACAACGAGCTATATTATTTCTTTTATGTTGTTGGTCAAAAGAAAAATAAAGGAATGCCATTGTGGTCCATTCAGACGTACAGTCGAGAAAAGTTGAAATGCACCTAATTTTTTTCAAAGTGCATAGTACTTTTTCATGATGCAATCTTTTCGCCAAGCGAAATGGATTGAATCCATTAAGATGATCGCAGCACAGACAATGAAGAGACGTGCCTTCAGGAAGCTAGACTTTTTGAGTTTATAGCTATATACTTTCACTTTATGGTGTTTCTGTATGACTGTCTGTGTGCCTAGTCTAACCACTGTTAAATGCCTTCGGGAAGGTCCCTCTTAACTTGGAAAGCCAGAATTGGAGCTATTCCACCAAACTACTGGAGTTATTACGTACAGCACCTGACCCCGAGAATGTAGTAAACCCCGAGAATGTAGGTTTCTCATTTTTTAGCATTGTAGCCCTAACGATAGTTCAACTTCATAAAAATTTGTTTCAGAGCATACTGTTACATCTTACTGATTATTTCTGGACAGAAAACTTTAACTTGAATTAATTTTTTTCAATGAAAATCTGAATGGAAGTTGATTGGATATTACCCGAACTGAGACATTTTTTAAATAAATCCTCTCTAAATCGAAATCTATTGGAATTAAGTTATGATAATAGGGTATTTTCTTAGTCCTAATGAACTAAGGAAATGGAGAAAATAGTCCATTTCAATATTTACTGTTCTGAGTTAGACATTTTGACGAAAATGTTTGAACGGTTAGTTGACCTACAATTTGGGGGCCTTTATAACCCGACATAAAAAGTCTGTCAAATTATATAAAACTTGTTTGTTGTACTTTTATAACATGAAAGTACTACCTGAGAGATGATTAATGTTGAAATTTTGAGCTTTTACGACGTGTCCCAGACCCGTTGGGGCCCCAGCCCAATCAGAAAATTTGCCTAAGTTTGGAGCAATAGAATTTCTATTCCAATTTGGACTTAAGTAGAAATTTTTGGACCCGTTGTGGGAAAAACTTCCACCGGGGCTGTGAGGTAGGGGTGTTGTTACAATCAGGGACAAAATACTTTGCACAAAACGGAAATTCACCGGGGTGTTTTGAAACCACAATCGATTTGTAAGTGCTCTAAAGTAGGTTCGAAGGGTAGAGTTTTAACTCTGAGTTTTAACGCTAGAATTAAGACTTAGGACCTTAGGATCTGAGGATCTAAAAGTTTAAAAATGGTCCAGTAGGGCTTGAAATATAGCCTAGAAACCAATAAATCCCTCTCAGTTCGAAATAATCGATGAAATCAAGTTGAGGGCCTGAAATTGACATTCTCGCTCGAACTTCAATTTTCGAAAAATGGTAAATTAGCCAAAAGTGCAAATATATTATGGCACGGATTGTACATTATTCACATATTTCAACACAAAATTTTCAACCTACAAAATAAAAACAACTTTCTTGTCTCTTCTTTTCGTCCTTCCTTTTACTTTTCCTCATTTGTAGTATGATGAAATTAATACATTTGTTAATTTTTTGTCAGCGTATATTTCTAAGGTATGAATTTCACTTAGAGAACAATAATTTCCGATGAATACCGAAATTCCATTCTCAACAACCGAATCTTTTCACCTACATTCTGGGGGTTAAAAAGTGAAAAATTCCAATTTTCAGAATAACAAAATGCTCTTTAGAATATTGTTTTCGCATAAAACATTTCTAAAATTTGCTGTTAGAATTAATCCAATTGAAAAAATATCAACATTTTACTATTACTAGATTTAAAGCCATAAAACCAAACCTACATTCTGGGGGCTATAACGAAAATGGGAGTCAACTTCAAGGACCAAAAAAATTGGTGTATCTATCAAAAGTAATGAAACTAACCCCTGGGAAAGGATTTTGGGAGTTCAAAATTTCGTTGAAAATATTTAATATCTTTTAAAATGCAAATCTATATCTTTCAGGTCTGATTCAAATTTCACCTACATTCTCGGGGTCAGGTGCTGTAGGCTATCACAACTGAAAAAGTTGAATGTGCGCCTATAGTTTGTTTACATTGATTCACATTCAATTGTGGATTCATATGCATACATTCTACTTTTTTGTACTTTGCCGGTATCTTGATTTACCAAGTTAAGAAAAACATTCCCGAGTTACGACCATATAATGGTTTTTAAAGCTCAAGAAGCTCTACTTTAATCGTAGAAATTTTAGCGAGACTAATTTTAGCGTATATTAGCGATTCAGGAAAATCTTGATTTTTTTTGGATTTATTTTAGCGAATCACGATTTCAAAAAATTTCGCGTGGATAAATTTCAGCGAATACACGTATTACATTATTGATTGAATTCGTTTTCTAGCATTTCTTTGCACTGAAACCCTTCCTACTGATAAAAATGTATCAAGGCAATATAACCACAGATATCTGTAAAGCCCGAAGGGCTAGATTTGCAGCTTTGTTCAAAAAGTGAAGCTCATCTTTGGAAGGATTTCCTACCAGAGTCACGTGACTAAAATATGCAATTTTACCGGTTTGAGAGATGTGAAATAGCGTTTGCCGCCTAATTTTTTTGATATCGCGCTCCGAAAACAATCAAAATGCTAGATCCTATCCATCGGCACGAAATTTAAAAAGTCAAATTTTAGCTTCACTTTTTTTTGCTGGAGAAAGCTTAAAGTTGCAAATCTAGCCCTTCGGGCTTAGATATCTGTGAATATAACCAGTAATTTTGCACGGATAAATTTTAGCGATCAGGCGATTCGGCGTGTTTTAGCGAGATTTATTTTAGCGAAAATAGGGAAAACACGCTAAAACGCTAAAATTAGTCTCGCTAAAATTTCTACGATTAAAGCATAAACAATAAAGGTAGAATAATAATATAATAATATCAACAAATGTACATTTGAAAACTTGAGCAAATTTCTTTAAAGATTCCGGAAAAAGAATTGAAATCATTGCTGAAATGAACTTCTGACTAAATTAGAGTATTTATTCAGTTTTAAAGACAAGAAACAAAATTAGACATACAAAACACTTAGTCAAAGACGAAAGAATCAGCTCATCATCATAACCAGTCTGCCATTTTGTTTGTTTTGATTTGCAAAAGTAATATTGTTATTCGTATTATGGTGTAATTATATACTTTTTCTATAATTTGCATTTATAACACTAGCTTCAGCTTTTCAAGAGGCCCCCCCAGCGGACCCGAAATTCACGCCATCACGCCAATTTTTTCTCGATTTCACGCCATCACGCCTGAAATATTTGATTTTCACGATCACGCCAATTTCTTTCGATTTCACGCCATTACGCCAAGAAAATTTAGTTTTCGCGCTCATATTTTCTGGATAAACTCAGTTTTAGACCACGTTTATCATTGGCATGGATATAACGCCGTTATATAAACTTACTTTTTGCCCACAATGCACAAATGGGTGTGTGTTTAGTCGTTAATCAGTTTTTCGACATGCTCATACGCGTAAGTCAAGATTAAATCATTTTTCTTATCGGAAACACCCGAATCTGGAAGGAATTTGACTTCTGTTTTCCTATTTTTCGTAATACACAGGGGTCAAATTCCATTTTTTTTCGGGTGTTTCCGATAGGAAAAATGACGTAATCTTTACTTATGCATATCAACAAATGTTGGACAACTGGTCACATGAATGGGCACCGGTTTGAGGGCTGAGGTATATTTGAGTAAATTGACAAAGCCCGCCATGGTTGGGCAACGGAGAAAATTTTTGAATTTTGAAGGGTTTAAAGTGCTATTTTAGGACCCATTTCAATTCAATTTGAAAAATAATTCATGTAAAAATATTGGAAATCTTTTAAAAGTACAGGCCGCTTTTTTGATAAAAACATGAGGGGTCATGCCCCCTGGTTCCCTGTTGACTGGACCAATGGGCATTAATTGTGAACTAGCGTGAATAGTCTTCAAAAGGGTAGAGAGGAGGCGCAACCATGGTTTGCGCCGACAGGAGAAATTTTTAATTTAGTATGGCTAAAATCGCCCTCATTTACTGTCTTTTTTCCAAAATATGGTTTAAACATCACAGGATTCCTTTGATCAATACCAATCTGCTTAAAATTACACCTCATAATAAACCTGTTGCTTCTTTCTGTTTAAGGCTTTTCTATAAATATATGTTTTCCTGAAAAAAAGGACCTGATGTCTTTGATGCATCTAAAAATAAGTATCTAAGAAAGAGACGAAAATGTTAGTTACTGAGGTTTGCGCCGACGGGAGAAATTTTCAATTTTCGACCCTCTCATAGCATTCGATTTTATTTTGAAGACTAGCTAGCAACTGCTAAAGACAATCGGAAGTTACAAGGATAAATGGCAGATAAATAAAACTGTTTGCACCGTTTCTTTTATGTTTTAAAATGAGATCTATAGGAGGCCCCACCATAGTTGGGGCCGACCAAGAAAATTTTGAAATTTAAACCCTCTAAATTGGCTAAAATGGACAAAGAATTACGATTCAACTAATAAATATGATTTTCACGATCACGCTGAACTGCAAATTTCACGCCATCACGCCTAAAAAACTCGATTTCACGATCACGCCGGCACTTCATTTTCACGTCATCACGCCGTTTTTTTCAAAATTTCACGCCATCACGCCACGAAAAACCCTTCATCACGCCATCACGCCAACCGCTGTTGGGTCTCTTTCGATGCTAAATAAAAACTAATGAAAGTGTAATATATAATAATGGTAATAGCATATAACGTAATATGAAAATGTGTATAACATATACCGCTGTATAGTTTACCGCCATATTTTTGTGGAACACTTAATTGGCCGGAAATCAAATTACAAACAAACACAAAAACGCAAAGATTCGAGATTCCAGTCCAATATATATGCGTGAAGCTATGAGTGTCTCCTCGTCACTCCGCTCCTGCGGGGGCAATAACTATTGTTTTGAAGTCCCATGGGAATTGCAAACTTGACAAACATTGTGTTGAAGAAGCTTACAGAAAAAATTTCCCACCCCCTGGGAAAACGGGGGTGGCCTACTGTATTTTTTGAAATCAGAAAACATTTTTATAAAAGGTTGAATTTTTGTTTTGAAATTGAGTTTGTATTTTGTTCATCGATGATTTGTTTTATGGACATTTATTACGCAGTAGAACCGTAAAAAATGCTTGAAGGTCGAAAAACTCGCGGCGCAGTAAAGTTAACCCCTATAACATGTATATTATATTTCATAAATAATTACATTTTGATATGCCATGAGATTCTTTGTACTCCGTTAGTGTAGCAAGTCAACGTATCTGAAAAGAAAAACTTTTGAAAAGATTTTTTTAAACATAACAAAAATTCTTGATTGTCAAGATGAGTCAACTATTATTTTAAAATAAACACATTAAAAGACCTCTTGATGAATACAATCTACAATTCATTATCACTTAATTATTACTGCCCATAAAGCCTTAAAATTTCGAAAGAAAACTAGGAAAATCTTTGAAGGATGAGTTTATTTTGGAAGTATTGTCACGTACCTTATGGATAGAAAGTTAGACGATACTAATGTGACAAAAAGTCGCTTCCAGGAGAAAGTTTTGGTACATAAATTTGCTAATTTGCCCACTTTTCCCATCGAAAACTCAAAGTTTTGGTCAAAAAAAGTTGTAGAAATCATAAAAGTTGTAAAATATCTTACTATTTTTCCAACCTCAAAAGAGGTTCCTTGAAAGTTGTGAAGATGTGAAAAATAGGACTTTTCCAAACTTTCCCAACCAACAACAGCAATCATTTGGATTTGCAAAGTTTTGGTATTTTGGTGGGAAAATGGGATTCATGATGTCATAATTATTTCAGACTCAGCTGAAAATTATGCATATCATCCTCCAATAGCAATTAATAAAGAACTTTCACTTTCCATTTCATGAAAGAATGAATTATAGCGGGCATACATTACGAATCTCCAAGGTCACATTTACTTGAAAAAGATTATGGAATTATTTTCTATTTCGTATTACCATGTTGCAACCATGGAAATCCCCCATTTTTATAAACATTTACAAAGTGTGAAAGATTGAAAAAGTGGTAATTTTTTTCCCAAAACTTTCTCTTGTTTGTAACATAACCGCAGAATTTTTATAGCCGACGATAATTTTTGATCGTTTATTTTTGCCGAAGTTTTTTGATCGACGAATTTAATTTTAATATAAGTCCAGTCTAGATAATGAGTTTTGAGGATTTTACTTTATAAGCGTGATCTAATCAATACGTAATGGTTTGAATCCAAGTGTGTCAATCTAAAATTAATCAAATGTTAAGTAAATTACGGTTTAAACGATATATTTGACATTATAAATTTAACTAAAAATGTTTCAATTTCTGTGACACCTTCCTGTCAAGTACCTTGTCCACATTATTCGAGGAGCTAATAGCATTAGTTTCCAGAAAACTGAACAGAAATGCCGAAGTACGAAAAAGGTTAATTGTATAGCCACACCGCCAATCATCTAACGGTTGAAGAGTCACAAAAAAGCGTTTATAAAATGGTTTTTGTATTTGGCCCTTAACCCTTTAAGTGCTACGGTCATTTTTTTCTAAGTCTTTTAAAGAAAATCACTAGTTCAAACTTTAAAGGCTTATATCTCCGGATCTAGAAGGAGTTAGAAGCTGTTTCATAGCTTGTTGGATTTTAAGCGCCTTTTGCACCGCCTGATTTCGGAAGGGCGGGGTGGGTGGCGGCTAAGAAGGGGCTAAGGGAAATTAAAGCAGTCAGGAATTAACATCATCCGTCGTTTATCAAAACAATGGTAAAATGATAAAAAAACCCGTTGCCTGAATGATAGAAATGTGCTCAATTGTAAAACTTCAAACTACTAATTCGCTGGAAGACAGAATCGAGTAAAGCAGAGCCAAATTTGGAGGTTCTTGGATCACTCGTTGACAACTTTTTAAATTTTTTTTTTTGACTTTTTGGCTTAAAATCTCGCTGGAAAGACTCATTTTTGATTTTCTTTTTGCATCATGAAACCAAATCCAATTCCTATGAGTTAGACCAAAAATGACGATTTCTAACTCAAACTGGGCATTACAGGAGGGCTTCGCCCTCCTACATAGCCCATGTCTAATATATACGACATTGGCACTTAAAGGGTTAAACAAGGTGAATAAAAAATTAGAAAATGTTATTTTTGTGTTTTTCAGCCTTTTGAGTGATTTTAGGCCGAAGAATGAGTATTTTAGGAAAATTTTTTTTTGCATTTTTTGTTTAAAGTTAAAAATCATTGAACTTGAAGTCGAATCGGAAAAAAATACTCTAACTTTGAGGGTCAAACCAACGGCATTTTTGCGACATAGCTCTAAAAATAAGCTTTACGTTCAAGTGAACACCGTAAGTTGGTCTAATGTTGACATCCCTCTTCTAATTTCGATATCTTTCTTTAGAGATAGGAATAATAGGTCAGAATCGCTGATAGACTCCTGAACTGATTGCTAAGCAAAGAAAAATAGTTTCAATCAGTAGTTCTTAAGGCGTGGTTACACTACATTAATTTATTTCTAAATTTATGAAATTTTTCTTTATGATTAAAAAATTTACAAGTGTAACATCCCTCTTTTAAAGAAAATAAAGACGTATAAATTCTTGAAAAAGAAATTATTTCTTGCGATTCTTTACCATTTTTTTGGTAAAGAGTTTAAAGTTTTTTTCTTCACTTCTCTCGAGATCAAAGGCACCGACATGATAGTTCTGTACATTTTTTTCGATGAATGGATTTTCTAGCTTTTGGAATTTTTAAAACGTAATATGAAATAGGGGTGAAAGATAGGATAAGAGAAAGATTATGCATGATGGATGGATATCAGCCAAGAAAAGAAAGGAGTCTTAAGTAAGTGTTACTAACATTTTTTAACGTTTTACAACTTTTTAATTACATTAACCACTAAATATGTATATGAAGTACGTACTTCGTTCAATAACCTTAGTTTTTGCCTTTGGTTTTACAATATGTTCTTTTTTTCTCTCTACAGTGAGATCCTACAACATAATCGTGACATCATGGACGAAGAACAAGAAATGTGGAACGAAATCAATCATGATTTGAACCAAGATATGGAAAACGATTATCGAAATGAAGAAGAGATGAGTCCCCCGATGACAGCAAAAACAGCACAGCCAGCACAAAATAACCTGATAACAGATTGTGTATTTTCTGGCCCAGTACGCTGAAGCTCTAAAGACGTGGGCGAAAATATACAATCTGAAGAATATGGTCGCGCGCCTGTACGCGGACCGCGTAGAATTTTATTTGAGAGGAACAAACCCGAGTGCAATGTCGACAGGGAAGGGTGTCATGGCCGACAACTTTTGGGTTGGGAGATATGTCAAGTTCTCTCAAATCAAATTCAGAACTTTTTTGGAAAAGAAGCATGCAAAACATTATTGTATTTCACAGACAATGTTCTTTAATGGATGATATATGCTCAAAAAAGAATCTTTTTTGCTTTAAAGGCCCCTTTAAACTAATCACACAAGAGAAAACAAAACATAATAACATCATACACAAATATCACTTAAAAAGAGAGAAAAATCATAAACAAACATCTTTATATTATCAGTAGAAGAAAACTGAAGCTATAGAAAATGAATACAAACCATTACTGAATACTTTTATGAAGTTTATAAAGTATAAATACCAAAAAACTTGAGTTTCAAAACAATAACAAACATCCATTTTCACCTTCCGCCTCCAATTTGAAACCTTTCCACTCGCAAAAGCATTGTGGGACAGAATTTTAATTCCTATCTATAAAACGCACTTTTCATGGAGCGCCATTTTAATTTTTAAGTTTTCGGCACTAAACAAAAAGTTGACTCAAAATTTCTGTAGAGATAGGGCCATTTTCCTCAGATGTTAGTTTTCAGCGATCTTTAGAGCTTTAGCGTGTCGCGTAGAAAACTCCACAGCTGCTATCAGGTTAGCACAAAAGAAAGATGATAAGAAAAAAGGAAAGGGAAAGAAGAATAAACCAAAGAAATTCAATTGGTTACAAAAGCCCACAACAAAGCTTATCGAATTATGGGAAGAAGAGACATGTTTGTATGACACAGAATCGCGAGATTATAAGGACAGAGATAAAAAGTTAAATGCCATCGAACGAATTAGAAAGAGATTGGTTGAACTTGGTTACGATATGACAACCGAAGACGTCAATAGTAAGATGCATAACTTGAAAATTTATTACGGCGCCAACAGAAACAAAGTTGAATCATCTAAACAGGGGTCTGGGAATGGGACACATCAAGTATTCGAACCAGCTTGGGTACACTTTGAAAGTATGGCTTTTCTTAAGGACAGCTTTACACCTAGACCTACTATTTCAAACCTGAATTAACCTGCTTATGACACGGACGACCTTCCTTTATCAAAAAAATCAAAAAGAAAGAAGTCTAAGCGAGAACAGCAAGACGAAGAAGAACGCGAGAGAGAGGAAGATCGCCTATTGTTGAGAGATGCCGTCGAAATAATGTCGAAAACAAACGATGAAAATATTCCTACAAATACTGACGAAATGACATCCGATGACCACTTTTGCCACATGCTTTTAGCACAACTCAAAAATAAATTTGAAAATGGACCAAAAAAGGAATTTTTGAAGCTAGAGATTCAAAGAATAGTACTATCGGCTATGTTTAACAATGGAGCTCAACTGCAGACGGGTTACCAACAACCGCAAACTAGTTACCAACAACCTCAAACTGGCTTCCAAATAGGTTATCAATCAACTCATACACCATTCCAACGGCCACAACCATGCTACCAACAGCCTCAGACAAGTTACCAGCAGTCTTCAGTAGCCCACCAAAAACCTAGTTCAGGAGCTCAGCAAGTAAACGAGCAACCACAGCTAGCCTTCGACAAAGCTAGTTTAACCATGTCACCTCAATATTAGAAAAAAAAAACACTAAACTACTTTTATTTTGATTTTTGTTACAGAAGATATCTTTTGTTAAAAACAGTTGTTTATAGCTCGTATATAATGTTTAACCCAAAAGGGTTGACAAGATACAAAATCTTAACGGTTTAAAATATTCCATTGCCAAGAAATCTGTCCAGGTCCATAGAAGTGTTCCTTAAATTTTTCCCTGACAAATTCTCCTGTTTTGTTTGGTCTACGTGGAGCATCGGGTTGCAAGGGTGCCATTGAACTGTTAGTGATATCATCTGCTCTCCAGGCGCCAGGAACTACGGCTCCATTTTCTATCTCGGAATCTACGAATCCTGGTGGGGTATAGGAATCTCGCGATTTTGAACGCAACATATTATGGAGAGCAAGTGATGCCATTACGACAAGTTCATTCCTCTTCTTGCGTAGGGTTTTAGACAATGTTCCCCTAAAGGGAATGCTTCATCAGCTACAAAAACCATGGGTAGATCTTCAGGATTTTCTTCGAACCAAAAATCATTTTCTTCCTGTGGCAAGGGCTGAGGTGGAGGCAAACCAAGACATTCATTTTTGAGGTCTTTGAAAAAATCAGAACTGCGATATACCCCTCCGTCACTAATTCTACCTTGGCATCCCACTTCAGCAATAAGGAATTTATAATCGAAATCTACAAAGGCGAGTAAAACGACGCTATAAAAGCCTTTGTAATTAAAGAATTCAGAGCCACTGTCTGGAGGGCATTTGATAGCGATATGTTTTCCATCAGCAGCTGCAAAACAATTTGGAAATTGCCAACGCTCTTTATTGCCAATAATAGTCTGCTGCCATTCCTCCTTGGTGCTCGGTGTTTTCATGTAGTGCGGTGCCAAGTGTTTGTAAATTGCTTTGCATACCGGTACGATGAACAATGAAATGGTTGATCGGTGCATGCGGAATTGATATTGAAGACTTGAAAATGATTCACCTGTTGCAAGGAAGCATAACGTTACTGCTAGTTTCTCTTCGGCAGAAATGGCTTCACGCATTTTCGTATTTTGCTTCGTTATCGAGGGTCGAATCCTTTCCAGTAGCTCCTGAAAATAAATATAAATAAGACTTCAATATTTTGTATGCTCTTGATGAGGGGATGAGGGCTTTAATTTTAAGGAGTACTTTAGTCATATTTCATTGCTACTTAATTATGATATAAGTTCTACTTACAGTGTAAGTTTCTGTGTTCATCCTGAGATATCTTCTAAATTCTTCTTGGTCACGAAGACGAAGTTCAGCAAAAATGTTGTTGAATGCACTTTTTTCATTCCTCAACATTAACCACTCCCGTACCCAGCAAGACCTTTTAGCGCGAATTTTCTTTTTGGAATATTTTCTCTGAAATTTCCGTTTTAAAAGAAATAGCACAATACGTGCTGCAGCCTTCCTTCTTCCAATCATGTCGTTGGTTGAGTGAAAAAATAAGTTGAGAAAAAACGATTGAAGATTTGATACGACATACAAAAATTTCAAAAAGACTTTAAAGAAAATAGTTAATTTCTTTAATGTATTTTTGATTAACAAATTTCAAAAATTCTAAAGATATTAATGTAGTGTAACCACGGCTTTAGAACAATAAAAGATTGAATTTCATAATCCAAAAAGAAATATTTACAGAACAACAAAAGCCTTTTATCAAGTAAAGTTGAGCCAACAATTAATATTATTTTATTTTTGACTATATATTTCGGACATAATGTCCATCTTCAGGTCTAAAAGAAATAATATATAAAACATTAAAAACAGTTAAAATCCATATCTACACTCAAAACATTTCATACACACTCATATCAAAACACATACAAGCTCCTCTCTACAAAATTACGTTTGAAAAATGAACTATCAAAGTTTAACTATCAGAATTCCGTAGTGCATTCACTAGGGAATAAGATAATTAAACTTTGATTGTCAAGGCCCTACTTTTGTATTCATCTTTTTTATTTAAAGTTGGTTTCAATTCATTAATGAACAAAGCTTCCAATGTCATTAGATAGTCTTCAGATTTGTTAGTTTGAGCTAGTATTGTGACGTCATCCATTGTTATTGTTGTATTGCATGCTTGTAGGTGTCGGCCGACTGGACTGCTTGATCGTTGATGTTCTTTAATGCGCTGCAGAGTGTGTCGGTTTGTTTGCCCGACATAGCATGCTTTACAACATGGACATAGAATTTGGTAAACTACACCGCTTTTGTAACATTTTTCGATTTCGGTTTTCAACGATGGCAAGATGGTTTTGATTTTACGAAGTCTAAACACTACTTTTACAGGTGCACCTGCATTTCTCAATGAACGATAAAAGACGTCGGACTCTCTTCCCCGATATTCAATGAAGATTTTGGTATCTTCAATTATGTTATTCTCAACCTCTTCTTCGGCATTAGCGTTTTCTTGTGGTGGATTACGTAACTTTTCAAGCGTTTTTCGAATTATTGGCTCATAGAACTTTGATGGGTATTGATTATTTTTCAAGATTCTACGAGCTTTTACAAGACTTTCATCAAGGAGTTCTAGTGTACTACAAGATCGAAAAATTCTGTGTATCATACTCGTAACCGCTGATCGTTTATACCTAAGGGGTGACAAAGCATGGTAATTCATCATAAGGCCAGTGTCAGTGGGCTTAGTGTACCAAGTTGAAGATATCGTCGATCCTTCGCGAATGAGGAGCATATCTAAAAATGGTATTTTGCCATCCTTCTCTCTTTCGATCGTGAACTTCAAGTTAGGAGCCTGCAACTCGTTGACTTCCTTCAATTCAGATTCAATGTCATCAACATGAATGTCTCTAAGAATATCGTCCATATACCTATCATAGATATTTGCATCACCTTTTAGTCGCTCTTCGTATTGATTTAGCCAACCGTTAGCTAATAAGGGTGCCGGAGGACTTCCCATGGCTAAACCATCCGTTTGACGATAGTAGCCATTACAAGTCAAAATCAAAACGTTTGATGTACACACCTCCAAAAGTTCAGTGAAAGTTTCTTTGCTAACAGGTGGTTTAGGGTAATCTCCTGAATAAAGGAGATTGGTGCATACCGTTATCGCTTCCTGTACAGGGACGTTAGTGTATAATGAAAAGCCTTTTAGAAATTTGTTCTTAAAGACATAGCATATTCTGTTTTCATGTCATTAAGAAATTCCACGAAGACGGAGTACACACATCAAACTTTCAAAACACGCAAACTGAAAGCAACAATTATGACGTCACACATTATCAATGTTTTGATTTGGTCATAATTTACCGTCAGCCGAATAAGGATCATTTTTTAACTTCGTTGGTGATTTTTCAGTTTGAGTTTATGTCTAATGTTATGGATTTTTGAAGTGCTTGTTCTAAGAGATGAGCGAATATGATTATTTTTAGTTTTCAAGAGAAGCAAATTTAATCTTTCTTCTACAAGATTACACTTTAATATAATGCCAATTATGCATGTAAGTTTTATATTAATCGACCGCCGGAGGCGGTTTCTTTCATAGTGGTACGCTAATCTCGTTTTGCCTTGGCTCGTTACTTTGTCTGCCATTTACTTTCGTTTTTTTTAACTAGATTACCCAGGTGTTTCTCTTTTTTTCCCTGAATGTCTTTGATTCGGAATTGAATAATCGAAACATGAAAAATGACTATATTGTAATCTGTTTTCGATGAATAATCTAAAATGCCTCTCCTGCGCAACCCAAAGGATAAATCTTCTCTTCACTATACGGACGAAGACAAAGCTGATATACTACAGGATCAGTTCTGTAGTGTATTCACGAAAGAGCCCGATGATAGTCTTCCGGAGTTTCAATCACGTACCGATTCTAAAGTAGAGTTTAATCTCACTTTGGAAATGGTCAAAAAAGAACTTAAAGGTCTCAACCCAAATAAGTCAATTGGTCCGGACGAAATTCATCCAATTATGTTGAAGGTGCTAGCGGACTACATAGCTGTCCCGCTCCACACAATCATGACTAAATCATTTGATGAAAGTACTCTGCCAGACGGATGGAAGGTTGCACATGTGTCACCAATATATAAAAAAGGGAGCAAAAATCTAGCTGAAAATTACAGACCAGTCAGTCTTACATCCATCGCTTGCAGACTGATGGAAAGAGCGCTAAGGGACCAAATTATGAAACATCTGGTAGATGGAAAACTATTATCTAGTAAACAACATGGGTTCATGCCAAAGAGATCAACGGTAACACAATTACTTACATACCTTGATAAATGTGCGGATTCGATATCAAATAATAAAGTAGTTGATGTGATTTATTTTGACTTTGCGAAGGCCTTTGACACCGTACCACACCGCAGGCTGCTGAAAAAGCTGAATGCTTATGGGGTCAGAGGATCGGAGCTCAACTGGATACAGTCCTTCCTCATTGACCGTTATCAATATGTAAAGGTAAACGGAACATTGTCGAGAAGATGTAAAGTTATGAGTGGAGTTCCACAAGGAAGTGTACTTGGTCCACTACTTTTTGTTTTGTACATCAATGATTTACCAGAGGCTACGAAAGCAGAAATGTTCCTGTTTGCTGACGATACAAAACTGGTGGAAGAAATAAACAACGCCGAAGATGCGCTCAGGCTACAGGAAGACATTGATGCCATGGAAAAATGGTCAAAGGACTGGCTTTTAGAATTTCATCCGAACAAGTGTCATGTTTTAACACTGGGTAAATTTTGGAACATCAAATATGCCCATCCCTATACCATAGCAGGATCTGTTCTAGAACATGTTGACCAAGAAAAAGATCTAGGAGTGATAATCGATAGTGACCTGACCTTTGAAGCCCATATATTCAGTAAAATCAAGAAAGCTAACTCTATCGTTGGCTTGATTAGCAGGAGCTTCGAATTTCTCTCACCAGATATGTTTCGAAAGCTTTTCATTGCATTTGTCAGACCCCATTTGGAATATGCACATGTAGTATGGTCTCCAAGGCTAATCAAACATATCAATGCAATCGAGGGCGTCCAACGAAGAGCTACAAGGCTAGTTAGTTGCTATAGAAACTACTCATACGAAGATCGGCTACGACTCATCAATCTACCTAGCCTAAAGACCAGGCGGCAAGTTGGTGATATGGTGGAAGTTTTCAAGAACCTCCACATTTATGACGAGTCTATACGATCAGAGAAATTTACTCCTCGAACACGACCACGACGGCAGCACGATTACGAGCTTCAAAGGAACTTTGCTAATGACGGTATGAGAGGCTACCAAAGTAACTCTCTTTTTTACAGAAGTGTGAAACCTTGGAATGATCTAGAAGAAGATATTGTTGAAGCACCATCCTTACAAGTCTTCAAAGAGCGTTTGATAAAAGAATGGGAGAAAAAACTTTATAAAATGTAAAATCATAAGTTCTGTTTCATAGAGGTCTATAGACCTGCGAAATATATTGCTATAAAATAAAAAATATAAAATGTACTGGAGATGACATGTAGGCGTTAATAATGTGCGCGCGCTCTTTCGCGAGCGTGATGCGTGATGGAAGGCGGTCGTTTCAGTGTGGTTTAGATCCACACTGTGACCTAGTACTTTCTTTTCGCATATGTTTTGCATACTTTCTAAGGGAATTTCACCACGGCAATTCTGCCACATAACTTTTGCATACAATTCAATATGGCGGATGGAAAGGCGAAAAGGTCTATTAGACCAACTTATGGTAGCGGTTAGAGGAAACAATCAGTTAAAATGTAAAGAAAATCGAATTTTATCCTTTTACTTACTATTGCCAATCAACTCATCTATTATAATTTCTGTTGAAGTATCGTTGCAAGATCCCAGTCTTGTCCCTATCATATGTAAAAAAAACTCAATTTATTTGCATGTTTTTGCTTTATTTCTTGCCGAAACCTCATGTCTTCACTTCGTCAAAGCCCAGCTCTGTTCTGTTAGCAGCACTAAACTCGACAGCCTTTTTTAAATCCTTTCTATTCCCGTAATTAACATCATCCGTCATTTATCAAAACAATGGTAAAATGATAAAAAACCCTTTTGTAATTACTCAAAGTCTCATGAGAATTGTTTCTTTCATTCGCGGGTACGATATACGACCTTTGATATTTGCTCTTGACAACTCTAATGAGTTAATAGTTTCCTATTATACTCTTAAACTCTTTTCCCATGCGGAATGCGCCTAGAATACACGGCAGACGGATAAATCTAGCGGTTCCTTTGTTTTTGAGGACTGGATTTTTCAAAATCTAGCCGATAGATTTTACTTTTGATCTGGTGTTTGTGTAAAAATATGCGCAGGTGTTTTGGATGGGAAGTTAAGTATTTTCATTTCCCATCCAAAAGTTCCTACTCTCGCACCTTCGGGGCTTTAATCTCAATGGACATGCCCACTTACTTTTTTTTAAATGAGTAGGATCGACAAAGGTTTCTCTTTAAAAATAGATTCTAAATTTTCCTTTGAAAATACATGTACTGATTTTTTTTTAAATACACAAGATAGCTTTCCTTCGAAAATACATTGAATGATTTTCCTTTTAAATACATAAAATAATTTTATGATTTAATTGAAAATAAATTATTTGACATTTTTGGGAGGCACTGAAATATAATGGAGCTATTGCTTTTTGGTCCTTTGCTGTCTTACACCACGCACCTAGTAGTGTTTAGCCAAAATGGGAAAGTTTATTAAGGTTCCAAACCAATTTTTCTTAGTACACAACTCTCCGAAGAATTTACCATGGTCGTACGTGATGAAGAAGAGATCCATAATCTTTCTATTCTTTAAAGGAAGTGCGTTTTACTGAAAAATCAAAAGAAAAACAGAACGGGAGTTAAAAAAAATCAAAACATCAGTTTTAAATACAGATTTGTAAAAAAATTTGGCTTTGATTTAAAAATGTTTTTGCATAAGGGAATCGTGTATTTATCTAAGCTTTTTCACGTAAAATTTCATGTTGTATCTCCTTGAGACAGGAAAATCGGAAACACGGGAAAATCGTGTAGCTCCGTGAATATCTTTTTATACATCTTCATATAATTAAGGATTAATCTTTTATGTCTAATCCTATTTGTAATAATAGGAGATTCTATCCCTCTCAAATGTATTTAACTGAATAGTTTTTTATTTAATTTAATTCAAGTATACTTCTCGTAATGATGTTAATAAAGAGAGAATTAATGAGTTTTTTTAAGTTTTTTTAATCTCAGTCATTAGAAAACCACTGACTAGTTATCGGTTTCAACCACACCAACTCGTCTCGTTTTTGTGTTCAAAGACAACGAACAAGAAAGACGTATCAATAGCAAAACTTATTTTGGATTTATTTTGGATTTTCAAGGAACGTTAAACCACAGAGTAAGTAAATGTTTCTTTTTTTACTTTTTTTATTGTAATATGTTAAATAGGTATCGATCCGGGGGGGGGGGTACTTAGGCAAAATGGGTGTCAGGTATGTGCGAGCTATAAGGGTACCTTTTCTCATTCCTCAAACGTCTCTCAAAGGGGTACAAATTCAAAAGTTAGTCTCTGAAAGGGTCCCAAAATCACGAAAATCAAAAATTTCTCTCTCAAAGGGTCATGATTTCCAAAAATTTTGACCGAAAATTGGTGAAAATCAAACCAAGATTTGGAAAAAATGGACCAAAATTTAGGAAAAAGTCTCTCAAAGGGTCCCAAAATCACCAAAATTTTGTCTCTCAAAGGGTCGATTTTCGATTTTCGGCTCGGACATACCCGTCACCTCGCAAACCTAGTACCCCCACGGGGTATCGATTTATAAAGTATCGATATTTAAATCAATTTAAAGAAGACACGAATGTTTTTTATTTCAGTACTCTCAGAGTTTCATGTCTTGATATAGCGCTCCGCAATGCATACGTCATAGGGACGTCATAATTATTTTTTACTTGCATTTGTACGAGTTGCAATCCCAAAAATCTTTGCGTTTTAATTGTCAGTCCGTGAAAGTTATTACTTCTCTTTGTAATTAAATGAAATACATAAACAACCCAATAGTTGTAACTTATTGTTTTGTTTGTTTGACTTAGTAATATCTACATATACCTCTACCTATACCTCTTCACGCCATACAATCTTGAGTTGCATTTTTTAATGTGTTTGTTTTCTTATATACGGCGCAGTTATAATACCTGACTAGTATTTTATTTTATTTTATGCTAACTTCATTTATTAACTTAATGTTTTTTATTTTATTATACTTTTCCCATTTTGTCATCGCTACACACGACACACAATCTTGACCTTCGATGCTGCTAAGTTGACCTCTTTGACTAATTAGTACTTTGTCAATATTCTTTATGTGGCTACAACACCACACCAACCTTTTCAATTTTGTTTGTTAGTATGTTCGTCTTGTTTATTGCATATTTCATATCAGATTAGGCTGCACACATCCCCTCTGATAAGTTTTGATATTCATGATATTCATGACGTAATCTTTTATACGGAAGCACCCGAGATAACCCGGAACTAGTGGCAAAATAACAAAAGACTAGTGGCAAATTTTGCCACTAGTTCCGGATTATTTTGTGTGCTTCCGTATAAAAGATTACATCATGAATATCATGAATAGGGGATGCGAATCAGGCTCACAAAACGCTTCCGAACTTAGCAAAAAATCTGCTAACCAAAAAATGAGTTGAATGATAGAGAACTTTGATTGACAGTTTGTCGTCTTTTGTTATCTTGAGAGTTTTGTTTGCTAATTCAATTAATTTCGATAAACAAAAGAAAATAGAGGAGAAAGAGAGATTTCTAGCCATATGTTCTTTTTATTTGAATCTTTATTTGATTTCTATTTACGTCATCAAATAACTCAAACAATACACATCGAGTGTTTTGAAAAATACAAGTCGCCAAAATTCTGCAAAATACATAGCTATTCGGTAATTTTCTCGGAAGCGATATCAGAGCCCGATTCGCATCCCCTATATCAAAACTAATTTGGGGATGCATGCAGCCTAACATCAGATACTTTAGTTCCAGTTACATTTCTTAATATGTTTTCAATCATTGGTTCTAATTTTTTTTTTTTTTTTTTTTACTATACGAACTTATACATACATACATATTTTACGCTATTTCGTAAGAAGAGCCAATTCTGTAATTATTATATTGAATTCGAAATATATAACCACCATTATTATTATTATTATTATTATTATTAAATATTTCCTTTCCAGAAGGAAATATTTGTTAAAACGGTAATTTTTCTCCTTCTCCTTCTTCAAGTCTAACGCCGGTTTTGGTCAATTTCGTGAGTTTGTACATGAGTCTCTTTTTAAATCAAGCTCCGGCGGTAAAAACAGTATGATGTTCTTTTTTCGAGGCGGAAGACGTCATTTTTTCAAGACACGTCGTAGGAAATATGCGTACGGTGGTCTATTCTTCTTGCCGATCGGAAAACGTCGCCCGGTTCGAAAGCGTATTGTTGATCGGACCATACTGCTTTTTAACAGTCATAACAAAGATGGAGGCAAAAAATAGACAACAATGTTAGACAACAAATGTTGCTCTTTCGCTATTTTTCTTTGGTTTTTATGCTTTCATGAGTTGAATTGGATCATGTTTTTTGTACGATTGTCTGGATTTGATGTTTCGTTTACATACTCTTGGTGTGAGAGATACAATCTCTTATTTTGATGGTCTTGGAAAAACAGGACATTTTGTCAACTTTCATTTTTCACAATAAGCTAACTTCAATTTTGCCTGTATATTTACCTAAAGTGATATTGTGGATAAATCTGACCATGCTATACCTGAAAAAAAATACTTGCGACATCAAAAAAGTTTGAACTCACTTTTATGGTATGCACCACCCAATGCGCAATGGTCAGATGGCGATGTGGTTGGTGATGAACTATGATTTAGCTAGCTTTGAGCTAAAAATTTAAACATGGAGCAAAATTGACTGGTTAATGATTGAATTTCCCTTGGTGTTTTTATCTACAACAATGAATTAACTGGTTAGTGACAGTTGGTGAAAACTCTTTTTGTGGGGAAAATTCTGTTGCGGTTCACAGAACTGTAATTTCAAACTTTTTAAGCTGATATAACCGGAACACCTTGGCCAATATGAAGAATGTTAAATGGAATTAAACAATTGGAATCATTGTCTTGAACTTGGTACTTGGAGATTTTCTTCCCCATACATTTA
The DNA here is from genome assembly GCF_902728285.1 of Clytia hemisphaerica. Classification (NCBI taxonomy): domain Eukaryota; kingdom Metazoa; phylum Cnidaria; class Hydrozoa; order Leptothecata; family Clytiidae; genus Clytia; species Clytia hemisphaerica. The sequence continues at coordinate 128,401 of NW_027103564.1, read as the reverse complement.
TAATGAGGAAAACTTTGGTCGTGGATATTTTTTCCACGTGCGTTTTAAACGTGGAAACTTTTGTTGTGAATTTGGAGATTTTCTTCCCGTGCATTTAAAATGTGGAAAACTTTGGTTGTGAATTTGTAGATTGTTTTTCACGTGCGTTTTAAAGGCAAAAGGTTGAAACGTTTGTTATAAATTTGGAGATTTCTTACATGTGCATTTAAACAATGGAAAACTTTTGTTATGAATTTATTTTCTTCAATACGCGTTGAAAACTTGACATTTTCTTCCACATATGCATTAAAAAAAATGAAGAAAACTTTGTTCTCAATTGACAATTTTTTCAAGTGATTTCCTGGCCTGGCATGACAACTTTTTTCCTTTTTGTCATTCATTCATTTCAGATATTTCCCCTTTTTGGCTAATATTTCTGGCAATATGCGCTTAAAATAAAATGATATAATTATGCACTATCCCAAGGCCTTTTGATGTGTTCAATAACACAACACTCTACTCAGCAGGTGCGACGCCGGGTGACGGCTAGTATAATACTAAAATCCAACTAAAGTCCCCCTACTCTCAGGTACCTAATAGCCGGGGGGATTGGAATAAGCGTGGGGGGGGGGGTTGGAAAAAATCTCAAAACTTAATAAGCGGGGGGGGGGGTTGGAATAAAAATGTCCTGGGTAGCAGATTTTTTAAAAGGAGGCTAATAGACCTTTTTTCAAAGAGGCCACCCTGTTGAATAATTATGTAGTTCAGCAGAAAAACAATGATAAACCATGCATAATGTATACAATATACATGATACAGTAATTATGCATGGCTCTATCATTGTTTTTATGGCTGGAATACAAAATTATTAAACAGGACGTCCTCTTTGAAAAAAGGTCTATACAGCAGAATTGGGACAAAAAAGGGAACTTTCAAAAACATTTTCCCAAAAATTAATAAGCGGGGGGGGGGGTTGGAATAAGAATGTCCTGGGTGGAAAATCTTCGAAAAATAAAGTAGCGGGGAGGGGTGGCTATTAGGTACCCGAGAGTAACGAAAATTAAAGGTTGTCTAGCCAATTTGGTTACTGCATTGTTATTCTCAGTCGAGTTCAGCTTGGATATACTCCGTAATCCGTAGGTTTGAACCTTCGTCATCTTAGGAATAATCCTGCAAATACAAGCAATTACATAAACGAATTTTGAAATTCTTGGGGACTTATGTTGCTTGATGTTATCTGAGATAAAGCACTTTGAAATCTTTTGAGGACATCAATAATTATTTTATCATTTGTAAAGGAAATATTTATCCGCATCTTTGCGGCTCTTGTTATTATTATTATTATTAATTAACGTGCAGCAGTAATAAACGCAAAGGATTATGGGTTGGAAGTTGTACAAACAGAGAAATTGGAGTCTATTTTTAGATTCACCGCGGTACACTATTAGACAATCAGACTAGCGGCTCGCCCGTTCACCTCTCAGACAAGTAACTATCATCTGATCTGATCAAAGTGAAAGAAATCTTGCGACGAATTCGGGAAATAACGTCCTTCTTCTTGCAATTTTGTTTCGTTGATATCTTCTCAGCTAGTTTAGATAAGAAAATGGGACATTCTCTGGAAGTACCACCTGTTGCTCCAAAGATCAACGGCGTGAATGTACCTCTTTCGATTTGTTGTATTCTCTCTCATTATATGATCGCTTTTTCTGCTTTTCGAGGGATAAATGTAGTTGCAGTGGTTCTTTCACTATAACTTAGAGCAATAAGGTTCAAAAGCTTCACGTCAAAAATGCTCTTTGAAATCGCGTCCAAAATCAATTGCAACTAACATCAGCACGAGTCCCGTTTCCTTTAACGGCAGACGGTATCAATTCTTCTGATTAACTAGTTGCTTCAATGAGAGCAGGTTCAACTTTAACTGACAGTATTTTCCAGAGTATTGCGTTCGTTGACGTAAATGTTGACAAAATCTCCCGGTGGGTCTGCTCGTGTCGTTCTTGTCGTTCCTTTGTCTTCTCCTGATCAATCTTTTCGAGCTTTCGTAGTCTACTGGCTCTTAAGATTGGTCAATAACACGACTCTGTAGTTGAGCGGTTGCCTCTTAGCATTGTCTCATATTGGAACTGGGCTTCCTCGTTGACGTTTATCATGCCATGTCCTCCACATTTGATAGGGAGAGCGAGGATATTTCTTTCATTACAAGCAACAACCGATTTTGAATAACATTCTCCAGTGGAGTCAAGATCTTCCATCGTTCAGAAAGACGTAATTAAATTTTTACCAACAATAAACGCAATGTACGCTGCCTGTGACTGCGTTGTTGCTATGGAGGCTAGGTGCGTCAGCTCTTCAACCCACGCTGCTGCCACATCTTTGGTGATGTATTTGCTGCGAAAAGCAATACTTATGATGATGGCACCCAGGTTTTCTTTACCTTTGATTGTACCTGACTTTACCTTTTCATGTCTAAAACTACCTTATCGGCCCTTTTTACGCCGGCCCTAATTTAACGCCGGCCCTTATTACGCCAGAGGCCCTTTTTATGCCTTATAACTTACCTTATAACTAACCTTTTTGACCTTATAACGCCGGCCTTTATAACGCCAAAGGCCCAAAACTAACGCTAATAAGGGCTGGCATAAAAAGGACCAATAAAGTAATTTGTTCTTATTATTTATGGGTATGCGTATTTCAAATTCCAAAATCTGAGGATTCAAGGCAGGTTAAGACAATTTGAACACTTTGATTCTATGACGTCAATTTTTCTGACGTCACAATCTTTAAAATCGCAACAAAAGTGTAAACGTTATTTACTTCCCGGATCGCAGTTCGTTTCGTATCTTTAAGAAGCTTCTTTTTTGAGCTATAAATGACCCTCTGGCGTCGAGTTTAATAGCGCACTGCGGCGAATCTAAAAATATACTTCAATTTCTCTGTTTGTACGACTTTCAATCCCATCATCCTTTGCGATTTTTACTCTTGCACGTTAATTACATTTAATATATTACAAAGAGAAGTAATAACTTTCACGGATTGACGATTAAAACGAAAAGGATTTTAGGATTGCAACTCGCACAAATGTAAGTAAATAATTATGACGTGTGCATTGCGGAGCGCTATATTTAAGCATGTAAGAAAACAAACACGTCACAAAAATATTAATTCAGAGAAATAACGAGTGGTTAAAAAAACGCCCATAAACATAACTTGATATCTTATCTTTTGTCGTGAATCTTTTTTTTTACTGGGAAGTTAAATCAATAGATTCAACAGAAGAATCAAACCTAAAAGACATAAGACGTTGTTTTAAAGTTCATCTAACGCCTACAACATTCAAATAACGTTCGTTGGACGTAAAATCGTAAAATCAACGTCTTATCTTCATCTCTTTATGAAGTCGAAGTTGGTTTTTCATATTATATGTCATTCCATGAATTTCACATTATAATTGGTTTTTGCTTTTTATTTGGAATTAACTTTTGTGTTTATATATAGGAAACATAAAATACAGTAGACTCTCGATATAACGAACCTTGAAGGCGATTGGATAAAGGTTTGTTATATAGAAAGGATTTATAAGGGTTTGATAAGGCAAGGGTCAGAGATATCAGTTCGTAACACCGAGATGTTCGTAATACCTGGTCGTTATATCGAGAGTCTATTGTATAAGGGTTTGATAAGAAGGCAAGAGCCAGAGGTATCAGTTCGTAATATCGAGATGTTCGTTATACGGAGAGTCTACTGCATAAAATAAAAATAAGCAGGTTTGCTGAACTGCTTGTGGATTTATGAAAGTAAATAAAATCTGTGTGTTTTCATCTTTATTAGGTTGAAGAAGAAGAATATTCGTTGAGAAGGTCGAAGAAAAGGAGAATGGAGAAGAAAAGCAAAGAGAAAGCATCTTCTGAAAATTTCCATAATATCATCAACGGTTATGAAGAGCGAGAAATGGAAGTGAGGAAATCAAATCCCAACTCCCTCAACAAAAGTCATCATCAGCACAACAACAAAAGTCCGGGATGCTATTCACAATTCAAAAAGTTGCTGACCACCTCCCGCTTTGCAGCCATACCGTTGATTTGCGTATACGGAATTTTGCTCTATTTGTATCTGTATTACATGGTGTTTTCATCGAGCACTGGATTGAAGGATCATTCTAAGCGGAAAAATGCTTCCTCCTCGTGTTTTGTGGATGATCTCGAGAAGGAAATTCCAATATTAAAAAACAAGATCAAAACGAAACTCGAAGCGAAATTTAACTTGAGTTTCAGTCAATCATCATCAGATTCGCTAAGCCCGTTTGTCACTCACGATAAAGAGATCATTAGTGCCGCTGTAGCAGGAACATTCACTTTAAGTGTTGGTACTTTAAGTGTTTTCTCTCGTCATACCAGATGCATTTTGATGTTGATCCTACCTGGAATTGTGGCTGGGCGAGGCCGTGCGTTCATGTTAACCATAGCAGTAGGCTTCCTCATCGAAGGACCCATCAACAGTGTGAATTACAATGTAAATGAAGTTGTCGAGAGCACAACCTGTATGTACGAGTCGATGAAGAGTATGGCGTGTTCGTTCAACGGACAGTCCAATAGCATCATGGAGCAAATGTGGGAAGTCATCGAGAAACAACATAAGTATATGGAAGAACAATTAATGAGAATTCAAAATGAAATTGACCGAGCAACGGGAGCATTGAAGGAAAAACTTATAGCAAAACAAAATGAACTTAAAGCAGCTAAGCGTGCAATCGAATCCAAGCTTCGTGGAACACGAGATTTACTTAACAAATTAGCAACACCATGCAAATTGGGGAAGACTATGTTTAACATCGCATCAACTGGACTTCAAAAAGCTGGACAATTCGCAGCTAATCTTGGTAATAAGATAGCAAAAGCTATTCCTTTTTTTGGGCGTAAACGGCGTGATGTGGACGTTTGTGGCTTCCCCGTCCCCCTCCCAAATCTCGAAAACCTCAAACCGGAATTGAGTTTTAAAGAACTCGAAGAACTGAATGAATGGGCAAAAGAAATGATCCCTAGCATCAAGGTTAGACCAATGAAAGATCTGGATCTTAATCGTCTTCTGGAAGCGCCAAATGTGGAAGACATCCGTTTCAAAATCCTTGGCACAATAAAAGATGTGTTTAAAACAATTTTGGATTATTTGTTTTACTTAAAGAAGTTCTTTATCGTTATATCATTACTGTTGTTGACGATTGATTCAGTTCGGTATCTGAAACAGTACTTCACCGACAACGCATTCGATAATATGTTTGCTGATGATAATCTCCGACGTTTATGGTGGGAAAACGGAAATGTCTTTGAAAAGTTGACACCGCTCCGTCGATGGGAAATCGAGATGAAATACCAGGTTAGTGGTAAACAATTCAAAGCTGTCTAAAAGCTTTTGAATTATTATAGGCCAGCCATGAAATACCCAGGCCCGGTGGGGGGCTAAGCCCCCCTCCACTTTTTTGCGATCAAGTGAACTTTTTCCTTTTTTTTTACAAAATCACAAAACAGACAGACAGCGTGTTTGTGTTATGATATAAAAGAGAAATCTTCCTCGTAACGTTTTTCTTGAGCTACACAACTCCAAATTCTGTATTTTATTATATTTTGTAGTCGGAGGAGTGTGTATTTGTCCCAGTCTGATGTAGAATATTTTCAAGTTCATAAACGAGAAAGTCTTTCAAAGCAAAGGTTTCGTTCAATTATAAAAGCATAGCATGCAGAGGGGTCTTAGGTCCCCCCTCAAATTTTAGGTCCCCCCTAAACTTGGAATGACTTAGGTCCTACCTCAAAAAATTTGCTTCAAAATATTTCCACCTGTAATATTAGAATGGGTACATCAAACATAAGAAAACAGATAACTGTTTTGAACAGAAGTGTGGTGGGTGTCTCACAGCTGGGGGGAAAAAATTAGTTTGACCTATTTGGCGCCCCTATTCCTTTCAGTAAATGCCTCCTTCCGAGCGAAGCAAGGACTTTGAGCGCGCGTAGCGCGCAAAAATCATTCAGCAGGGGGAGCTCTAAGCCCCCGATGGGGGTTCTCGGGGCAGCGTCCTCTTAGAAAATTTTTGAAATTTTCTGAAAATACAAACAAAAAGTAATTCATCAAGAATGTCTAGGATATCGCTAAATAATACTTTGGAGAATTAACTAGCCAAATAAATAACAATGAACACTATAAAAAGACAATTTGACAAAAGAAAGAGAGCAAAAAATAAAAACCCCTTTAAATAGCATTTTACCATGGCAACTATCTATTTAGGACTTTTAGCGAGTGAAGCGAGCTCAAAAATTTGAAATTGTAGCTCAAGAATGATCGATATCTTATTATTTTTTATAGTAAAAGTTTGAGCTCCCCCCTCAAATTTTAGGTCCCCCTCAAATTTAGGTCCCCCCCTTACAATCCCCAAAAAACAGCCCCCAACCAGGTATTGAGGTGTAGCCCCCCCCTAAACTGAGAGGGGGTGCATGCTATGAAAAGAGAGAAGGAACGAAAGAAAATGTGAACATGAAGAGTATCAAAAATATACTAAATATAATAATAATAATAAGGGTTTTTTTATTTCATGCATCCAAAAGTTTACAATTGGCTATTCTCGCAGAGGAAATATTAAAATAGTGTATGTGCAGCGTGGTAAAAAATAGTATAGAAAGTTACAAAAGTTACAAAGTATAAAATCTACAAATTTGAAATCCATAAGTAGTATACTGAATGATAAAAAAATCCGGTTTGAAATTGTTTGCATCAGATCCTTCTGCGGAAGAACGGGACATCGCTTGATTGTTTAGTTCGTAAATTACGTTTAGTGTAAAACCAAAAATGTCTCTCGATACGTAAATTGCAGTTCTTCGTGCTGCTTCTGATCGCTTTTCGTGACATCTCTTGTCTTTTGAAGGTATGGTGCGCAATTCTTTGGTCGTTACTTCTTTTATTCTGGTCTGATTTTTTTCACAAAAACGCACATTACGTGTTCCATCAATTAGCGCTTCAAGCAAAACCATTTTTGTCATTTTCCTCAGCCTTTACATATCTTTTTACAGCTAATTTTCAGCAAAATTTTCAGCTTTTGCGACGTCAGTTAGAAAAGTCGTCCGTTGCCGTTGAAGTCGTTGCAGCCAAATATACTCTAAATATACCAGGTCGACAAATTTGGAATGCCAGTAGCGGTAAATAGCTAATACACTTTCATCTTCTTAAGCCGTAGCCCTTCGGAAAATCAGGATTTGGAAATAGGTTGGGATATCACGGGAATTTTATATTAGCGTACAGGACGACGTGAGGACTTTTACCACCGTCTTTTCTTTCTATAGGGCGCCGAAATTAAAACAATTAGAAATATTATAGACACACTTATATGGTGTGATGAATTACTTTTTATTTGTATTTTTCAATCCATTTTTGTGTAGAATTCCAAACATTTTCTAAGGGGGCGCTGCCCCCTAGAACCCCCGTTGTCACATGAACAGCATTAGTCTGCTCAATGTTCTTATCAAAATTAGAAAAATATTCTTATAAAAATATAAAAATTCAGTTAAAAATCGTTTAGTTTCTTATATAAAAAATAGCTTCAAAATTTCATTTCTTTTGTATATTTAATTACTTTATCATTAGCAAATCATCACTTCACATCATCATTTATTACCTCACATCACACTTAGTATATTTTCTTTGTATTATATAATTACTCTAGGTTTTTTCTCACTTAATGATTTTATAATTGGGGAGCAATTATCTCCTCAGATTTCTCTTTTTTTTACTCTCTCATTTTTTTCATTCTGTGTTGAAACATTGTAGAGCAAGGAGCTCAATTCTTTGTTGACATGTTGTCAGTCAGAGTCAAACTTAAAACTTATTAAATTGGTAAATGGAATTTGCTGAATTGAATTTTTAATAATAATTTGCATTTCACTGTGGATTTACCCAGCTGGTAATCCACTCATTTCACTGGTCATTTTCACAGCAATCACATTGGGCCAGTCGGTAAGCTTTTTGTTTGCATTTCTCACTTTTTGTTTTCTCTTCTCCTAGTCTTAGGTTGGCTCAACTTTAGGCTCTGCATTTGCCCTTTTGGCACAGGCTTCTACCCATTGCTGTCCTAGGTTAGGTTAGGTTAAGACTTAGTAATTTTTTCTAAGATTCTATCATACTTTTATTCTTTCATATCATTTTCTGTTCACTCAAATTGTTTCTCAAATTAGTCTAAGTTTCATAAATCAATTATCAATTTAAGCTCCTAATTTTGTCATTTAGTCACTATTTTCATTTATTTTATCAATTCAAATACTTATTATTCCTTAATTTATTTTCATTCAGTTTGAACGCAAAGATATCAATCCTTCAATCAATATCTTGTTACAAACCCTCTCAAGTGTGTTGCACTATTCCACATTCAAACGGAGCCACACCCTCCAATCACACTCAACTCAATCAACTTCATCAATTCAGCCAAACATTTATGTCAAAGAGAAATCTTCCTCGTATAAACTATAAGGAACTTCACAACACTGGTCGGAGTATCCACGTCGCGGACCATCTTTCCAGTCAACTTGCAAATCTTTCACTTCGTGAAACCATCATGCCTTCGTCAAATGAAAGCACCATCAATAAAATCAAAGTCCTAATTGCAGCTATCAATGATGCAATCGATGAGACACCAATCAATGGTTTGACTGCCACTGAAGTCGATCCAACCATTTCACAAATGAATTCAAGACGAGATGAGCTGAGACTCCTGTGCATAGAATCGAACTTGGATGCTCAAGATGACCTCATTCTATCAGCCCTGAGAGCAGAAACAGCAATCAAGACGTACAATATATCAGCTCGAGATCACAAATCCAAACTAAATCTCGCCAATACCCAAGTGACATCACAAACAACTATCAGCAATGAGAAATCTATTGCATTCAGTATTGAGGTTATGCAACAAAATCTCTTCGAAATCAATTCAACTATCACTCAAGATCTTCAAAAGTTGGACGATAAACAACTTACCCAACTCAAGGACGAATCATCCAAACTCTCCGACAATCTTGACAGGTTATCCATCAAGTACGAGAAACTTCTTCAATCACCAATCACCGATAGTGATGCTTCAGAAGCCATCATGAATATGGGTGCACTTCTCATCAAGCTCAACTCGAAAAAACTCGACTTCAATACTGCTGTCCATCGAGAGTACACCAAGAGAGAACTGGAGAAAGACCACAGTATGACTAACATCAAAATTAAGCTCGACAAATTCTGTGGGTATGAATCACCTATTGACTTTTATACTTTCAAATCGAACTTTGAGAAATTATATATCAAATCAACTCCTTCAAGCTACTTACCTGATCTCCTCAAAAACAATCATCTTGGTGAGCCAGCCATCACTCTCGTTCGAAGCCTTGACAATATCGATGATATTTGGCAACGTCTAAAAGTAGCTTTTGGGGATTCGAGAACTCTTCTAACGAAAAGACTTCAGACACTCAATAAATCTGAAATCGCCAAAAGTCGTGATCCTGAAAAACTTGTCATCGCACTCAGCAAGTTCTCAAATATCATTCGTGAAGTGATGCAACTTGCTTACAAACATCAAATTGAAGACAATCTTTACTTTGGAGAGTCACTTCCACGAATTTACCAACAACTCGGTGAGGGTCGTCTCACAAGATTCTTGTCAAGCATCAGCGATGATGAACTCACTCCAAAACAAACTTGGGGAAAGTTGCTAACTTTTCTTGAGAAAGAGGAAAAGCTGAATCAACAAAAGTCAGCATTCAAACTCAACGTACTAACGAGAAGAAGGATCCACCTCAAACAAATCAAATTCCAAAGAAGAAGACATTCCTTGGCAACCAAAACGATCCAGTCAAATGTCAACTGTGTGGAGAAGCTCCATCATCATCAGAGCACATGGTATCAAATGGTCCAAATGGTTCCAAGATCGTCCAATACTATACATGCAAAGATTTCGTCGAGAAGAAACCTGCAGCTCGTCTAGCAATCATCAATAAAAAGGGATTCTGCACTCAATGTCTTCTGCCAGGTGCTGACGCATCCAAAGGAAAGCACTCTGATGGTCGATGCCAGAGGGACTTTACATGTCCACACCCCAGTCACCACCAGTATACCATCAAGAAACATGTCCTATTATGCGAAGAGCACAAGGACAATCAATCAAATCAAGATATTCTCGATCGGTTCAAGTCTAGATTCATGCGAAGTTCACACCTACCAGATTTCGTGAAGCAAATCAAACTGTCATTCCACTCTTCATTCAAGTCTGATGTATCACCTCATGATGATTCAATCACCGAAAAGGGAATCTATCTTCTTCAGACAATTAATGTCAATGGCAATAGAGTCAACATCTTTTACGACAATGGTTGCTCTGACTTCATACTATCAACCAAAGCTGTTCAACTTCTTGGATCATCAGCCATCAAATTCAGTAGCGAATCAATCAACATTGGAGGTGTTGGAAACACAGCCACTGTATCTTCAGGAAGCTACAAAGTCAATCTTCCACTTCAGGATGGAAGAATCGTCACCCTCTCAGGAATCTGCTTGGATCAAATCACATCAAACTTTCCCATCTACCCACTCATTGAGGTTGAGAAGGACATAACTACCCACTACAAATCATCAGGAGGAATTGATCCTCTACCCAAACTACCACCTCATGTTGGAGGAGAAGTCCACTTGATGATTGGTGTCAAGTATCTGCGATATCATCCAAAGCTTGCTCACCAATTGGATTCTGGATTATCTATCTAAAAATCTTCATTCATCAACTCAGACGGAGGAAGAGGTGTCATCGGAGGTCCGCATAAACTCTTTACCGAAATTCACAACAGCTTCTTTACGTCATCAACAGCCTTCTTTATTAATAGAGGAAGGTACTTATTCAACAATCCATCAATACTTGGTTATCAGGAAGAACAACTGCTTCTTGACGATCAGAATCACTCAGATGTCCATCTCACACATCAACAGCGACTGTTCGAACAAGTCGAGTCTACTGGTTGTGAAGTGTCCTACAGATGTCCATCTTGCAGAACGTGCAAGGATTGCAAGCACTTCGACCAATACCAAACAATCAGCTTGAGGGAGGAAGTGGAGCAAAGCCTAATCAATGCATCTGTCACCATCAATCTGGAAACATCAACTACAACAGCCTCACTTCCATTCATCTCAAGCCCAAATCGCCTTGCTGCCAACAAAGATCGTGCAATGAAAACCTTCAAGCAACAACTCAGAAAGCTGAACAACCCATCCAATATCAAAGACAAGCAAGACATTTTGGATTCGGAATCGAAGCTTCAGCAACTCAATTATGTCGAATACGTTGAAAACCTCCCACAAGACGTTCAAGACTCACTGCAAAACCATCCAATCCAGAACTTCATTCCTTGGCGTGCTGTGTGGAAGGGGAATTCGGTAAGCACACCTTGCCGAATTGTATTTGACGCCTCTCAAGCTACGTCCTCTGGTTATAGTCTTAATGATCTATTGGCTAAGGGTCGTAACAATCTAAATAAACTCCAAGAAATCATCATCCGGTGGTCAATGCACCGAGTTGGAGTTCACACCGACGTGAGAAAAATGTACAATACAGTCAGACTCAACCAATCAGACTGGTGCTACCAACGATACATTTGGGAAGAAAACCTTAATCCTTCGAAGATACCCAAAGAAAAAGTCATAAAAACACTTATATATGGCGTTCGATCGAGTGGAAACCAATCTGAGTATGCATTACGAAAGGTAGCCGAATTATCAAAAGATCAATATCCAAAAGCCAACGAAGTGATACAGAATGACGTCTACGTAGATGACTGTATCACTGGTGCTCAATCAATCCAACAAGCCCACATTTTGGCAGACGACATCGAACTCAACATCAACAAAGGAGGATTCCAACTGAAAGGTGTTTCTTTTTCTGGAGAAAAACCGTTGGAGAATCTCACAGACGATGGAGAGACGATTCACGTTGGCGGAATGCGATGGTTTCCTAAAGACGATATGTTATCACTCAATATCAGTCAACTCAACTTTGCGAAGAAATGTCGTGGTAAAAAGCCATCAAACACTGTCAACATCATTCCTGCCAAACTCACTCGAAGACATTGCGCATCGAAAGTAGCAGAAATTTTTGATCTTACAGGAAAAGTCACCCCAATCGTTGCTGCTATGAAGTTGGATCTACAAGAACTGGTTCACCGAAAACTCGACTGGGATGACAAGATCCCAGATGAACTAAGACCATTGTGGGAATCACACTTCGACCTGATGAAGGAAATCAACAACCTCAAATATCAACGTGCTATCATTCCTGAAGATGCAATTTCTCTCGACCTGGAAACCATCGATTTTGGCGACGCTAGCAAGTCAGCAGTATGCTCCTGTATCTATGTTCGTTTCAAGAAGAAATCAGGAGGCTCGTCATGTCAACTTGTCCTATCCAGAACACGTGTTGTACCTAAAGGAATGTCACTACCAAGAGCCGAGCTCTACGCAGCTTTGATTAACGCCTACACAGGAGAAGTTGTTCGTAGATCATTCAACAAGTATCACAAGAATGCAATCAAACTCACCGATAATCAAGCAAGTCTATTCTGGATCACCAACGACGAAAAGCCTTTGGATCAATGGGTCAGGAATCGAGTAATAGAAATCCTTCGCTTTACAACTGCTAATCAATGGTATTACATCCAATCTGATAATAATCTTGCTGATATTGGAACTCGAAGAGGCGCATCCATCAAGGACGTTGATGCTGGTTCAGCATGGATCAATGGTCATCCTTGGTTGCAACTCGAGCATAGCGAATTTCCCATCTTCAAACCAGACGAAGTCAAGCTCAAATTCCACCCAGGTGAAGTCGATTCACACGTCTCAAAAGTCAATGATGTCGTCAAAGATTACTATGCTTTCTCGAACTATCTAATTGATCCCAATCGTCACTCATTCACAAAAGTTGTCAGAATCATTGCATACGTCACTCGTTTTTGTCGGAACATCCAGAAGAGAATTAAAAATCAAAATTGTGTTTATCAAGCAAACTTGTCAGATGAGGAAATTAAGGATTCAGAGCAATATTTCTTCAGAATTGGGACAAGAGAAGTACTTCAATTCATTCAGCCAAAGAAATTCGACAAGATCACTCAAGAAAAGAATGGTATTCTACATTATACTGGTAGAATTCTTCCATCAGATGAAGTATCAATCATTGGAAAATTCACCTCAACAATGAAAGACCTCTCAAACGATACCTTCTGCGTACCTGTACTCAGCAATCACTCACCTATCGCTTTCAGTATCGCTCTCGACATTCACTGGAACCATCCCATTTGCCAACACACTGGAGTTGAAACAACAATTCGATATCTTCTAAAGAAAGCCTACATTATCGAATATCGGTCCATGATCAAGCTCATTCGTAAAAACTGTCAAAGATGTCGTTTCCTAATGAAGAAATCAGTTGAAGTTGTCATGGGGCCCATATCAGAATCAAATCTAACAGTTGCACCAGCCTTCTATGCATCACAAGTTGATCTGTCCGGTCCATATTTATCCTTTTCACCTAGTCACAAGCGCACAACTGTGAAGATTTGGCTTGTTGTTATCTGCTGTTCTACAACCTCAGCTATATCTATTAAAGTGATGGACGATTATTCTACTGATTCGTTCATATTATCATTCACTCGATTTGCTTGCGACCATGGATATCCGAAGAAGCTCTACTGTGATGGTGGAAGTCAACTGATCAAAGGATGTAACAACATGAAGTTGGACTTTGTCGATCTTCAATCCAAATTACATCGAAACAAAGCCATCGACTTTTCTATATGCCCAGTTGGCGGGCATAATATGCATGGAAAAGTTGAACGAAAAATCCAAGAAGTCAACAAATCGTTACAGAAGTTCATCAACAATCAGCGACTATCACTCATGCAATGGGAAACGTTAGCTGCTGTCATTGCTAACTCAATCAATGATCTGCCAATTTGTGTTGGTAGTAAAACTGATCTGGAGAATCTCGATCTGATCACGCCTAATCGCCTACTCTTGGGACGTAATAACGAAAGAAGCCCCATCGGTGACATGATTCTATCAAACAACCCTTCAAAGCTGATGAGAGACAACGAAAACGTCTACAACAGTTGGTTCGAATCATGGTTACTCAATCATGTTCCTCAATTGATGACTCAAAGCAAATGGTTCATAAACGGTCATCAATTTCAAGTTGGAGACATTGTCCTCTTCAAAAAACACGATTCATCATTGTCGAAAACTTATCAGTATGGTATCATATCCAAAGTCGAAATTGGTAAGGATGACGTTTGTCGTAAAGTCATGGTACGTTATTGCAATTCGAATGAAAATGTTTGTCGTGAAACGTTTCGCTCTGTCCGAGAGTTGATTTTGATTCATTCTGTTGATGAGTCTGATTTATTGGAAGAATTAGCAGAGAAATGTTAAATGATTAAATGTTTTGGTATTTGTAAAACTCAAATGAAATTTTAAAACCTCCTTGGGGGAGTGTCACATGAACAGCATTAGTCTGCTCAATGTTCTTATCAAAATTAGAAAAATATTCTTATAAAAAATATAAAAATTCAGTTAAAAATCGTTTAGTTTCTTATATAAAAAATAGCTTCAAAATTTCATTTCTTTTGTATATTTAATTACTTTATCATTAGCAAATCATCACTTCACATCATCATTTATTACCTCACATCACACTTAGTATATTTTCTTTTGTATTATATAATTACTCTAGGTTTTTCTCACTTAATGATTTTATAATTGGGGAGCAATTATCTCCTCAGATTTCTCTTTTTTTTACTCTCTCATTTTTTTCATTCTGTGTTGAAACATTGTAGAGCAAGGAGCTCAATTCTTTGTTGACATGTTGTCAGTCAGAGTCAAACTTAAAACTTATTAAATTGGTAAATGGAATTTGCTGAATTGAATTTTTAATAATAATTTGCATTTCACTGTGGATTTACCCAGCTGGTAATCCACTCATTTCACTGGTCATTTTCACAGCAATCACATTGGGCCAGCCGGTAAGCTTTTTGTTTGCATTTCTCACTTTTTGTTTTCTCTTCTCCTAGTCTTAGGTTGGCTCAACTTTAGGCTCTGCATTTGCCCTTTTGGCACAGGCTTCTACCCATTGCTGTCCTAGGTTAGGTTAGGTTAAGACTTAGTAATTTTTTCTAAGATTCTATCATACTTTTATTCTTTCATATCATTTTCTGTTCACTCAAATTGTTTCTCAAATTAGTCTAAGTTTCATAAATCAATTATCAATTTAAGCTCCTAATTTTGTCATTTAGTCACTATTTTCATTTATTTTATCAATTCAAATACTTATTATTCCTTAATTTATTTTCATTCAGTTTGAACGCAAAGATATCAATCCTTCAATCAATATCTTGTTACAAACCCTCTCAAGTGTGTTGCACTATTCCACACCCGTTGGGGGGCCAAAACGCTCAGCTCAAAAAAATTCGCTCAACTTCGCTTCGCCCGGAAGCGAGCCTGCCAGCCGATCAGGGAAAACGCGAAATTTAGCCCCACCACTTTAACAGTTGTTCCGCCGGCCCTGAATACCAGGTCTTATTTTTATTATTATTATAATTATTAGGTCACCGCTTCTGTGAGGTTGTCAAAGAGTGAAATCCAAACCATGATTTTGAAATCGTTGACAGCAGTTATTGTGATCGCCATCTCAGTATTTGTTATCCTCGGAGATTTCGCTTTCAAGGAATTGTTAAACACGCTAGCATCAAATGCTGGTTTCGCGATCGGTTTCAAAGGGATGGAACAGAGTATAGTTGCTGATGTCAAACTAGGTGGCCGCGAGAAGAAAGTGGTTTTGCAGAAATTGAATATACAACGGTTCAATGTGAGCATTGATCCGTGTTTGCCGAGCCCGATGAAGACGGAAGGTCAGACGATTATTATTCTTACCGTTATCCTTGTTATCGTTCTCTTGTCGTGCATTTTCGATGCGTACGCGTTGCGATTACGTGCGAGAATCTGTAACTCGTTCTACCCGGATCGTGCCCACGAGAGAGCTGTGTATCTTCACAAACGCATTTTCACGGGTCGACATTCGAGACGAATCCAACTGCGAGCTGTCATCCTGAGGGAATTGCGACGACGAAAATTGACCGAGGAGTTTTCCTGGATGTTTAACATTCGGAAGATTTGTCGCAGAGGTGGTGAACAGGAACAGACTGATTGTTACGCATGTTTTCAAGGGTTTGGTAAGGTTGGTTCGGAAGATGTCGAAGTGAGGGATAATGACGGATCCAAAATCAGATGTAAAATTTGTAAAGATTGTCACAAAGACTTTCAATAAAATAAAGATCACAGCGTGAAAGCCTACTAAATACAACGTATTTCATCGTATTTGGATATTTATTTATTAAACTCTTTACCATATACGGGAATACGAAGTCCAAATACGGTAATATACGTTATCATCAACTTAAAAAATTAGAGCGATTTGATTGGCTAATGAGCAGTACATATTTTCTTTATTTTTAAATAAAAGCAGTACAAATAAAAGAAAGCAATTCAAAATGGTAACATGAGGCGAGACACTTTTTTGGGAAAATGACCTTTTGCCAGCAGTTAAAAGATGAACTTTTTCTTTTTCTTTTTCAAATAATAAATACATATTTTGTTAGGGAAAGGTTTGACCTTTCCAATGGTGTATATACTTCCAGGGAAAATTCATTTTATATAAAGTTAGAAAGGTAAAAGAAAACGGTAAAATCATAAAAATTTGTCGCGCAAAATCAAAACAAAAAATTGACGTGATGTTTTTACATTTTGCATCATAGTATAAGAAAGCCGCGGCTGGAATGATGACGCTATTGTTTTTGTCGCAAATGGATGTTCTATCTGTGTCTCCGTGGTTTATAAGAACTAAGTCGAAGGTAACAAAATCCTTAACCTTAAAAGTGTTCATAATATTCAATTGAAGAACAACTACTTTTCAAGTCTCAAATTTTTCTCACTATCCTCTCTCTTTACCTTATTTGAAGTATATTTTTATAAATTCCAAATAAATCTTTATAAATTTAGGACCAAATAACACACATTTTATTAAAAGAACTAATTTTCAAATGCTAAACTTTGAATGCTTTCTGTCACCTCAATACTGTTGTTTTTCGAATGGAATTTTCACAGAATGCGGCTTGAATATTTATTTACTAATACCAGTAATGATTTTTCAGAATAATCAGGAAGGCATTTCAAGGCACTCAATTTTCTTCAAGTTCTTAAAGCACTGACATTCTGACGTTCTAGTACTTTTAAACCAAGAGTCTTTTCTTTTACTTTGATGTTATGAATGCGTGAATTATCAAGAGATTTGTGTTTATGAGCAAAATTACGTCTAACGAGGTAGTTTGTTAAAAGTCAAATTAAATTGACAATGGAAATTGTCACCGAACCATAAAAAAATTTGTTCTTACGACATAGATAGAACAACTGAAATTCAGCTGTACTCATTCCAGCCGCGGCTTTCTTATACTATGTTTGCATGAAGCCATTGCATTGTAATTCGAATGAACGAATGCTTCTTTTATCACCGTTGGAGAAAATCAAAACAAAAGTGATTCAATTGTCGAATATTTTTTAAGTTGATGATAAACCAGTTATCAAACAAAACCTCGTACAATAAAGGATTTATTTTTCTCGTTCTTTTATTTTACTGCTATTTTCACTCGCCTGAATGCTCGTGAAAATAAAGAGTAAAAATAGAAGAACTCGAAAAATAAATCCTTTATTGTACTCGGTACTTTTCGATAACTTCTACGAATTGTGGATAAATATGACAATAATAACATGCTGCGTATGTGCGGACCAGACCTCTGGAATCCGATCCTTTGTGAGACTAGTTTTATCCTAATTTCAGGACCCTTTGGTTCAAAAAAGTTCCAAAAGCTAAAGCAGATCACCCTATTCTTGTTTAAAATTGTTACTTACTTAAGTTAAAAGCATAATTAGTCGGGCGCCAAATAAGAAAAATTAGCCCGTGGTGTTAGTCTTGTTATTTATGTTAATTATTATAAATTATCATTATTGATTATAAATTGTTTCTGAAAAAAAACTGTTTTGCATTAATTTATTATTCTTGTAATTATTTTAAAATCTCTAATATTCTAATTATCTGTAGTTATTTTGTCTCTAATATTCTAATTATCTGTAATAATTTTGTCTCTAATATTCTAATTATCTGTAATTATTTTGTCTCTAATATTCTAATTGTATGTAATTTGCGGAACGACCGTTTCGCCAGAAAAGGGAGTGTAGCATCCTTTCTCTAGATCTGCGCGTGGCGTAAAAGAATCTGTATATGTACGAAAATTTCTGAAAATGAGCCGGTGGGATGGCGAAATATCGACTTTGCTTTGTGTTGGATGGGATCAAAGTTAGTTTTGCACTATTAGAAGTTTTTGTTTCGTAAAATTCTTATTTTAAAGGGACCCCTCGCTTAAAAATGATAACAAGACACTCACTTCATAATCATATGAAAAGCAACTTCCCAAAGTATTAGCACGCAAAATTATAAAATTTGATGTTCACTCAACTTTCAGAAATTTCAAATGACTTCTGAAGGCCTTCGAATTTTCTCGCGCTCTTGTCGCACCAAGTTGTCGACACAAATGCACCGCAAAATTACAGTACGAGTGTAGAGGCCAGCTCTAGTTTGAACAGTCTAGAATCCGCACTCTTCTCCTAAGAAAAACCCTTTGCTTGGTGTCGAGTTGCGGGTTTATGGAGAATCGGTATCGGCTTCAGAACTCCCAATGAGCCCTGGTTGTGTTGGTTTCAGTTAGACGGAGACGCCATACTGTTTTCAGAGGAATTTTTCGGTATCTCTACAGGAACTAGCAGTAAGTTTTATGTTCTTTGAATATGCTGTTAGGGGTTTTTGGACCAATATAGTTTGATTTCCTAAAGATCACAAACAAGCGAGGGGTCCCTTTAATAGAATGTAATCTATATTTTGAGTATTATAATGTAAGATCTTTTATGAGAATTACAACTTTTGTACAAATAATAGTAGTAGTGTCAAAACTTTATCTCCTTTGCTTTTTTCCCGCTCTTCCAAATGTCTGGTCCTAGGCCTTTTTTGCGTTACAAAAATATATTTTGTAGAACTTTGAAACTTTTCAACATCGCTGGTTTTCAACCTCACAGAAGTTTGAATTTGTCAAGGTATATCTTTGATGTTGAATGATTTGAATATTTGGGAGCTAATAATTTTTTTGAGCAATTATTATTTGGGTCTAATAATTTCTGGCTTTGAGTTAATAGAAAGTTTTGTTGTTTTTGTTTGGTTTAATAATGTTAATTCCAATAAACATTGATAACATTGAAAAATTGTTGAAGAATACTGAGAAAATTTGTGCTGGTACTAACAATTATAGACGGATAGAGATACCAAAGTACTGGCCTCAATACAGCACTGCCATATTAGAAACTGCACGTAGTAACGGGTTGAATGTTTTCTGTGTAAGTGAAACACCTGGTGACGACAATTCTTTTTATTGGGCAATAATTGAACAGCTACGTGATCGCGCTGATCTTAGTGGGTATATTTCTGCTTTGCGTTTACGGTACCCTAATCATGATTTATTGAGAAGTGCTGTTGTAGAATTTGCTAGGTCTGAAAGCCTTCTATCAGAGGAAGAGTCACCATACATATTTCAGTACAAGGCTTTTTTTGAAACAGGAGCTGTGCGGATTGTTAGAGCAAGAGGTTTCAGCTGGAATCAATTCTTAAATCAACAACTATGTGATACTGTTTACACTACAGAGGTTTTCGTTAAAGCTACTGCTGTTTTACTTGGAAAAGATATTTGTGTCAGTTCTGAGCAATGTCGATATGGCGATCCCCTACTCAGAGTAACGTGTTCATGGGATAACTTTGTCCAGTTTGATGCGCATAAACCAGTAGGCAATTTTTTTTTGATAGCAAATGTAAATGGAAACCATTTCCAATCACTTCTACCTGGTACTGCGGGACTCTTCAGTGATGTATACAACCATGGTTGTGTTTTATTGCCTGAGATTGAAACAGACATTGATTTTTCCATATCAACAAATGTCTCTAAAAGGAAAACTCAAATTGCTTTAGAAAATGATGACTTTGGGGGGAATCAAGCAAAACGTATCAAGTTGTCTTCTATCACTATTAATATAAACCCTATTGAGTTTGATCTGAGGGAAAGATGTTTGAATAGTGGGGTAGAATACATTGGTGCTGGTGAGCATGAATCCATGTCTGAAATGAAAAAACGAAGACAAAAGTTGAGCATGTCAATTATTGGCAAAGTGGGGGGGCGTACGAGGTTTTGAATTACCGCCATCCCGGCAATTTTTTTGAAAATCACCGTTATCCCGTTCAAATTTTTCGAAAATACCGGTCCCGTTGTTTTTCCCATAAAATTCAAAGGACTAGAAGTCAAAAATTTGGCAAAATGGAATAGAATGTGTACTCGAGTGACTTAGGGCAAGTCTCAAAAACCTAACAGTTTACCCTAAGTTTTCGCTACCAATAGCAGTCAGATTCAGAGATCCACTTAGGGCTCTAAAGTACCTCTATACCTTAAGGTTTCAGGACCCGGTGTTACGTAATTAAATATTAACCCAAAAATTAATTATTAAAGAAATTGTAATCGTGACGTCATAATTTGATCGAACTTAGTGACGTCATGAATCGTATAATCGCTATAATATTAAAAATACATGTCCAATCTTTCCCAAATTTTAACCAAAGATGCATCTAACTGAAATGTAAATTTTTTTTAAAAAATTTCGGAAAAATTTTGCATTTTTTGCTGACGTCATCAAAACCTTTTAAAAATTTTTCATTGAAAAGTTCGGCACCATTAAGATGCTTCTTTGGTCCAAATTATTGGTCGCGGATTCGGGATTTGTGATTTAAAAAAATATAGACATACCCTAACTCAACCCGAGTATGAGGTCGATCACTATTTTTGTATTTTGTTTTGATTGCGAAAATTTCAGCCTAATCAGACAATTTTAGAAGTTTCTAGTCTGCCCCAAAGTTTAGCCTCGTTTTGAGGCTAAAACTTGTGACCACGCCCAAAGAAATCAAAACTTTGAAAAAATGAAAAAAAACACAGATATCTGTAAAGCCAAAACATTTTCATAGGAACCGGGCTTTATAAAGCCCCGTGCACATCTGCATTAACAACGTTTCATTCAAATAAGGTTTTTTATGAAATGTAAGATCCTTTTTTGGGTGTTTTTTGCGTTTTTTTACGTTTGCTGACTCCTGTGACAAGCTTTTTTATAGTCCGAAAATTTTATGTACACCGTCTACGTATGGCTTTTACCGAAATACCGTTGTTTTTTATAAGAATTACCTCATCCCGGACGAAAAATCAGGTGTTTTACCCATTGAGTTTCAAGCCCGAAGGGCTAGAGGTCAATCTTTAACCTTTCTTAGGAAGAAAAAGTGAAGCCTTAAAATATGCGCCGTATTTTTGATGACGGATTGAATCTAGCAATTCCTTTGTTTTCGAGTGATATATTTTTCAAAATTAAGCGGTAAATTTTAGTTTCAATCTGTCATTTGTGTAAAAACCAGGCGGGTCGCTCAAGGCCGCGCAACTTTGGTAGGATTTTTTGGCTTCAAACCCTACCAAGGAGATTGACCTCTAGCCCTTCGGGCTTGAAACTCAATGGTTTTACCGTCACCGTGGCTCTTGGAAAATACCGTTTCCCGAACATTTTTTATCGTTTTTACCGCTTCCCGGCCCTAAATTAGGCCTTATCCCGAATACCGCCAGATCGTACGCCTCCCCCGGCAAACAGAAAAGCGTGTCTGCTGAAAAAGAACTTAAACACTTGCGTGTTGAAAAAGGTGTAGACTACATCGCACCACCTCTTATTGAATCTGCAAAGGAAAGGAAAAATAGGAGAAGCAGAATACGTCGTCTTTTGAAACAAGCGAATATGGAAATTAGTGCAAATGTCAAAACTAAAGAGGGAAGTACTAAAAATGTTGAAAAAAGTACATCTCAACCTCTACAAGTTAACAATATACCAGATGCTAATACGTAAGCTTCAAATGAGAATTCTGCATCAAAGCTACATTCTAATCCTCGTGTTATTGAAGCGGCAAACATTTTTGAAGAAAATTAATTGAAACACGAGGTTAAAAAATGCAAAATTTGTAATGAAGTGAGAACTAATTTTCACCAAGCTCCTCAAGTACAGCCTATTTTGAATAAAAATGATTTGTATTCACCTTTTTCATGGTCAGTAAGGGAAGATGGTATAAATGCAACAGGTGCCATCAAGAGGAAAAAAGTAACAGCAAGAGGAAAAACCCCAGTGCTGCTCCTAATTTTTCAGGTATTTTCACAAATAATGACATTGAAGGTAAAAGAGTCCCTCATAATAATATGCACTTTGAGGATGTACCCCCTTATTTGCAAAATTTGACTCTTCTTGAAACTGCTATGATTTCCAAGATTAATACTATAACAAATATAACCATATTTATATCATTGGGATCCCCTCAAACAGTTACTTGCAAAGTATGAGTCTGTTGTAAAAAATATAACCTTTGAATCTGTTATGGAGAAAATTGATAATGATTTTTCATATCACAGAAGATTAGTGCTATCAAATCTTCATAACCTTGATAACTGATGATGGGAAAGGTAATGTGGATACCTTTGAAGTAGCTAGTGAACTCCATAATTTGCTTCAGACTGATTTTCAAAATACAGAGGATTTTAACTCTCCAAATTTAGTATCCATGCACCCAGCAGGTTGCCATGAAGAAATAGATGACAATGGTAACAGGGTGTGGATCCCCAACAAATCAGAATGGCCTAAGCCTGATGGAGACTTTGAACCTCCAACTTTTAATCCTTTGTCAGAAAGGATTGCTGAACATTCAAGCCCATAGTCAATGAGAGACTTTCATCAGAGATTTGAGAAAAGAGGATAAGAAACGCCGCTGCCGCTCGCTGTTTTCCTATTCTTTCCCTTTGAATTCGGCACCCTTTGAAGAAGCAAGGCTGTAGAATAGTTGAGCAAGAAGGAAGGCCGAAACAAAATGGCGTTACGTACAGGTTAACCAATGTTCAAGAAAAAAGTCCTTGAATAAAGCTTTCCAGTGAGTTCTTTGTGAAAAAGAGACTGGGGAGTGAATCTTTGATCTTCTGGGGGTTTCCCCTGAGAAAATCGAGGAAAATCATTCTATATTCTGGGAGTAAAGATGGCGGACATGAGGCATGCTTGAAATTTTGAAAATTTGGGACCAATTTCTTTCTGGCTTGTATTGCTCTGAATGAATTTTTTGTGTTGCAGACATAATTTTTATGGGTAGTAGGAAGGTTGATTGTGACCACCTATGCCTTAGTTTTCCTGGGCACTCTCTAAAACTTCTTGGCATTTTGATTTAAGATGGGCAAAATCGATTGATAATTTTGTTGTTTTTTTTCAACTTTTAGATGAAAAAAATAGTCTAATCTTAGAAAAACTTCCATCATGGTAATGGACTTGAGATTCAGTAAGTATACTTGATTTCCTCTGTGGTACTTTTAGCTTTATCTAGGGAAACGATTGACTTTTGGGTTGGAAATTTCAAGTTTCGACTAACAAAAACATTGTAAAGTTCAAATAACCTCGACATGTGATATTTATAAAGTCTGACTATTGATGGGCCATGATTTTGACCGGTCAGTGGATTGACTCCAAGGCTTGGACAATTTTGCAGCCAAAACATAATTTCATCTGTGAACTTTACAGTCTGTGTTAGCAGTTAGGGTAATTCATGCAGATTATTGTTTACACAAAAACAAAAAAGCCCTAGTTTTTTACAGTCAGACAGTAGATTTTCATTTTATATATTTTCAGGGCTAGTTATCGTCATTTTCTCTATGAAATATTGTTTATAACAACACTACCCAGAAAACCCATTCCACAGAAAGTTAAGTATGGGCCATTGGCCATCCAAGCACTGGTGCAATGAAGTAAAGATTGACTCAGGATGACTCAACATTTTTGCATTTTGACCGTCACGTTAAGGCATGGAAAAGTCTGCTAAAAAAATGAAATTAAACCTGCAGAACCTATATTACGTGCATTATTTAGCTTGACCAAAACAGAATGGAATAATAAATATATGCAGAGGATGTTAATATTTTGTAAATGTTTTCTGGACAACCGTGGATATGAACAGTTGAACCTGGTTGAGCACCGCCTACATATCCTTTGAAATTGGACATATACTTGGAAAATGTTGGAAAAGTGGATTTCCATATACGTATTATGTAAATTTGATCAGTCTAGAGAATTTTTATCGAATCTGTATTTATTTGGATGTTTGTTTTGTATCCAGGTTGTCCCTGGCTGCCTGGAAAGATGGTCCAAACAAGTCATCAGAGCCAGGAAACATGTGGGCCAAAATTACCAAATGTAAACAAACTAGGAGACCCCAAAAGTGCTTCTATTTAAATTCTACAATTCTACTTGAACACATATTTTCACTTGTTGTTATGTAACAAGTTTTTCTGAGCACAGGCTGATATTATTTTTCCAATATTTTTTCCAAATGTAAATGTATTTAATTTTTTAGCAATGAGTTACACATCTGTTGAATTTAGTCCTCTATGGAGCAATGATATAATTTTCTAGTCCAGCTTTCAAGTTATACAATCTGAATCAATGTACTAATTTAAAATCAGTTGGAAGGTTTTAGTCTTTTTTTATAGTCTTCTCAATTTTATTTCAATGGAAAGTCATGAGTGATATTGATTTTTTTCATGCAATACATCTTTATTTTCCCAGGTGTTATAAATGAAGGTGAATCATAAAAAAACCCTTTTGGGTTTAATCTTTTTTACAAAAATTTCAAACCATTTTTTAGCAGCATTTACAAATTAAAAGAGTTGCATAAATGTTTTCTACTAAGAGAAGGATATTTTTAATTTTTAATTCTAATGCACTTTTATTATACTGTTTTATTTGCTAATAGATATTTCATTATATCGAGGGAAAAATCCCTAGATGGAGCTGTTTTGTATAACTATTGTATTTTTTCAATAATGTTTTCGGATTATTTTATGCTTTATTGTTTCGAGTTCATTTAAAAGAAAGATTTCATGATATTTGTGATCTTCTAGCATTGATATCATGAATTATCATCGCTTCTTTTTTCTTTCTTTCTTTTGAGCTCTATTCTTGTCCAATTTGTTCTAATACCCAACATCAGTACCCGGCTGAAGAGGCCTCCATGATATTGTTTCTTAGAAACTCTAGTCCAAGAAATAACCAAAAATTATCCTAGTTTTACAAGCTTATCATTTTTGGTTTTATAATGTGAATTTCAATTCTTTTAGCTACAGTATGTATAAATTGATTAAATTGATTCGATCATTCTATAAGGAAAATATTTTGGTCAAAGCTGGGAAATTCTCCCCTTCAGGCTCAACGACGAAGGCTTGAGAAACACTGCGTTCAAAGTGAAAAGTGCTTATAAAAAATATCAAAATCCGCGATTTAAAAAAAAATTATTTCACTTTCGATATCAATCACGGCTGCCATTTTTTGTTTGTACTTCTAGTCTTGTGCGCATAACGAATCAAGCGCTCTGATTGGTCCAGAATAAAAACAATCGATCGGCCGCAGACATTTCAATAGAAACAAAAGATTCTACAGCCTAGCTTCAAATAGATGAATAGCGCATTTCTTATCCTCTTTTCCCAAATCTCTGCTTTCATATTTCCTTGACAAACAAAGTTGGCTTGCATAAATGTAATAGTACATGTTTGAATTCGAAATAAGGGGATGCAAAATCAGAACGTTGTAGATTCCACTTTGGGAAGATTGATAGTGAGACCTAAAACCTCAAAAGGAAAAGATACTTATCCATTCCATTTACTTGTTACCAGTGGGGAACACCCACGCTTTGAAGATAAAAGAGATCACCCATTTTGGATTTCCCATATTAAAGCCCGTTTGCTAACTTGGTTGGCTAATTCAGATACACAAGCCATAATTGATCAAGACTTAATGGCTCTTTTACGGTACATCTGTCAGTATGCCTGTAAAGGTGCAGCATCAACAGATGACTTCATACGTTTGTATAAACATTTATTAGATCAGTCAGGAGTATTGCCCATCAAATACTCATGAAAATCATTGGGATGTTTGATATGCCAGCAGCAGCTGTTGACCTTTTAAATAGTGGTGGTCATTTATTTCATTGTACCAGACACTTATAATAGGTCTCAGTGGTTGTCGTGCCATAAATTCAAAGCCATATGACGGCAATGCAACAAAGGAAACACCTTTGGAAAGGTTTTTGAGTGAAAAACGCCAAAAACAATATCATAATGTATGTATATGTTCACCTAAATGTGGAAAGAGCCATGTCCCTGTTTTCACAGGTGTTCCAACTCTTCCAGTATGGCCACTGAGAGAGGGTTACTGTAAAGGCCAGTTGATGATTCATTCACCGGGAACATGGGAAAATGTCAATGAATTGAAACAAGGGAAAGAATTATTTTTGGAAGCTATCTTTTTGGAAGTCTTTGGAAAGTGATTTATGCCCAACAGTTGTGAAAGAACTTGTGAAGAATGCCAAAAAAGAAAATGACAAAAAGGTCGAGAGAGATCGTAAAAGAGCAAACAGATGGAAGGACTGTGACCCAACTGAAATCTCGTCTGATTATGATTTTGTATCTGACGATGAGTTTGAAAATGAAATCAGAAACGAAAATGAGTTTATGAAATACTTGGCTGAGATGAAAATGCCTTTAGAGATCTGCCCGGTGGAGAAGGGTTTGATTGGCATCAGTTTGCAACTCAGTCTTTTGGAGGTGATTGGCCTGATGGTGCGTCAGATTGGCTTGAAAACATCTCAAAGGTTGCAGAAGAAAGGCAACAGGCTCAAAACAAGGATTGTGATTTACCACCCAATATTGATTTATTGAAGGCTAATGCGCTTCAAAGAGTGATTATAGCCATCAACATCCTGAATATCATGTCTGGCGTTAACAATGAAGACCAAGAAAAGGTGCGTCTCTTAGTTCAAGGGACAGCTGGGAGTGGTAAAACGTTCACCATTGTTGCCTTAACTTATTTGGCTCGACGATTCTGCAATCGTAACAGCGCTGTGATGAATCTAGCACCAACAGGAGCTGCATCTATTCTGTTCTATTCTATTCTAGCTGTTTCCATCAAAGGTGAATGTCGATAGTTGTTTCCACCCTCTGGTGACATGTTGATAGTTGTTTGTCACACACAGAGTATGACACTGTGAATGTTGATAGTTGTTTTCACAGTGACCCTTGTAACATGCTGACAGCTGTTT
This sequence comes from Clytia hemisphaerica, assembly GCF_902728285.1. NCBI lineage: Eukaryota > Metazoa > Cnidaria > Hydrozoa > Leptothecata > Clytiidae > Clytia > Clytia hemisphaerica. The sequence continues at coordinate 101,025 of NW_027103564.1, read as the reverse complement.
GTTGCAATAAGGGTAAACAATGTTTCTAATGAAGCCCAATACAGCAAAATAGCCTTGTACCTTTAAAATACCTTCTGGTCTCTACACAGACTACAGAGACTTTTTCTATTGCTCCAACATGGGTTCATTAGCAAAAAAAAAACAGCACGAAAACTTCTTCTTGAAATCGGAGGGGCTGATTCTGGACAGGACTTCTGACTTAAAGGTGTGTTTTGAACGGTTTAGATTTTAGGAACTAGCTTTGCTTGGAAATCTATGAAAGTACAAAATCCTATGGCTCCTCCTTCACGTGGTGTACCCTGTTACGCATCTTCAATATTTTGTCGAAAATGCAAACTAAAAGCCATGGTTATCTAAAGGAAGATAAAAACTATTGTTACTGTTTTCAAAAGTTTTATTATCTCTCTTTAGATAAAAGAACTTCTTTTCAAAGTGTCCATGCAAGAGGGATGTAGATTTTGATGACCATTGATTGAAAAAAAAATTTTTTCCGTGTATATAAATCCCGGGGGGGGCACTCGATCTGAAAACGACCATACGTTCGGCCCAAAATTTGGCTTCTAAAATCGGACCCTTACAGTGCAGTAATTTTCCATGAAAAATCATACCCTTATAGTGCACTTTTTCAAAATTTCTCGCCCGTAAGGGCTAAAAATTTTGCAATTTTCCAAGAAAATGTGGAATTTTTCCTCCAAAATTGACCAATTTTACCAAAAAATTGGCCTTTTATCACAATTTCTTACCCTTACAGTGCAGTTCAGTGCAGTTTTGTAATTTCCTACCCTTACAGTGCACTAGCTGAACTATGAAAAACCTACCCTTAAGGGCCGAACGTCTGGTAGGTCATTTACCTTGAGTGCCCCCCCCGGGATATAAATCTGTTTCCTTCTTGTATGGACACGCATTGTGAATCTTTTTTTCTGATGTTTAGTATAAAAATGAATGACATGTCTTTTTCGCCAATGAGTGAAGATTCTTTAAGTGCTGAAATTGCAGCAGAGGAAGCAAGGGAAAATTTAACGCGAAGCAAGTGGAGTTGGGTAGACAGAAAGAGATATCGAGAAGTTGAAGATAAAGATGAAGGGTATTATAAAACGGAATGAAGAAGAAAGGATCCAGAGACATCAAGAGAAAGAACAAGAAAAGACGAAACAGGAAGATGAACAGAATACGAGAGAGCAAGACAAAAAGAACAGAGACGAATTAGCAAAGAATAAAAAGAAAAAACATAAGGAAAAGAAAAAGAGAGATCAAGAAGAACGCGAAAAGAAAGGAGATGATAGTTAAATATAATGTGTGTCATTTTCGGCTTACAAAAAAATGAGACAGAAGAAAGGAGGACCGATTTCTTTGAGGTCCTATCAATTTTCCAAAGCCAACAGCTTCAAGGACACAAAGGGCTTCATAAAATCATGGGTGCAAAGACACCCAAAGCCCAAGGCCAGAGATGATCAAACCAAGCCAGTAACCGCAGAAAAGATCTTTCATATCTCGGTTACTGGTGAGGGGTGGGTTGGTGGGTTTCTTTTACTTTGGAAGTTGTCATTTTGTCATCTGTTATTGTTTGTGTTCACCTATTAAGCTATTAGTTTTCGTAAAGGTAGTTTTATAACTCGAAGTATGTTCCAAGAACTTTGGAGTTTTGTTGAGTTGTGGATTATTTAACCTTTCTTTTCATAAATCGCTTTAATTGAACTATTCAATCATAAGAAAATCATAAGTTCTCTAAAATATTTTATATTTTTCTCTCATGTATATCTTTTGCATTTGATATTGCTATTATCATCCCTTATATGTTTTGAAGTGTAGTGAAAGGTTTGATTTGTTGACTCTTTTCACCGGCAGATATACACTCTTTTGCCTTAATTTTGCTCTGTTGGCATCCTTTTCAAAAGTTTTCCATACAAGACATTTTTATTCGAACCCCTCTGCTTATCAAGTTTTGAGAATTTTTCCTGCCAGTCCGTTTATTCCAAACATCCCGTTTATTAGGCATTCCAGAGTAATCTGCTATTCATGCAATTTTTCAAGTACTGTAATTTTGTATGAGCCCTCTTGTATATACATATTAACTTGTGCTTAAAACATTTTCTTCTCAATTAATTCTAATTAGCCATTTGAAATCGCGTTGAAATAGTTTAAGCGGTAAAAAAACGTCTAATCTTTATTCGCAGATATTGGCCTAGAATTGTGATCCTTAATCAACTTGTACCATCAACAATGCACCACCCACCTACCGAACCAGTATACGATTCGTAAGTGTTCAGACTGTATTTCACATTTCATTAATTTTATTTAAACCAAAAACAGTACCAAAGACGCAATTGTGCTGGTATATTTTGAATGGATACACCTTTGTTTAATATTCATTTGAAAAACATAGTAATATCAATATTTTACCCTATTTTTTTCAGGAGATCGAGAAAGGGATGCGAAGAAGAATATCACGAGAAACACAACCTTTCACTGATTTAACATTATTTTACATTTAACATTATCTTATTTATTTATTCATGGAATAAAAAATACATCTAGGATGTACAGTTAATATGAATGTTGTCAATTTGATTCGTTTACATACCAAAGGCACTACTAGTATATCTTTATTATATGACAAAAGAGACAAAAACAAAGATAATTACATAATAAAAATCTCGTGAAAGAACTGTTATAAAAAACCTTTTAGCATTATTCAATGATTGTAAAATTGTTTGCTTTTTTTTTTTAGTCTCGATTTTCTTTTACATAGAAATAAAACCAACAGAGTATTTTTCATTACGAAGATCTGCTCGTAATACGTTAAAAATTAGATCAGGTAGAGATGTCAAAATCAGACTTATCTCAATCAAGAAAATATTCTCCTCGCTTTGCAAAAACGGAACGGTATAAAGTATATGGCTGTTGACCAAGAGTTATTGATTTGATGCTTATAAAGGAGATGCTTATAAGAAAAATAAAAATGCTCATGTTATGCGACATCCATTGTTTACTTTGTAATAACTAAATCGTTAATATCAATACAAGTCGCAACAAAATAGATAAAACAATAGTACGGGCGAGCATTTTTTAACCACGGCGGCCCGCTCAGAATCGGAAGAAACATCAACAACAACAATAACAACAATAACATGAATATTTTTCTGGCGAACAAGCCAACTACGTGTAGCAACAAAAGCCCCTCGGGGCAAAAAGTGCGCAAATGATTCTTAAATTAATTTGAACTGTGCAGTGTGAACTTGTTGTTTGTGTAGGTAGTCCAGGAGTTAAATCCATAATCTCTTTAGATAAGCACTTTTGCTTAACCCAAGATTCTACAGGATAGACTATATATTTATGGAATCCTCAACTATCCTAGTTTGAGAAATGGTCGGTCCCCAACCCTAATTCCTGGTCAATTTTTCATACTGAGACAGAGTTTAGGGGGTACTTTTTTACCCTTTGTAAGGATTTGTTAAGGAAAGTATCTTTCCATTTATGATATAATATGCTAATTAACAGCAGACAAAATTACGCTATAATCGCTGTAACTATGTAGCCGTAACTTAAGTTAATAGCTTCGTAATGTTGCGTAGCTGTCTTTAAAAGGACTAAGAAATTATTGAATGGTAATTTAAAGTTTGTTAGAGCTGTTTTCCATCCTAAAGATTTAGGTTTTTGAGGTAACTTCTCAAGAAACACATCCAAACTCAGGCAACTGCGAGCTAGAAATGACATATTTATCCCCTGATTTGCCACCTGTATTCCTGATGACAGCCAATGAAAACCACAAATTGCTTCCTTGTATTGTCTATCAGAAAGTATCAATGTTTCCTGTAGTTAAAAATCAATTTTCTACACCTTAATTGTACTCATTTATGAGTCAAATGGATCCAAAAATCAATAAAAGCGATAAAAATCGATAAAAATCGTCCGAAATGGGCAATTTTACCCCCTACTTTGTCCAGTTGCACCCTATATTTGATAGTTTCAAGTCAGCATTGTAAAGTTCTAGTGAATATTACACAAAAATTAAGTTGAAACTATTTTCGAAGACAATTTAGGCGAGATAAGGTGTGAAAATTGTTCAAATTAGGAAAGAAATCATTAAAGTGGGTAATTTTACCTCCTGAAGCGCCGAAAATGATATCAAATAACGATGACGGGAAGTTTTTTTAGTATATTGAATCAAATTTTATCATAACACAAAGTTCGTGTCTCATTAAAAGTGGTTTTGATAGGTCCCAGTCCTATAAAGTGTCAAAATCCAGGGAAAATACCCAAATTTTCCCTATTTCCCCCCAGGTAATCCAAAAGAAATAATTTTTCGCAAAAACTTTTGCCAATGGTAATCACCAATCTATCTTTAAAATTTCTGCAAAGTTTCAAATCCATTGGTCAACTTTTTCAAATTATATCATGCATGGAAAGATATTTTCCTTAACAAATCCTTACAAAGGGTAAAAAGTACGCCCAAAACTCGGGCCAAGTATGAAAATTGCCCAGGAATTAGGTTTGGGTACCGATCATTCCTTAAACTAAGATAGTTGAAGATTCCAAAAATGTATAGTTTATCCTGTAGAAACTTGGGTTAAGCAAAATACCATTTTTCAGGTTTGTCTCCCGGACTAAGACGGAATTTTTTTTCTTCAAAAATTTGGAAACATTATTGATCCCTATCACCAATACCAATCATATTATTATCACTTCCATGCTAATCCAGTTTTGCAACAACAACACAATAAAGAAGATGAAACGCAAAGGAGCCGCCGGCCCGGACGATATACCTCCATCTTTCCTGAAAGAGCTAGGCTCCACCGCACTTCAAGAATTACTGGAGATATTCAACTCCAGCTTCACGACATCTTTTTGTCCACAAATATGGCGCCTAGCGCACATCTTACCATTGCTTAATCGGGCAAACCCGCAAGCGAACTAGCTTCTTTTCGACCAATCTCGTTAACCTCTTGTGTTGTCAAAGCCTTGGAAAGGATGGTGAACGACAGGCTCTACCATTTGGCAGAAACCCAAGGATGGTTCCACCCAGCCCAGGCAGGTTTTCGCAAAGGGAGAGGCTGCGACGACCAAAAAGGCAGGCTAATCCAGAAGATCCAGGACGGATTCCAAGACAAACCCTTCAAGAGATCAGTAATAGTGTTATTAGATTTCAGTAAAGCCTATGACACTGTCTGGAAACAGAAGCTACTACTATCCCTACAAGAACAAGAAGTCCCCTCAATCTACGTGCTAAGCAACTTACTAAGCAACAGAACCGCAAGAGTGCGAATGAACGGAAGACTAGGCAAATCTATGCGACAAGGCCTACCCCAAGGATCGGTGTTATCACCAATACTGTTCCTCTTCTACATCAACAATCTCCAATCAAACCAACACCCTCAAAGAAGCAGAAGAAAAATGCCAGAGATCAGTAAATGTGGTTCACCAGAGAGACAGCAAAAAATTGGACCCCATCCATTAAGATAGAGAATAACACCATTAAGTACAACGCAACACCCCGTCTTCTTGGAGTGATTCTAGACAGATAGCTCAGCTTTGGTCCACATGTCACGAGCATTAAAGAACGAGTCGCTCCAAAACTAAGAACCATTGCCTGCCTCTCAAACACATCATGGGGATGAAAGAAAGACTACCTAAAACGGGACTACACTGCAAACATTAAATCAATCATCAACTATGCAGTTTCGCATGACTTGTCTATCCGACACCCAATTGAAAAATCTCGAGGGAATCCAATACCGAGCACTAAGGAATATAACAGGACAGACCCTCAACACCCCTGAAAGCCTGAGAACACAATTCCAGAGGAATACAATCATCGCGTCAGAAAAGGCTCTCAGACTCCCACAAGACCACCCAAGACGTATCGCATACGAACAAACAAACGTAACTAGACGAATACAAAGAAAGAGCTGGGGAACATCCGCTAGAGACCTCGAAGCAAGAATCCCGGACAAAGACGACATTAGTAACCGTAAAACCCTCGATTACTTTACCCACCCACCTTGGATCCCGGATCCAACCACATCAAGATTTTCAGCACCCTACCTGGAATCGAAAACAAACTCGTGGATGGACAACTGATCCTCGAAGCAGCCTTAACACAGATTCGCTCCTTCAACCCAACCCGCACTATCTACACAGATGGGTCCGCCACATCAGGAACGACTGACGGCGGAGCAGGAGTAGTTCTGACCACCGATGACCCTGAAGATATAACACGAACGCATATACTGAGGATCAAAGGTGCGACGTTCACAAGCTCCTACGAAGAAGAAGTCAGCGCCATGGAGAGAACTGCAGAATGGATCGCTGAGAATGCTAAAGAAGAGGACGTCATTGTGATTGGCACTGGTAGCCAGTCCCTGTGTCAAGCACTAGCCCAACGCAACCGGGAAGTGGACAACATTCGCCACAAACTTAGCCAATCGAAGGCTGAGACGATCATCCAATGGTTACCGGGCCACTGCAACATCCCCGGTAACGAGGCAGCTGACAAAGCAGCAAAAGAAGCAACCAAAATCGAAGGTGCGCATCGTCCTACCAGTAGGGTGCTTTAGCAAGAAGACGCGGGCGTCAAAAAACTGTGGGGGACCCAAAAAAAGAGTCTGGACTCTAGTCTAGACTACTAGTTTTTTCCCGCATCGAATGTTTTGACGTCGTGTTCGAAACCTAGAAATCGAATTTTCGAGGTTGTCGTCAAATCAAAACAAAACTTCTTCAAACTTCAAAAACAGCAGACAGGATAAGACTTGCCAAAACAGGCCAGAAATAAGAACCAAGAAGACAAACAAGACGTGAGAAATGGAGGAAATGAACCCTAAACAGCCATAAGAGACACCAAAAAAGTAAGTATAATACTTTCTTTACTGTCCGACTTATTTTTAGGAAATCAACTGATTGGTGTTTTTAAACTTTTGAAACTAATTTCTTCATTACTCTTTTGGGAAAGTATCCTTAAAAACATTATTTGATGAACAGTTTTTCTTTATTTACTTCAGGTCAATGCAGTGGAGCGAAGAAAAAGACATACTTTTGATGAGGGAAATGGCAATCAAAGATATATTTGCTAATTCTTCCTCTGGAACAAGAGAACGTGGGACCTGCTGGCAAAACATCGCAATAACATTAAACAATGAATTACCCCGTCAATTTAGCACAACCCTTCGTGGTATAGGGAACTGTTTTAAAAACCAAATGAACAAATATCGTGCCAGCTCACGTAAAGAAATAAATGCTTCTGGTTTGGGGGGTCATGAGCTCACCGAGTATGAGAGCCTCATGGAGGAAATGGTCGAGAGACATGATGACAGTGAGAAGAACCTTGTAGATGAGAAAGTTCAAAGGAAAACAAATAAATCAAAAGAGAGGGAAAAAGCATTAAACATCAGAAACAAAGCTATGGAAAGAGTTGGGCAAACCAAACGAAGGAGTGAAAATGAAGACGATCAACCTAGAGAAAAAAGACGAGACGATCAAGCACAAACATAATAGAGATAATGAAACTGAGAATGGAAAATGAAAACTCCCAAAGAGCAGAACATCAGCAGCAAATTTTACAAAATCAGAGAATGTTTCACGAGATGATGCAACAACAACAGCAGCAACATCAACAAATGATGACTCTTTTTATGACACAAATGCAACAAAACAATAACAACAATAATTAAATTTGGTATGGTTTCAAAAATTTATTTATTTGAGTGTTTCATTGAGAATTGTTTATTTATAATACATAAATAATTATATTAGAATCAACAATAAACAGCAATGTGTTTATTCATTATTCAATATAGATAGGCTTTCAGGTCCAAGAAAACTTTTTGATTCTGATTTCGTACTATTAGTTTCATGACTTAGGTTTATCATCAATCATCAGCAAACGAACCTGCCCAATTTCTGTAATCAATAATTTTTTAAGAAAAATATTCCTCGAGAGTTGGTGGGTCAATATCAAAAAAGTCAGAGACTTTATTACAATAAAGGCAAGTTCTTGCATTTTGGAGCAACGCACTAACAGCATAAAATTTTCCAACAGCATTTAGCCCCAATTTCATTTGAGTTTTAAGGGTAACAAACTTGAAATAGGTTTTGATTTCTCCAAATAGCCACTCAACAGTCACTCTAACCTCACTCATAGATTTGTTATATTCAGCTTGTGCTTGAGTCAAGTTCACGTTTTGAAATGGAGCTTGCAGATGAACTTGAAGAAGGTATGCAGGATCTCCATAAATACACAGTGGATTCCCTCTATGCCAAGCCACTCTTTGAATTTCTGGTAAAACACCTGATTCTGCTAACATGGTGCTGTCGTGACGACGTCCTTCGTAAGGACCACTTAGATTACCAATCAATCCATTTGGCAAAGCAATGCTTTGAAATTGTATAGCATGCACACGCTTATGCCCATTATACACAACTCTTTGCTCTTTATCTGGACGACAAATTTGAATTACGGTCCCATCAACAAAACTAAAACAATTATCAAGCGGTGCTCCTTTTTCATGGATACGGTTAGTGTACTCAGCTAAAACATTTGGTTGTAAAATGTTCAGATTCCATGATGTAAGTAGATCTCCTCGATTTCGGTAAACTAAATCCAAAACCTTGTTGAAAATCAGGCATAATTCTGTTTGATTTCTTCCAAACATAGAAATCATGTCAGTATATCTACATGGATACGAAAGTCTTTTCAAAAGAATACATTTCTATGCCAGTGGCTACAGTTCTTCGCTCGCAGAGTATTTTTTCTGGAATCAGCAAAGCCCTCTTTAATCGATGCAGATCACACTTTTTGAGTCTAAATTCGGTCAAACACTGTGTGTTGTCATAGTTTTCCAAATTAAATCTTTCATAGTGTTCATAGGGGTATATGTCTCTTGATTTGGCATAATCATAAATAAAAAGAAATTCAGCATCATCCAACACACCATCAAATTAGGCCAACAAACAGATAGAACGTAAATTTTGTAAACCTCTCGCCGCCATATTTGTTGTTTTTGTTTTGTTTTTGTTTTGATGTCATGCTAAATCAGTTGTCAATCAAAGACGCGACCGGACATTCGGCGCTCCTTGCGTCCCGACCGGTATAAAGTTCGCGTCTTCTTGCTAAAGCACCCTAGTATGAATTGCGCACGCACAGTTGCCAAAACAACAATCAAAGACGGTGAACCTGAACGCCCATGGCAGAGCATGTTTCATCAAGTTTCCACGCTATTAAACGAAATCGACAGTTTATTCATTCTTAATCTTACCAGATACAGCAAATACTTACGAAGGGTAATAATGTGTTGGATGATTTCATCAGACATCGATACTGACTCCAACTGATGAAGAAATCGAAGATGATTCAGATGAAGAGGAGGTTCAGTAGCTGGAATGGAGTCGGATGGCGATGGTAATCAGGTGTCTAATGTATACCATGGTCAACCTAAAATCAAACAAACGAAAGCATCAAATCAAGACCATCTTGATTAAATGACCAATTTAAAAGAAAAGAAAGATGAGCTGTCTGACAAGAAAGAACAAGTTGAAACATTCCAATGCCCAGAACGTTTATCGACTTTCATAAGAAAACGAGATTTGAGGACGCATGTTATGCGCAGATATGTAATTTTTGCGCAGATATGTAATTTCTGCGCAGATATGTAATTATTTTGCGCAAATATGTAATTTCTGCGCAAATATGTAATTATTTTGCGCAGATATGTAATTTCGAGCTGCGCAAATATGTAATTAAATTTCTGCGCAGATATGTAAAACACGATCTTTAACATCAACGGTACCCCCTTGATAATTATTTACCATTACTATTACCTTTTATTGACTTAGGGTTTTAGGTTCTATCAAATACAAGAAGTAAAGTATTTATTCCATGTAGAGATGTTTTTCCAAAATTCTTATATCTTAAAAACATCAACTTTATGAGAAAATGATCTTAAAAAATGGAAATGTGTAAAATGGAAAGATTTATTTTTCTTATAAGCATCAACTTTATAAGAAAACGATCTTTAATTCTTCAACTGATAAGTTTTAGCTTTCGGTGATTGGTTCTTTCAAAGTAAACATGCTACCACGCCTAAAATGGAAATATTTATTTCTCTTATAAGCATCAACTTTATAAGAAAATGATCTTTAATTCTTCAACTGATAAGTTTCAGCTTTCGGTGATTGGTTCTTTCAAAGCAAGCATGCTACCACGCCTAAACTAGAAATATTTATTTTTCTTATAAGCATCAACTTTATAAGAAAATGATCTTAAAAAATGGAAATGTGTAAAATGGAAAGATTTATTTTTCTTATAAGCATCAACTTTATAAGAAAACGATCTTTAATTCTTCAACTGATAAGTTTTAGCTTTCGGTGATTGGTTCTTTCAAAGTAAACATGCTACCACGCCTAAAATGGAAATATTTATTTCTCTTATAAGCATCAACTTTATAAGAAAATGATCTTTAATTCTTCAACTGATAAGTTTCAGCTTTCGGTGATTGGTTCTTTCAAAGCAAGCATGCTACCACGCCTAAACTAGAAATATTTATTTTTCTTATAAGCATCAACTTTATAAGAAAATGATCTTTAATTCTTCAACTGATAAGTTTTAGCTTTCGGTGATTGGTTCTTTCAAAGCAAGCATGCTATCGCGCCTTAAAATGGAAATATTTATTTTTCTTATAAGCACCAACTTTATAAGAAAACGATCTTTAATTCTTCAACTGATAAGTTTTAGCTTTCGGTGATTGGTTCTTTCAAAGTAAACATGCTACCACGCCTAAAATGGAAATATTTATTTCTCTTATAAGCATCAACTTTATAAGAAAATGATCTTTAATTCTTCAACTGATAAGTTTCAGCTTTCGGTGATTGGTTCTTTCAAAGCAAGCATGCTACCACGCCTAAACTAGAAATATTTATTTTTCTTATAAGCATCAACTTTATAAGAAAATGATCTTCAATTCTTCAACTGATAAGTTTTAGCTTTCGGTGATTGGTTCTTTCAAAGCAAGCATGCTATCGCGCCTTAAAATGGAAATATTTATTTTTCTTATAAGCACCAACTTTATAAGAAAACGATCTTTAATTCTTCAACTGATAAGTTTTAGCTTTCGGTGATTGGTTCTTTCAAAGTAAACATGCTACCACGCCTAAAATGGAAATACTTATTTTTCTTATAAGCATCAACTTTATAAGAAAATGATCTTTAATTCTTCAACTGATAAGTTTTAGCTTTCGGTGATTGGTTCTTTCAAAGTAAACATGCTACCACGCCTAAAATAGAAATATTTATTTTTCTTATAAGCATCAACTTTATAAGAAAATATAAGAAAATGATCTTTAATTCTTTAAGTGATAAGTTTTGAATTCCAATTTTTTTAACAGGTAAGCCGGATATTTTTTATTTTGTTAATCTACACGCTTTTTTTTATAAAAGTTGTGTAAATTCATTTCATCATAGATATTCTTAACTTTTTTGTGTGCTCTCGTTGCGCATAGTTTTGTCGTCTTTTTTTAATGGTTTTTTTACACAAAAAATGGTGTAATTGGTGTATCCGCCAATCGATTTTCAAAACTTCAAAAAAAAGGTTGGTTGGTTGGTTCGTGTAAAAAAAGATAATACACGTTTTTTTATAAGAACAAACTATATTTAAGAAGAACATAAGGCTTCGATGACCAAAATGCTAGGAACAAGCTAACATTTTAAGGCTTTGCAGACTCTAAAACACTCGATTCTTTAGGAAAATGGGTCAAAATGGTCACAAAATTTAAAAAATTTTGGTGAAGAGTTATAAAGGAATTGGAATCGATATGTGAATAGGCCCTATTAGGCGAGAACAATTTAATTTGTTATTCCACGGGCAGATCGTTAGCAAAATATGGGTCGGTCGGTCGGTAAAATAAGAATAGATTTTTCATTTATCAGGGTTGGTAAAGTACCGAAAATGTTTTCCAAAATATATCTGGATCAATAATTCACTTTTTTTATCTTTGATGAAGGTCATAATAAAATTTTTAGTGTATGGAATGCTTGATGTTCCAAATTTTTCAATTTCTTGAATTAATTTTCAGCTTTATTTAAATTTGATTCTTACAAATAACAAGTGTGTAAAATTTATTGTAGTGGAAATTCAATATTATTATTTTTTTGATTTTAGCAAAAATAGGGTCGGTCGGGCCCAATTAAATTGGTCTCGCCTAACTTTTCATGATTTTTTCCCGCCAAAATTTGTTTTCAGAATGTATGGTAAATTGCAATTTCAATTACAGTATAATGGTCACTTTTGTTTTAAAAGTAATTGATTTTTAAATAACTGATCACACATTGCGACACTTGCAAGTTTGTTTATTTGTTAAATAAAGCTACGATCTTCTCTTTCTCTTTTTTTTTCACCTGTCCACCTGCTATCAAAAATAACTCGTGTGATGCGACATGCGTCATGTGGCTCCAAAACTCCAAAATGTGTTAAAGTAAGAATTTAAAAACAATGAAGAGAAAAGCAAATAAAAGAAAAGTAGAAAATGAGTTCAGCAAAAGTGACAGAAACTCCTTACAATAATAGTTACTGTTGGGTAGTTTTAGAGAGAAGTAGGTCATTGAGCTGCGTTGAGTGAAGTTGTCTTAAAATGCTGCTTAAAATAATTTTGTTGTTTATGATGGTTGAGTTTTCCCTTGGAAAGTTTATCCGAGCTATGGAAGCTGATGAATATCAGATTATTAAGGATTTGGTTTTGAACGGTGGGAGGTTTTGTGTACCACCTGAGGTTCGGACAAGAAAACAAAAAAGCGCATACGTAAAATATTGGAGATTGAAGGCTGACTTGTCAGTGGACGAAAGCGGATTGTTACTTTATCAAGAGAGAAGAGTTCTCAAGAAAAGCGAAATCAAAAAGTGTGTTTCAAAGACCTTTAAAACAAGCAAGTCTGCGGGATACAAAAAGTTGAGATCGAAAGCACTGGATGGTTTTGCTGGAGTTAGTCGATCGAGCATATTGAAAATAACGAAAAAAGATCCGAATTTCCGTAAATTCACCGTTAAATTCACAAACAAACGAAAACTTAGACCCGTTAATGCAAATAAAGTAAGTTTTGTTTTCTATTTTCTAATTTAATTTGGGAACTTTATAAAGCTACACGTTTTTTATAAGAACATAAGGCTTCGATAGCCAAATTATCAAGTACAAGTTAAGAATATCTCGAATATCTCAAGGCTTAATTGGCTCTAAAAACACCTAAATTCTTACATTATTACATAAAAATTTAAGAGCTTCAAAATTATGCTTATAAAAAGTGCACGGGTCAGCTTTAATTACTGTTGGAAAAAATGTTTGAAAAACAGTTTTTATTGTCAATTATTGTCATTATGAAGGAATATTTCATTGATCTTTAGTTTTTTAAATGTCAAAATCTATCTGTGCCATATAAAACACGGACCTGTAATATCTGTATACATCCAGCAGCCGATTTTTTTAAAGGGCCCTGTTGTGCGCAGATTTGTAATACTTGCGCAGATTTGTAATACCTGCGCAGATTTGTAATACTTTCTGCGCAGATTTGTAATACCTGCACAGATTTGTAATAAACTTTGCGCAAATTTGTAATACTTGAGCTGCGCAGAAATGTAATACTTCTCTGCGCAGATTTGTAATTTGGAATTGATATTTTCATTGGTAACCAAATTCTATTCTGCGAACAAAATGCGTTAAAAAAGACTTAGAAAATAATACCCAAATAAAGTTGTGATTATTGAGCACATCGAATAAATAATCAATTAATATTTCTTTTCTAAGCAGTGCTTTCATAAGAAATTTATCTGGAAATATAAAAATTGTTTATGAGAATAGCGATGACATAATTTTTTATAAGAACTGCTTTTATAAGAAACTAATCAATAACTCGTAAAATAAAAATTATTTCTTGCCTGTAATTGTTTATTTCGAATTAAACAAGGTACGAAGAATAACATGAACGTATTTATTTTTATAAGAACTGCTTTTATAAGAAACTAATCAATAACTCGTAAAATAAAAATTATTTCTTGCCGGTAATTGTTTATTTCGAAGTAAACAAGGTACGAAGAATAACATGAACATATTTATTTTTTATAAGAACTGCTTTTATAAGAAACTAACCAATAACTCGTAAAATAAAAATTATTTCTTGCCGGTAATTGTTTATTTCGAAGTAAACAAGGTACGAAGAATGACATGAACATATTTTTATAAGAACTGCTTTTATAAGAAACTAATCAATAACTCGTAAAATAAATATTATTTCTTGTCGGTAATTGTTTATTTCGAAGTAAACAAGGTACGAAGAATGACATGAACATATTAATTTTTATAAGCACTGCTTTTATAAGAAACTAACCAATAACTCGTAAAATAAATATTATTTCTTGTCGGTAACTGTTTATTTCAAAGTAAACAAGTTACGGAGAATAACGTGGACGTATTTATTTTTATAAGCACTTTGTTATGAAAAAACAATTAATGATATGAAAATATTTTTGTCGACATTTTATCATTTCAAGAGGTAGTACCAAAATTGATGAACAATTTATAAGATGATATGATAAGAAAATATTGATTTGCTCTAAAACCACCTTCTACCTAGCTAGGAAACCTGTCCCCTCTGACTGGATTTCTTTTATAATCTTTCATAGCACCTGCATTACATTCCAGCATGATATCTCAAGTGAAATTATTTTGAGTTAACTTTCTTTCAAAAAGAGTTTGATGGTTGAAGCTTCGGTATGTTTGTTGCCGTTTTTTGTTGTTGTTAGATAGAAAAAATACATAAAGATGAAAAAAAAAATGATTGGAACAATTTCCATTAGATTAAAATATATTGATTCGTTTCTTATAAAGTTGATTCTTATAGGAAAAATGAAAATACCTTAAGGGAACTAATTTTGGCGGGAACTAATTTTGGCGAATTTGGCGAATTTAGGCAAAATTCGCCAAAATTAGTTCCCGCAAAAATTAAATATTTTGCTCACTCGCCAAAATGAGTTCCCGCCAAAATTAAATTTTTTTAAGATTTTCGCCGCTCGCCAAAATTAGTTCCCGCCAAAATTAGTTCCCTTAAGGTATTGAAATTGTATTCAAAATCCATGTTTGTATTGAAAGAACCAACTGCCGAAAGCCAATTTCCATTAGATTGAAAGATATTGATTCGTTTCTTATAAAGTTGATGCTTATAAGAAAAATGAAAATGCTTAAAATTATTCCCAATCCATGTTTGTATTGAAAGAGCCAACTGCCAAAAGCCAATTTTCATTAGATTAAAATATATTGATTCGTTTCTTATAAAGTTGATGCTTATAAGAAAAATGAAAATATTGAAATGTTCAAAATCCCATGTTTGTATTGAAAGAACCAACTGCCAAAAGCCAATTTTCATTAGATTAAAATATGTAAATTTTTCTTATTAAGTTGATGCTTATAAGAAAAATAAAAATATTGAAATTACTCAAAATCCCATATTTGTATTGAAAAAACCAACTGCCGAAAGCCAATTTCCATTAGATTGAAAGATATTGATTCGTTTCTTATAAAGTTAATGTTCATACTAAAGATATACAACCTTTTTGTGATTTTCTGATTATTTTCTAAGTCTTTTTTTCGATACTTTTTTTCGTGGAAAACATATGCCCTCGAAGTAAAAATCTAAATTCCAAATTACAAATCTGCGCAGAGAAGTATCACATTTCTGCGCAGCTCAAGTATTACAAATTTGCGCAAAATGTATTACAAATCTGCGCAGGTATTACAAATCTGCGCAGAAAGTATTACAAATCTGCGCAGGTATTACAAATCTGCGCAAGTATTACAAATCTGCGCACAACAGCCCCAAAATACAAAGGGCGCAAAAATAAGGCTCTGATTACTAATTACAGCGACCCTTTGCTCTTTTACACCTGAGATACACGTTTTTTTTTATTAGAACACCTAAAATTTGGCTGAGCCTGGATGTGCTTATTTTTTGGTAGTTTTCAGCCTAACATGTTCTTAAATGCGTTCTTAATTTTTCAGACTACTCTAAATAGACAATATCAATATCATATCAATTGGTAAAATTTGGACAATATTTTACTCTCGATTTGAGAAAATCCATTCCTAAGTTCGGTTAAAACTGCTTGAAAAGAGGAAAAATTGTAGTTTCTTGTCATTTTTTCCCAAACTAAGGCTGGGCATGTTCTTACGATGTTCTTAATTTTTCGACGAATTTCAGCCTCAATGTTCTTATAAACTGGGTTCTAATAAAAAATAAAACTGAATATCAGTTTTCGGGCAAAAAGCGAGAAAATACCCCAAAATTTTCGTGCTCGCTTCACTCGCGTAATCTTCTCATACACATTTATATTTCAGAGGGGGCGCCAAAATCAAAATATTTGAAATTTGCCTCCCCAGTTTGCCCGAATTCTTGTCGACCCACCACGCTACTGAAAGGTCATGCTCTATAAATATTTGAATATTCTTGGAATACGAACTATTTCTGTGACCTGTGACCTGTGTTTCGAACTAGCTGACAATTTGGTTAATTTTTTTTTCAATTTCCTGAAGAGTGTGTTTTTAATATATTGGCCATAGAAGCCTTATGTTCTTACATACACACGAAAAAATGTTCAAATTCCATGGCTGGAAAAATAACATTTTCAGGATGCGGAATTTATTTTTACCCTGGAATTCTTTTCCAGCCTTTCAACACAAAAACTCTAGTGTGGAATTTCATAAAATTTCCCAGGTCTGATTGTTTTTGCCATAATTTTCAAAAAAAATAGTGACTTGAAAAATCCACCCTTAATTTGATAACTTTCCAGGGTGGCAATTTTCCGGGTTGGAAAACAGCCGAATTCGGGTGTGATTTTTTTTCCATCATCTTTCAAAAAAGTTAGCGACTTGAAAAATCCACCCTTAATTTGATAACTTTCGAGGGTGGCAATTTTCCGGGTTGGAAAACAGCCGAATTCGGGTGTGATTTTTTTTCCATCATCTTTCAAAAAAGTTAGTGACTTGGAAAATCCACCCTTAATTTGATAACTTTCCAGGGTGGCAATTTTCTGGGTTGGAAAACAGCCGAATCCAGGTCTGATTTTTCTTGCCACTTAGTCATTAAGTTGGCTCTCAGGTGCAGCTGCTGCGACAAAAGCCGGGGTTCTCAGTGGGGGGCGTACGAGGTTTTGAATTACCGCCATCCCGGCAATTTTTTTGAAAATCACCGTTATCCCGTTCAAATTTTTCGAAAATACCGGTCCCGTTGTTTTTCCCATAAAATTCAAAGGACTAGAAGTCAAAAATTTGGCAAAATGGAATAGAATGTGTACTCGAGTGACTTAGGGCAAGTCTCAAAAACCTAACAGTTTACCCTAAGTTTTCGCTACCAATAGCAGTCAGATTCAGAGATCCACTTAGGGCTCTAAAGTACCTCTATACCTTAAGGTTTCAGGACCCGGTGTTACGTAATTAAATATTAACCCAAAAATTAATTATTAAAGAAATTGTAATCGTGACGTCATAATTTGATCGAACTTAGTGACGTCATGAATCGTATAATCGCTATAATATTAAAAATACATGTCCAATCTTTCCCAAATTTTAACCAAAGATGCATCTAACTGAAATGTAAATTTTTTTTAAAAAATTTCGGAAAAATTTTGCATTTTTTGCTGACGTCATCAAAACCTTTTAAAAATTTTTCATTGAAAAGTTCGGCACCATTAAGATGCTTCTTTATGGTCCAAATTATTGGTCGCGGATTCGGGATTTGTGATTTAAAAAAATATAGACATACCCTAACTCAACCCGAGTATGAGGTCGATCACTATTTTTGTATTTTGTTTTGATTGCGAAAATTTCAGCCTAATCAGACAATTTTAGAAGTTTCTAGTCTGCCCCAAAGTTTAGCCTCGTTTTGAGGCTAAAACTTGTGACCACGCCCAAAGAAATCAAAACTTTGAAAAAATGAAAAAAAACACAGATATCTGTAAAGCCAAAACATTTTCATAGGAACCGGGCTTTATAAAGCCCCGTGCACATCTGCATTAACAACGTTTCATTCAAATAAGGTTTTTTATGAAATGTAAGATCCTTTTTTGGGTGTTTTTTGCGTTTTTTTACCTTTGCTGACTCCTGTGACAAGCTTTTTTATAGTCCGAAAATTTTATGTACACCGTCTACGTATGGCTTTTACCGAAATACCGTTGTTTTTTATAAGAATTACCTCATCCCGGACGAAAAATCAGGTGTTTTACCCATTGAGTTTCAAGCCCGAAGGGCTAGAGGTCAATCTTTAACCTTTCTTAGGAAGAAAAAGTGAAGCCTTAAAATATGCGCCGTATTTTTGATGACGGATTGAATCTAGCAATTCCTTTGTTTTCGAGTGATATATTTTTCAAAATTAAGCGGTAAATTTTAGTTTCAATCTGTCATTTGTGTAAAAACCAGGCGGGTCGCTCAAGGCCGCGCAACTTTGGTAGGATTATTTGGCTTCAAACCCTACCAAGGAGATTGACCTCTAGCCCTTCGGGCTTGAAACTCAATGGTTTTACCGTCACCGTGGCTCTTGGAAAATACCGTTTCCCGAACATTTTTTATCGTTTTTACCGCTTCCCGGCCCTAAATTAGGCCTTATCCCGAATACCGCCAGATCGTACGCCTCCCCCTTCTCAAAGTAGCACAAGTAAATGACAAAACGAATGGAAGCTATCGAGCCAATGCTCACAAAATGACCAAATAAATTTAACAATTTATTAAACGTAATTCATTTTCGTCATTTTCGTCCCCGAATATTCAGCCTGGAAAAATGCTTTACACCCTGGAAATAAGCCATTTTCGAACCTGAAAATACTGTTTTATGAATTATTTTGAGGCTGGAAAATTATTTTCTCTGGTGTGAATAAAGCACTTTTCTTACCCTGGAAAAAGTCATTTTTACAAGGCTGGAAGAGGCTTCGACATTCCAGGTCTGGACCAGCCTTGGAATTTAGCAATTTTCCAGGTGGGAAAGTGGTCAATTTCCAACCATGGAATTCGATTTTTTTTTTCATGTGATAGTTCTTTAAAACGTGCATCATTTCAATTAATTTAGAAATGGATTTTTCATAAATTTTCTGATAAATGACTGTAATTCTAAATTTTAAATAAGTTGGGTGCTAGGGGCGGAGCCCCTTCGAAAGTTTTTCACGTCCTCGGTGACTGCCGTACCTGCCGTCTCCAGCAAGCATATCTCCAAAAAATTCACTATGCGTTTCACTTTGACTACATTTTTATCGGTTTATGTGTGAAAACGATTATTTCACGTCTAACATTATTTCAGGCATTTGTTTCGTAGGGTTCTGAGTAGTATTGCATGTAGTATCTTGTATGAGACGTTCTTCTTTCTAATATTTTGGTTTTTACTTCACAAATTGCAAAGATATTGGGTTGTTCTTTGGAAATCACTGCATTCAGTTAATTTTTCTTTTTCTTAGTTAGCTGATCTGCATTAGTGTCGGGGGGGGGGGCACTCAAGGTAAATGACCTACCAGACGTTCGGCCCTTAAGGGTAGGTTTTTCACAGTTCAGCTAGTGCACTGTAAGGATAGGAAATTACAAAACTGCACTCAACTGCACTGTAAGAGTAGGAAATTGTGATAAAAGGCCAACTTTTTGGTAAAATTGGCACAAAATTGGTCAATTTTGGAGGAAAATTTTCGAGAAATTTTGAAAAAGTGCACTGTAAGGGTATGATTTTTCATGGAAATTCACTGCACTGTAAGGGTCCGATTTTAGAAGCCAAATTTTGGACCCAACGTATGGTCGTTTTCAGATCGAGTGCCCCCCCCCCGGGATTAGTGTATAATATGTTAAGGTTTTTCGTTTGTTAGTTTGTTCGTCGTTCTTCTTTTTTATGTCTTTGTTTCGTGTTTTGTTTATTGCCGATGCTTGGCGTTCATCTTCTTTACACCGAATCCCTTGTTTTTGTTGCAAAACTCAGCACTCTCTAGACTCCATCTTTTTCGGACTGATTTCTTGCATTAGCATCTTCTATCGTTTCTTTGTACTTTTTTCTTTAAGCAGGATCTTCGCAATGCTCATCCCCTTATAGGCGTCGATTACTTTCAGCGCTGAGAGGTTTCCAAAAAACATTCATTTTCTCTTCCTCGCTGTCCAGAGTAAAAATGAGGAGACTTTTATTGTTTTTATTTAAATCTCTTTTATCACCATTAGACTTGTTATAATAATTTAACATTGATTTACCAATTCTTGAGATGCACTTGATATCAACTTTGACGTGGAACTTTTCGATGATTGTTTTCACCCATTTTTCTTCTGTTTTGGTAGAATCTTCTGTCGTGGAAGATTGGATTGTCCTCAACACCATGGATGATGATGTTCTTTGACCTTCTGATCGTACCCCTTTCTTCTGTTACCTCCTCCTCGTGGACCTCTTTAACGGCGGTCTTGATATCGTCATTAACCCTTTAAGTACCAATAACGAGTATACTAGACATGTTTCAGTTAGAAATCGTCATTTTTGGTCTAACTCGTAGGAATTGGATTAGGTTTCATGGTCCAAGCAAAAACAAAATCAAAAGTGAGTCTTTCCAGCGAGATTTTAAGCCAAAAAGTAAAAAAAAAAATGCAAACATTTGACAAGAATCCACTTTTTTAAGATTTTTGACCATTTTTGGTCAACGAGTGATTTAAGAACCTCCAAAATTGGCTCTGCTTTACTTGATTTTGTCCTCTAGTGAATTAATTTGAAGTTTTATAACTGTGCACCTTTCTATCATTCAGGCAGGTCCCCTAACCTAACCCCCCTTTACCACCGCCCACCCCGCCATTCTAAAAGAAAGAAGAGAAGAAGCTATCCAACGAACTATAAACGAGTTTCTAACTCCTTCTAGATTCGGAGATATCAGATTTTAAAGTTTGAACTAGCGATTCAAAAAAAAAAAACTCAGAAAAAATGACCGTGGTACTTTAATGGTTAAAGACTGGTACATTGGCAGAAGTGGCTGTGGCATACGATGTTTTACATTCCTTTTTCAGTGAAAACAAGATTTCCATTCGGAAGGTTTCTAGCTTCTTTTCTAGTTGACTCTCTACATATTCGACGGTGTAAAACGCCGGATCATTTAGCAATAGTAGCGCTTTTTCATGATTTTTTCCAGAAAAACTTAAATTTTTTTGATTTTTATGTATTATTCCGAGTAATTTACCACTCGCGTTTATTCGATAGTTCTATAGTTAAATAAAATCTCTTTGTAGATTCATCATATTCATCAAATCGATTTGGTTGATATGCGACGAGAAGCGATCCAACACGAAGGCGTCACTTACCGCTATATTTTGTCTTTGCTAGATGTTTTTTCCAGATATCACTGGTTAGCTCCTTTAAAATCAAAACATTCTATAAATGTTGCTCGTGAAATGGACAAAATCTATAAGTGTCATGGAACTCCACAAATTCTCCAGAGTGATAGGGGTAAAGAATTTTACGGAAATACGAAAAAGTACTGCGAGTTAAAGAAAATAGAAATGGTGAAAAGCAAAGCATATCACCCGCAGTAACAAGGAAAGGTTGAGAGAACACACCGAGAGCTAAGAAAAAAAATAAACTTCGATTTAGTAGAGAAAGGGAGAAAAGGCAACAACTGGGTGAAAGAATTACAGGACTATGCTAAATGCTTGAATGATGACAAGCGGGAAGAACTTGACTGGAACTCTGCATTCGAGGTTTACTTTGGCAGACAATCCAACGAAATTCTAAACTCAGGAGTCCCAGTTAGAGTCAACGATGAAATAGAGGAAATAGAGGTCGAACTACCGTCGTGCGAGAATGTTAGGAACCATCTGGAAAATATTGGAAGGAAAAGGGAAAGAGTGGCAAAAGTGAACCAACGGATAAGTAAAAGGACAGTGAATTACCATCTTAAACGAAATAAGTGCTCAAACTACCAAAAAGGGGACAAGGTGTACATCAGGTATGGGAAAAACAAGAAAGGAAAGAGAGCTCCAAAGAAAAGATATGTTGCTATAGGTGAAGTGATCAAAGTTGGGAAGAGTGGGTTCGACTACAAAGTTCAATATTTTGACTCGGTGAACAATCAACTACAATGTGAGTGGTTTTCCGTAGAAGACGTTGCCGATCTTGAACCACAAACACTTGAAGACCAGAATCTCAACAAAATAAAAAGATTTCAAAAAGAATTTTTAAAATCTGTAATAATAACAAGACAAGACCGTTACATAGCATTTAACGACCAAGGTTTCAGAGTAACTTATGACCCTCCCGGTGATGGAAACTGCATGTTCTATGCCATTGCACAGAGTTTACGAAACATCGGTATACACAGATCATCCTCGTCACTACGGCATGATGTAGTAAATTACCTAAGAGAAAACCCGAATGGTCCTGACGGACAGCCACTTGAAGTTTTCGTGAACATGCCTTTCCAAGAATATCTCAAACATATGTCGCAAGATGGATTTTATGGTGATCACATTACTTTAATAGCTATCTCTGAAATGTTCAACCTTCAAATTGACATTGTCTCAACTCTTGGACAGGAAGGAAGAAGAAACATATCTCCCTCACAGTTTCAACCACAAGCAACCATAATTCTCGGCCACTTTGCAGAAACGGATGGCATTCATTACGTTTGTTTGGAACCCGATGAAGAAAACAATGCAATGTTTAACGACGAAGATATCAATGCATCGTCATTTAGTAAGATTCATTTTTTACATGGTTTATTATATCATAGTATAAGAAAGCCGCGGCTGGAATGATAACATCTGAATTTCTGTTATTCTATCTCTGTCGTATTTGATGACTATTTGTTGATCAAGAAATCAGTAATGTAGCATCTTTAATGGTAAATTTTATTGGTTTGTCGTTAATAATTACTTCTCAGTGCGTTTTAGACATTAATGATATGCTCTTGATAATACACTTGCATTATAAAATCATTATAACGGAAAAATCAACACTAAGAAATTGAAACAAGCACAAAATGGCTGGGCTGAAAGAACTCGAAAATTAACGAGGTGCCTCGAAATGCCTTCGCAATATTTCAGTGAAATCTCTTTAGAAATCAATGAAAAACTACATCAAGATAACACTGTGAAAATTTCAAGCCAGCACCTTCAAAATTTATCATTTAAACTGACAGGAAAGTTGTCATCTTGAATATAGTTCTTATAATTTCAATTTTAGCGAAAAACTATGTTTCCACAAAATACCCCTAAAATATGTCCAAAATTAGTTCAAGTGTTCTATTGGGTACAGATTCAAAGATATCTAGCAACAAAAAAACTTTTTGTGAAGGAAAATAAGAGAAAAATTTCAAAAACTATCTACCAATAACAAACTGATCATCTTGATGTTCTTATAAAGCTCGGAGACAGAGATGGAACAGCAATTAACTGAAAAGACAATGCGGTACATATTCCAGCCGCGGCTTTCTTATACTATGATTATATCAACCTAACGAGTTTTGCATCAAATTCAATTTTTCGCAAATTTGATTTGAATAATATTTAAGAAGAATTTTAAAATTCCACTCTTTCCATAAACATACAGGGAAGTCATTTTGATGCCGATTTCATGAACCACCAAATCTTGAGATATGGAGTAATTCTGTATTTTAGCGCTGCAGGTGAAACTTTTTGGGGTCTAGGAAGATCAAGTAGCTTTAAAAGGGACCCCCGTTGTTTGTAATTGATTATCACTTCATGCAGGTGGGAGCCGACATGCAAATGTAGAATCAGACGTAATCAATGAAATTGACTCGATATCACACAATAATCATGGTATGACTTTGATATCGTTAATATTAATACTTAATTTGAACATGCATAAGATACTTGAAACGAAAGCGATATTTGTTGCAATGTTTCTATTGATTTCTCTGATAAAGTGGTGTAGTGCTCAGAATAATTTGTGTAACGGTTTATAATTTGTCAACATTTCAAAATCTAAATTATACTATGAATATTTATTTCAATTTTTATTTCCTACAGGTGGACTCCAAAACGAAGATGATGAAAATTTCTTTCAATCAAATGACGAGCAATCGGACACGAATCATGGTATACCTTTAGCTCGTCAATATTCAATTGCAGCTAATTCTTTATTTCAGCAGTACTATTATGTGTCCTTTTTTGCAATGTTTCTATTAATTTCTCTGAGAAAGTGGTGTAGTGCTCAGAATAATTTGTGTAACGGTTTATAATTTGTCAACATTTCAAAATCTAAATTATACTATGAATATTTATTTCAATTTTTATTTCCTACAGGTGGACTCCAAAACGAAGATGATGAAAATTTCTTTCATTCTAATGACGAGCAATCGGACACGAATCATGGTATAGCTTTAGCTCGTCAATATTCAATTGCAGCTAATTCTTTATTTCAGCTGTACTATTATGTATCCTTTTTTGCAATGTTTCTATCAATTTCTCCGAGAAAGTGGTGTAGTGCTCAGAATAATTTGTGTAACGGTTTATAATTTGTCAACATTTCAAAATTTAAATTATACTATGAATATTTATTTCAATTTTTATTTCCTACAGGTGGACTCCAAAACGAAGATGATGAAAATTTCTTTCAATCTAATGACGAGCAATCGGACACGAATCATGGTATACCTTTAGCTCGTCAATATTCAATTGCAGCTAATTCTTTATTTCAGCTGTACTATTATGTATCCTTTTTTGCAATGTTTCTATTGATTTCTTTGATAAAGTGGTGTAGTGCTCAGAATAATTTGTCGAACGGTTTATAATTTGTCAACATTTAAAAATCTAAATTATACTATGAATATTTATTTCAATTTTTATTTCCTACAGGTGGACTCCAAAACGAGGATGATGAAAATTTCTTTCAATCAAATGACGAGCAATCGGACACGAATCATGGTATAGCTTTAGCTTGTCAATATTCAATTGCAGCTAATTCTTTATTTCAGCAGTACTATTATGTATCCTTTTTTGCAAGTTTTTTCTTGATTATCAATTATTATTTTTTGTGATTATAAAAGCAGCAATTTCTTAAAAGTATAACTATGTTCATCATAAAGCCCTTCTTTACCTATTCTATTCAGATGAACGGCCTAGAAGAAAGATCATTGCCCCTACAAGGTACAGACATTCTATTGGTAGCCCATCATTATCGCATCAGAGAAATTACGGTAAGTTCCACTTTGGAGTAGTCTTGGTAGATATCAAAAACTCAAACAAAATAAACTCGTCAATTCCTTCCCTTCCTATTAGATGGAAATCGATCTATGACTTAAAGTTACGGATTGCTAAGATTTGAAAAATTTTATTTACGTAGGACTTTTTTGTGAAACAGTGACCCTGAATGAGAATGTTCCACTCTTTCTACTCGGGCTTTCGGAGAAAGAAAGTATTAACATAGCTAGCGAAACATCTCAATATCTGTTTATTTTACATATTTATTTTATATTTCTAGATATTTCCCTGATTTTACCAGAACTGGTGCTGAAAAAAATCATGGTGCTAGCAATGGTTTCGACAAATCCTGGTAAAGACCGAATTCGGCTGCACAAATGTCTTAGAAATGTCGATCTTTTTTGGAGGGTTATAGCTTATTCGAAACCTGTACTGCAGAAACTTCCAGCTGCTCACTTTAGCTTCAGAGACGCCCTACCACCATTACGTGGAAATTCAGTAATTACAAACATGAGAAGTATTATCAAAAGAATGGGAAGCAAATTTGCTGGAGTTGTATTAAAACTTCAAAGCATCATCGATGACAAAAAATGGCAAATTGCTTGGGTGGAACTTATACCCCAAAATTATGGTTGGTGGTACGTCAGCAATATTTTTTGGAAAAAGAAAAAATAATTGTTGGAAATATAAAATCTTTTGTTTTTTTATTCATTGAGGAGGTTCATTGAAAAATCGATGGTATTTATCTTGCTTTTTATTCATTTATAGTATTTTAATTTCTTTCTACTGTCTCTTTCGTTTAGTAAAAATCAGTGACGGCTGATTTTGATAACAACGGGTAAAACTTTGCTTTTTATAAAACAACGTAAAATGTAGGACCACCTTGTATTACTTAAATTTATGGACATATTTTTTCATAGGCTGCACGTAACCCCACTGATATGTTTTGATATAGGGGATGCGCATCGTGTATAAGATTCCCGTCCGAAGGTTACCTCCGTCTTTGTGTTTTTGAGTGACTTGGTTAGTAAGTCTTAAAATGACTTAAGAATTTGAATGGCTAGAGCTAGAGGTTAGCAATCATTGGATTTATAAACCTTCTTCAGGAAATTGAAACAGATGACGAATTTTATACACAAATAGTATCCCGTATATCAAAACATATCAAAGGGAATGATTCAGTCTGATCTTTTGATAACAGTTTGTATGTGCTTTTATATTAGCAGTTCCTCTTATTTGTTACATTTACTATTTTTCTGTACTCCTTGTAAATTATAGAAACATGTTTAGATAGTCTTATAGTAGTAGAACTTTATTGTTAGTTGCTACATTTTTTTAAGCTTTGTTATAGCTCACTGAGGACAGACTTCTTGCTGGAGAAGGTGTAAGTTTTCGATATTGTGGAAATGAACCTTTTTTACTTTAGAAGTTTAGAGGTCACACAGTCTTTCTGTAATTTCAAAATCGTGAAGTTGATTAGGCATCAGAATTATATTTCAATTTTTACCTTTGAAATTTCGGTAACCGTACAAGAACTTTATTCCCGTATTTTGTAGAAAGAAAAATAGGCTTTTCTCTCGCAAATGAATGGTTCGATAAATTGGCGCTCAAAGACAGCATTCCAATATTCTAGCAATACTTTTTAGATGTAAATAGGTAACCCTTGTAACCAAATGTATATACATGCATATAAGAAAAAAGTAAATTTCCTTATTCGTCTTTTAATTTCATTATGAGTGTTTTTCACTTTAATTTACGGCCCAGATCGTAATTCATTTACCATGTTGAAAGCTATTTCCCTTATGATAAAAGGGTATTGGTTTTAGCACGATCCTCCATTTGCTTTCATAGAACGAATCGCTGAAAGCCAACTCCACTTGAATAAAAAGATAATGATTTGTTTCCTATAAAGTTGATGCTTATAAGAAAAACAAGATTTTCCTAATTTAGCTAGCACAGTCCCCCATTTGCTTTGATAGAACCAATCACCAAAAGCCAATTCTACTTTGATAAAAAGATAATGATTTGGTTCTTATAAAGTTGATGCTTATAAGAAAAATAAATTTTTCTAGCTTAAGCACAATCCTATATTTCCTTTGAAAGAACCAAACGCCGAAAGCTAATAATCATTGTTTTAAGAGTTATAAATTGTGTTCTTATAAAGTTGATGCTTATAAAAAATTGCGTCGTTTAGCAAAGTTCCTAGTTGCTTATAGAGCCAACCGCCGAAAGCTAATATTAATTGGTTTAAAAGTTATGAATTGTGTTCTTATAAAGTTGATGCTTATAAGAAAAATAAATTTATCTAGCTTAAGCACAATCCTATATTTGCTTTGAAAAAAAACAAACGCCGAAAGCTAATAATCATTGTTTTAATAGTTATAAATTGTGTTCTTATAAAGTTGATGCTTATAAAAAAAGCAAAATTTTCCTCATTTAGCATAGTTCCCTAGTTGCTTATAGAGCCAACCGCCGAAAGCTAATATTAATTGGTTTGAAAGTTTTGAATTGTGTTCTTATAAAGTTGATGCTTATAAGAAAAATAAATCTTTCTAGCTTAAGCACAATCCTATATTTCCTTTGAAAGAACCCTCGGGTAACTTAATGCATGTCCCAGAATTGCATTAATTTTTCCGCCCCAGTTCCAGTCCCTAAACCATAACAAACTATACATTTTTGAAAGCGTATTTGGATGTAGAATACCGTATTCGGTGTAACTTAAATTCTTTCTCAGTATAATTAGAGATATCTTAAGAAAACCTGATTATGACGTCATGATTGATGACGTCATAAATACAAAAAGTTGAATATCTTGAGAAATATAAATCAAAACTTTATGAAATTTGGACCAGTGGTAGAGTACATTGAGATGTTTCAAAAAATTTTGAAAAAATTTCCCAAAATTAATGAAATCAGCAGAAATTGCAAGAATTCGAATTTTTGCGATAAAATGCTGACATCAGCAAATTTTCAAATTTTTTAAAAAATATTCTCCTCCTCTTGATGAGTTCTATCATTGGTCCAAATTTTATAAAGTTTTGAGTATTAGTTCTTGAGATATTTAACTTTTTAAAATTATGACGTCATAAATAATGACGTCATAATCAAGTTTTCTTAAAAAAACTCAAATTCTGCTGTGAAAGAATTTAAGTTACACCGAATACGGTATTCTACATCCAGATACGCTTCCAAAAATGTATAGTTTGTTATGGTTTAAGGACTGGAACTGGGGCGGAAAAATTTATGCATTTTTGGGACATGCATTAAGTTACCCGAGCCAAACGCCGAAAGCTAATAATCATTGTTTTAAGAGTTATAAATTGTGTTCTTATAAAGTTGATGCTTATAAAAAAAATAAATTTATCTAGCTTAAGCACAATCCTATATTTGCTTTGAAAAAAAACAAACGCCGAAAGCTAATAATCATTGTTTTAATAGTTATAAATTGAGTTCTTATAAAGTTGATGCTTATAAAAAAAGCAAAATTTTCCTCATTTAGCATAGTTCCCTAGTTGCTTATAGAGCCAACCACCGAAAGCTAATATTAATTGGTTTAAAAATTTTGAATTGTGTTCTTATAAAGTTGATGCTTATAAGAAAAATAAATTTTTCTAGCTTAAGCACAATCCTATATTTCCTTTGAAAGAACCAAACGCCGAAAGCTAATAATCATTGTTTTAAGAGTTATAAATTGTGTTCTTATAAAGTTGATGCTTATAAAAAAGCTAAATTTGCTTCATTTAGCATAGTTCCCTAGTTGCTTATATAGAGCCAACCACCAACCAGCCAACATTCATTGGTTTAAAAGTTATGAATTGTGTTCTTATAAAGTTGATGCTTATAAAAAACTAAATTTTCCTCATTTAGCACAGTCCCCTAGTTGCTTTGATAGAACCGAAAGCCAATATCACTTTGATAAACTGATATTGACTTGTTCCTTATAAAAATGATGCTTATGATAGAAACAACAATCGCCAAATGTTTGCCATAGTCCAAGAACTAAGTCCAAGATCTTACTTCTTGTATTTGAAAAATTAATGTTAAAATCGAGTCAGTTTTTCAAAAAATAACTAAGTCCAAAAGGTCGTGTTTTACATATCTGCGCAGAAATTTAATTACATATTTGCGCAGCTCGAAATTACATATCTGCGCAAAATAATTACATATTTGCGCAGAAATTACATATTTGCGCAAAATAATTACATATCTGCGCAGAAATTACATATCTGCGCAAAAATTACATATCTGCGCATAACAACGCACATTAAAAAAAAAAAACACGAAAATACATCAACTGAACTTTATGAGACAGGCAATGTTTTGTGTTTGAATTGTGGCCGACAATTTTATCGAGCGATTGAACTGAGAGGAAATCTACAAAAAAAAAACGGTATGACATTCAACGAGGAAACATTGACGTTTAAAAACAGGAAAGGTTCGATACTTTCTTCTTCAATACTTTGTTCATATTTCATTTTACTTTACCGAAATTATTTACAGTCTTCACGAGCTTCATTTATCAAAGAAAACATACTGTGTAATGAAAAAATCTAAATAAAATCAATTTATGTTGTAAAAATCAAGGTGAGCAAATTTGTATCATTTATTTTTAAGAATTCGAAGATTGCAAAGACGAATATGAAGAGAAAAACAAGTGCTTGTACGTCTCTTACGGTAAAGACTACCCCGACAAATTTGGATTGGAGTGCAATAATATGAGATGCAATCGAACTGGTCATTATCGAAAGAAACGAACTGGAAAAAGAAACTCAAAATCTTCTGGTAAGATTTTGTACTACGACATGTTTCAATAATAAAAATGAAAATGAATTACAACAAAGTATAATTTATTAAGGTCATTCTAAATATAGTCAATTTTCCTCAGAAAGTGACAAAATGTTTGTTTCCTTTGAAAATACATATACAATCAAGGAAGGAAAACAGGAGTAAGGTACTATTAAGACAAGCATTTTTTCAAATTTAAGTATGATTGCCAACTTTGATTGATTTTTTTTATAATTTGCCAACTTGGTTCATATTTGTAACTATTGGAACCAAAACAAAAAGGGCCGATTACTCAAAACAAAACAAGCCCTAAAGATTTAAGTAGTTAATCAGTTGGTACGATTATTCTAGACAAAGGGCACAATTAAATAAAGTATTAGTATTTAAATAGTTGTTTTCTTCTTTTTATAGCTGTACACAATGAAAGTCAACGATGATGAAATAGAAAAAAGAAAGAATACAGTTTTGAAATGCAAGTGGTGCAAAAAAGTATGTGGCTCCAAAGCATCTAAAATTCGTCATCAGAAATGTAAATTAGCACCAAAGGATGTAACTCTGAGTTATGTTTGTGCTCCCTGTGATTACAAGACTAAGAGAAAATATGCTTTTAAAAGACATTAGTCAACTTGTGTTAAGAAAAGATCAAAGAGATGTCCAGTTTGCAGAAAAGAGTTCTTACTGATATCTAAAATTTAATGGTTCACCACAAATATTGCCAATTTATCAATTTTTTTTGCATCATTCTAATTGTTATGAGGTAAGTGAGCCATATCTCAAATATCAGCACCATAACCAGATTTTTGACCAAGTTATTAACAAAAGTCTATTTTTGGCCTTTTTTTCAACCTCACACTATTTTTGTAACTGATCATGTGATCCGCTGATATTTTATTTAGAAAAACAATAACCATACAGCGAACACACACGACACTTTTACATATACAATATTTGCATTGAAAGCAGGATAAAAGCATAAATACACCGATATAATGGCAGCATCCCGTGGAAAGGAACCTCTCACAAAACAAAATAAGAACGGTATTTATTCGCAAGTTGACTTCAACAAATTTGCAACACGTGAGTCTTTTGGGAATATGCTGCACCGGGAGTTTGAGCGTGGGAAGTCGAAAGCATGTGTTAAGTATTGGGCATGCTGCAAAGAAAACCATGCCAATGGTGGTTATCACTATCACTGTGCCCTGCTAATGAGTGATCCCAAGAAAGGCCTAATTGGACTTGAGTCCCGAGTGAGATTCGACTTTTTAGAAAAAGGACTTTAGTCGATTTTATACTTAACCACAAATCATTCATGTCTATACCTTTTTGGGGTTTTCTTTGGAATCCTCTTCCTCTTCTCTCCGCCATTATGCGTTTAAGTCCATTCTAATTTACCGGGGCCCGATTTCAACGTCATTGTAACACACCCGAGTTAAAATTCTGGAAATGATTGTCCATGTTTGTAATAGGTAACTACGGAGATATATATACTACCTAATTCAGTCCCGAATCTAGCCACTTCTTAAGCGCGTCCGGGACAGTCCCGAATCCAACCTTTTCGTTAGCAAATACGGGAAACTGCCAAAACGAAAATTTTTGTGTATGCAAAGTCGGATATACACGACGAAAAGCAACCACGTAAATACTAGTTGACGAAATCTTATACTTTCCGATTTTTGAAACATGAACAGAACAATAATATAAATAGTTTTTTCCACCCCATGAAACAAATCCAGTATTTGCCGTTTCCTTGCAGTTATTGTCGAGGTTTGCTTTTTTCACTAAGTGCAAAGAAGACAAAATCCATTCAGTGCAAACGATCGGAGATAAGCCATTAACTAAAATGATTAGTAATTGTGTTAACATCCACACGGTAAATCAAATTAAAGCAAATTATCGAGCAGGCACATCTGTATTGGTACAGGAAAATTGTTAAGATCATCCGAATATAATCTGACATCCCAATCCCCATGAAAACTAGACAGTATAACTTCTTTGCATTAAAGATGATGAAGCAGACAAAATATTTTAATGGGGTATACCAACAGAGTACAAGTAAAAACTAGGACAAAAAAGTTTCACTCACCTACTAAAAGCCAAAACAGTTTTGCTAAACCGCCACGACACAGTGGTTTCTTGAAAAACCGTAGCCTATAAGAACACGGCCACGTATTGTCAGGAGGCATTGCTTATTACACGAATCATGCCCAATCTCCACTAATTCACCTGAGATGTCAACATATTTTGTACTTTGTAAATAAAACCATTGAGTTTTTCTTCGGTTATACAATCGTAGAAGTTGAGACGTTCCATGCCCTCCATGCTGAATGTAGTTTCCGAAATTTAAAGTACAGCACACGTGGAAATAACAATGCATTTATATAGACCATCATGCATTGCGAATGGGAAGGTGTCGAATTTGAAAAGGGTCTGGGAATAATGAAGTGCAGCACATCGTATACATAAATAAAAAGGGTTTGATAACTCATAGCATGGCGGAGAAATAAAACAAGAAGAAGGTCGTGGGAGTTTTTAGAAACAAGCACGATCGAAACAACGTTGTCGAATCAGTGGAATTTAAAGAATTAGTTAATCCATACAACTTTTACAACTTGATGCAAGATGATAAATTTAACGATTGGATGCGTAGTAAAGGGTTGTTACCTAAAGGCTGTTGGTGCGAAAATTGTGACGAATGGGGCTTCCCTAAGAAGCGGGTGAGAAATATATCAGGTAAAACTTTCCGATGCAAATCAAAACAAGAACCATGAATTTTGTATAAGAAAATATTATTTTTTTGATAACGCCAAATATACGACACACGACATATGTCTTTGTATCCCGTCAAAGATCGTGAGGAAAAAACCCTTTTGCCACTGATCAAGCGCCATTGTGAGGAGAACTCGACAATTTATTCTGATGGATTGCCTGCCTACCAAAACCTCAATGACCATGGAGCTATTTTTCTGTTGTACACAAAGAGGGCTTTACTGCCACTTACAAAAATGATAACACGGGAGAAAATGTGACTGTAAACACAAACAAAATTGAAGGCTTTTGGAGCCATACAAACAATCATTTCCGAAAGATTTACGGCGCCAGTGCCAGAACTTTCTATCCAAAACAAAGGGTTTAAGGAATGAAAAAGGAAGACATAGTTGAGAGAATAATGATTACATTTCTTACTCGTATCTCATTAGGTTCGTGGTTATCTTAATATTTAGCGACAGTTGCTATTAATTACTTTAGCGGTCATCTTTGCGAAATCATGCGCAACCATCATGCTGGCAAGAAGTAGTAAAAATTACTAAATCAAATAGTTGAAATTTACGATGTGGAAGAAATGGTAACCAAATTCACATATGAAAACACGTTTCAAGATTTGTTTCAAATGACAACAATTCTTTGTTTATGTTCGTCGAAGACGAAGAATACTTAAAGGTAAAATAAAGTTTTAATTCTTCAATACTGTGATTGCTTTATTCTGTTGAAAGAAATTTGTAGGGATATTATTTCTTGTGGTTGCAGAATATTGATGTTACCGTGCTGGTTAACTCGAACATCGAGCCCGAAGCAACTCACTTGGAAACACCAT